>NC_140003.1:48288340-48295840 GCF_964263955.1 Coregonus lavaretus
GCTTAACTTCTTGTTAATCTAACTGCACTGTCCAATTTACAGTATCTATTACAGTGAAAAAATACCATGCTATTGTTTGAGGAGAGTGCACAACAACAAAAAACTTATCATGGCAACTGGTTTGATACTTTCACCTCTGAAGGTAAATAATGTACTTACATTCAGTAATCTTGCTCTGATTTGTCATCCTAAGGGTCCCAGAGATAACATGTAGCATCATTTTGTTTGATAAAATCAATTTGTATATTCTAATAAATGAACTGGGTTCTACAGTTTGAACCCCTGCTGTCTCTGTCTGTCTCCCCATCCTTCTGTCTGTCTCCCCATCCTTCTGTCTGTCTCCCCATCCTTCTGTCTGTCTCCCCATCCTTCTGTCTGTCTCCCAATCCTTCTGTCTGTCTCCCAATCCTTCTGTCTGTCACCCAATCCTTCTGTCTGTCTCCCAATCCTTTTGTCTGTCTCCCAATCCTTTTGTCTGTCTCCCAATCCTTTTGTCTGTCTCCCAATCCTTTTGTCTGTCTCCCAATCCTTTTTTCTGTCTCCCAATCCTTCTGTCTGTCTCCCAATCCTTCTGTCTGTCTCCCAATCCTTCTGTCTGTCTCCCCATCTTTCTGTCTGTCTCCCCATCTTTCTGTCTGTCTCCCATCTTTCTGTCTGTCTCCTCATCCTTCTGTCTGTCTACCAATCCTTCTGTCTGTCTCCCCATCTTTCTGTCTGTCTCCCCGTCCTTCTGTCTGTCTCCCCATCCTTCTGTCTGTCTCCCCATCCTTCTGTCTGTCTCCCCATCCTTCTGTCTGTCTCCCAATCCTTCTGTCTGTTTCTCTCTTTCTTTCTCTCTTCACAATGTCTCTCCCTTTCTCTCCCTCTTTCATTATGTCATTCTGAAAGTAGGATTGATTTTAAGTCAATTCAAGCCATTCCCCACCCAGTCTTAAGTGACCAAGGGTGCTTTCTGGGACTGAAAGGAAATCAATATTTGACCCCACAATATCATTTGACATCTATATTTGCAGAAGGCATGGTAACACATAGTTGCTGTCTACCAGCTGTCTAAACATAAGGAATCATAATTAATTAATACTTTTCTACTCCCTCTACATGCTTTTTTCTCCACAGTAACGTCATCACACTATTATATGGAAAACTATACATACATTTGAAAATAGGCCTACATATCTGTTTGCAGTTGGAATTTGAAACATTTTAGATTTGATCCCAATATTTTACGAAGTCTTAAGTTGAATGATGGAGAGGGAAAGAGAGCTGTGCTGCCATTACTGTATTTATCACTGGTTGACACCGACATGGACTCACATAGCTAGAGAGAGACCTTTCTATATGGTGGATGTTGTTACTGCCTGCATCATGGGTTTGTTAGCCAGTCTCCTTTTAGCTTCTATACGCCAACGACCAGTCTCCTTTTAGCTTCTATACGCCAACGACCAGTCTCCTTTTAGCTTCTATACGCCAACGACCAGTCTCCTTTTAGCTTCTATACGCCAACGACCAGTCTCCTTTTAGCTTCTATAGGCCAACGACCAGTCCCCTTTTAGCTTCTATACGCCAACGACCAGTCTCCTTTTAGCTTCTATACGCCAACGACCAGTCTCCTTTTAGCTTCTATACGCCAACGACCAGACTCCTTTTAGCTTCTATACGCCAACGACCAGTCTCCTTTTAGCTTCTATACGCCAACGACCAGTCTCCTTTTAGCTTCTATACGCCAACGACCAGTCTCCTTTTAGCTTCTATACGCCAACGACCAGTCTCCTTTTAGCTTCTATACGCCAACGACCAGTCTCCTTTTAGCTTCTATACGCCAACGACCAGTCTCCTTTTAGCTTCTATACGCCAACGACCAGTCTCCTTTTAGCTTCTATACGCCAACGACCAGTCTCCTTTTAGCTTCTATACGCCAACGACCAGTCTCCTTTTAGCTTCTATACGCCAACGACCAGTCTCCTTTTAGCTTCTATACGCCAACGACCAGTCTCCTTTTAGCTTCTATACGCCAACGACCAGTCTCCTTTTAGCTTCTATACGCCAACGACCAGTCTCCTTTTAGCTTCTATACGCCAACGACCAGTCTCCTTTTAGCTTCTATAGGCCAACGACCAGTCTCCTTTTAGCTTCTATACGCCAACGACCAGTCTCCTTTTAGCTTCTATACGCCAACGACCAGTCTCCTTTTAGCTTCTATAGGCCAACGACCAGTCTCCTTTTAGCTTCTATAAGCCAACGACCAGTCTCCTTTTAGCTTCTATAGGCCAACGACCAGTCTCCTTTTAGCTTCTATAGGCCAACAACCAGTCTCCTTTTAGCTTCTATACGCCAACGACCAGTCTCCTTTTAGCTTCTATAGGCCAACGACCAGTCTCCTTTTAGCTTCTATACGCCAACGACCAGTCTCCTTTTAGCTTCTATAGGCCAACGACCAGTCTCCTTTTAGCTTCTATACGCCAACGACCAGTCTCCTTTTAGCTTCTATACGCCAACGACCAGTCTCCTTTTAGCTTCTATAGGCCAACGACCAGTCTCCTTTTAGCTTCTATAGGCCAACGACCAGTCTCCTTTTAGCTTCTATAGGCCAACGACCAGTCTCCTTTTAGCTTCTATACGCCAACGACCAGTCTCCTTTTAGCTTCTATACGCCAACGACCAGTCTCCTTTTAGCTTCTATACGCCAACGACCAGTCTCCTTTTAGCTTCTATACGCCAACGACCAGTCTCCTTTTAGCTTCTATACACCAATGACCAGTCTCCTTTTAGCTTCTATAGGCCAACGACCAGTCTCCTTTTAGCTTCTATACGCCAACGACCAGTCTCCTTTTAGCTTCTATACGCCAACGACCAGTCTCCTTTTAGCTTCTATACGCCAACGACCAGTCCCCTTTTAGCTCCTTTTAGCTTCTATACGCCAACGACCAGTCTCCTTTTAGCTTCTATACGCCAACGACCAGTCTCCTTTTAGCTTCTATAGGCCAACGACCAGTCTCCTTTTAGCTTCTATAGGCCAACGACCAGTCTCCTTTTAGCTTCTATAGGCCAACGACCAGTCTCCTTTTAGCTTCTATACGCCAACGACCAGTCTCCTTTTAGCTTCTATACGCCAACGACCAGTCTCCTTTTAGCTTCTATACGCCAATGACCAGTCTCCTTTTAGCTTCTATACGCCAACGACCAGTCTCCTTTTAGCTTCTATACGCCAACGACCAGTCTCCTTTTAGCTTTTATACGCCAACGACCAGACTCCTTTTAGCTTCTATACGCCAACGACCAGTCTCCTTTTAGCTTCTATACGCCAACGACCAGTCTCCTTTTAGCTTCTATAGGCCAACGACCAGTCTCCTTTTAGCTTCTATACGCCAACGACCAGTCTCCTTTTAGCTTCTATACGCCAACGACCAGTCTCCTTTTAGCTTCTATACGCCAACGACCAGTCTCCTTTTAGCTTCTATACGCCAACGACCAGTCTCCTTTTAGCTTCTATAGGCCAATGACCAGTCTCCTTTTAGCTTCTATAGGCCAACGACCAGTCTCCTTTTAGCTTCTATACGCCAACGACCAGTCTCCTTTTAGCTTCTATACGCCAACGACCAGTCTCCTTTTAGCTTCTATACGCCAACGACCAGTCCCCTTTTAGCTCCTTTTAGCTTCTATACGCCAACGACCAGTCTCCTTTTAGCTTCTATACGCCAACGACCAGTCTCCTTTTAGCTTCTATAGGCCAACGACCAGTCTCCTTTTAGCTTCTATAGGCCAACGACCAGTCTCCTTTTAGCTTCTATAGGCCAACGACCAGTCTCCTTTTAGCTTCTATACGCCAACGACCAGTCTCCTTTTAGCTTCTATACGCCAACGACCAGTCTCCTTTTAGCTTCTATACGCCAATGACCAGTCTCCTTTTAGCTTCTATACGCCAACGACCAGTCTCCTTTTAGCTTCTATACGCCAACGACCAGTCTCCTTTTAGCTTTTATACGCCAACGACCAGACTCCTTTTAGCTTCTATACGCCAACGACCAGTCTCCTTTTAGCTTCTATACGCCAACGACCAGTCTCCTTTTAGCTTCTATAGGCCAACGACCAGTCTCCTTTTAGCTTCTATACGCCAACGACCAGTCTCCTTTTAGCTTCTATACGCCAACGTCCAGTCTCCTTTTAGCTTCTATAGGCCAACGACCAGTCTCCTTTTAGCTTCTATAAGCCAACGACCAGTCTCCTTTTAGCTTCTATAGGCCAATGACCAGTCTCCTTTTAGCTTCTATAGGCCAACGACCAGTCTCCTTTTAGCTTCTATACGCCAACGACCAGTCTCCTTTTAGCTTCTATAGGCCAACGACCAGTCTCCTTTTAGCTTCTATACGCCAACGACCAGTCTCCTTTTAGCTTCTATAGGCCAACGACCAGTCTCCTTTTAGCTTCTATACGCCAACGACCAGTCTCCTTTTAGCTTCTATACGCCAACGACCAGTCTCATTTTAGCTTCTATAGGCCAACGACCAGTCTCCTTTTAGCTTCTATAGGCCAACGACCAGTCTCCTTTTAGCTCCTATACGCCAACGACCAGTCTCCTTTTAGCTTCTAGACGCCAACGACCAGTCTCCTTTTAGTTTCTATACGCCAACGACCAGTCTCCTTTTAGCTTCTATAGGCCAACGACCAGTCTCCTTTTAGCTTCTATACGCCAACGACCAGTCACCTTTTAGCTTCTATACGCCAACGACCAGTCTCCTTTTAGCTTCTATAGGCCAACGACCAGTCTCCTTTTAGCTTCTATACGCCAACGACCAGTCTCCTTTTAGCATATATACGCCAACGACCAGTCTCCTTTTAGCTTCTATACGCCAACGACCAGTCTACTTTTAGCTTCTATAGGCCAACGACCAGTCTCCTTTTAGCATATATACGCCAACGACCAGTCTCCTTTTAGCTTCTATACGCCAACGACCAGTCTCCTTTTAGCTTCTATACGCCAACGACCAGTCTCCTTTTAGCTTCTATACGCCAACGACCAGTCTCCTTTTAGCTTCTATACGCCAACGACCAGTCTCCTTTTAGCTTCTATACGCCAACGACCAGTCCCCTTTTAGCTTCTATAGGCCAACGACCAGTCTCCTTTTAGCTTCTATACGCCAACGACCAGTCTCCTTTTAGCTTCTATACGCCAACGACCAGTCTCCTTTTAGCTTCTATATGCCAACGACCAGTCTCCTTTTAGCTTCTATACGCCAACGACCAGTCTCCTTTTAGCTTCTATACGCCAACGACCAGTCTCCTTTTAGCTTCTATAGGCCAACGACCAGTCTCCTTTTAGCTTCTATAGGCCAACGACCAGTCCCCTTTTAGCTTCTATAGGACAACGACCAGTCTCCTTTTAGCTTCTATAGGCCAACGACCAGTCTCCTTTTAGCTTCTATAGGCCAACGACCAGTCTCCTTTTAGCTTCTATACGCCAACGACCAGTCTCCTTTTAGCTTCTATAGGCCAACGACCAGTCTCCTTTTAGCTTCTATAGGCCAACGACCAGTCTCCTTTTAGCTTCTATAGGCCAACGACCAGTCTCCTTTTAGCTTCTATACGCCAACGACCAGTCTCCTTTTAGCTTCTATATGCCAACGACCAGTCTCCTTTTAGCTTCTATACGCCAACGACCAGTCTCCTTTTAGCTTCTATACGCCAACGACCAGTCTCCTTTTAGCTTCTATAGGCCAACGATCAGTCTCCTTTTAGCTTCTATACGCCAACGACCAGTCTCCTTTTAGCTTCTATACGCCAACGACCAGTCTCCTTTTAGCTTCTATACGCCAACGACCAGTCCCCTTTTAGCTCCTTTTAGCTTCTATACGCCAACGACCAGTCTCCTTTTAGCTTCTATACGCCAACGACCAGTCTCCTTTTAGCTTCTATACGCCAACGACCAGACTCCTTTTAGCTTCTATACGCCAACGACCAGTCTCCTTTTAGCTTCTATACGCCAACGACCAGTCCCCTTTTAGCTCCTTTTAGCTTCTATACGCCAACGACCAGTCTCCTTTTAGCTTCTATACGCCAACGACCAGTCTCCTTTTAGCTTCTATACGCCAACGACCAGTCTCCTTTTAGCTTCTATACGCCAACGACCAGTCTCCTTTTAGCTTCTATACGCCAACGACCAGTCTCCTTTTAGCTTCTATACGCCAACGACCAGTCTCCTTTTAGCTTCTATACGCCAACGACCAGTCTCCTTTTAGCTTCTATAGGCCAACGACCAGTCTCCTTTTAGCTTCTATAGGCCAACGACCAGTCCCCTTTTAGCTTCTATATGCCAACGACCAGTCTCCTTTTAGCTTCTATACGCCAACGACCAGTCCCCTTTTAGCTTCTATAGGCCAACGACCAGTCTCCTTTTAGCTTCTATACGCCAACGACCAGTCTCCTTTTAGCTTCTATACGCCAATGACCAGTCTCCTTTTAGCTTCTATAGGCCAACGACCAGTCCCCTTTTAGCTTCTATAGGCCAACGACCAGTCTCCTTTTAGCTTCTATAGGCCAACGACCAGTCTCCTTTTAGCTTCTATAGGCCAACGACCAGTCTCCTTTTAGCTTCTATAGGCCAACGACCAGTCTCCTTTTAGCTTCTATACGCCAACGACCAGTCCCCTTTTAGCTTCTATAGGCCAACGACCAGTCTCCTTTTAGCTTCTATAGGCCAACGACCAGTCTCCTTTTAGCTTCTATATGCCAACGACCAGTCTCCTTTTAGCTTCTATAGGCCAACGACCAGTCTCCTTTTAGCTTCTATACGCCAACGACCAGTCTCCTTTTAGCTTCTATACGCCAACGACCAGTCTCCTTTTAGCTTCTATACGCCAACGACCAGTCTCCTTTTAGCTTCTATACGCCAACGACCAGTCTCCTTTTAGCTTCTATACGCCAACGACCAGTCTCCTTTTAGCTTCTATACGCCAACGACCAGTCTCCTTTTAGCTTCTATACGCCAACGACCAGTCTCCTTTTAGCTTCTATACGCCAACGACCAGTCTCCTTTTAGCTTCTATACGCCAACGACCAGTCTCCTTTTAGCTTCTATACGCCAACGACCAGTCTCCTTTTAGCTTCTATACGCCAACGACCAGTCCCCTTTTAGCTTCTATACGCCAACGACCAGTCTCCTTTTAGCTTCTATACGCCAACGACCAGTCTCCTTTTAGCTTCTATACGCCAACGACCAGTCTCCTTTTAGCTTCTATACGCCAACGACCAGTCTCCTTTTAGCTTCTATACGCCAACGACCAGTCTCCTTTTAGCTTCTATACGCCAACGACCAGTCTCCTTTTAGCTTCTATACGCCAACGACCAGTCTCCTTTTAGCTTCTATACGCCAACGACCAGTCTCCTTTTAGCTTCTATACGCCAACGACCAGTCTCCTTTTAGCTTCTATACGCCAACGACCAGTCTCCTTTTAGCTTCTATACGCCAACGACCAGTCTCCTTTTAGCTTCTATACGCCAACGACC
>NC_140003.1:48300840-48339209 GCF_964263955.1 Coregonus lavaretus
ATCCCCCCACGGTAAGACCTAGTCTCCCCCTCAGCCTCAGGAGCCCAACGGCAGGCCTGGCCCTGAACCCCCCACGGTAAGACCTAGTCTCCCCCTCAGCCTCAGGAGCCCAACGGCAGGCCTGGCCCTGAACCCCCCACGGTAAGACCTAGTCTCCCCCTCAGCCTCAGGAGCCCAACGGCAGGCCTGGCCCTGAACCCCCCACGGTAAGACCTAGTCTCCCCCTCAGCCTCAGGAGCCCAACGGCAGGCCTGGCCCTGAACCCCCCACGGTAAGACCTAGTCTCGTACAGCTGTAACTACCATACCCAGCATCAGAAGCACAACAACAGGTCGCCAGGTAAGAAGTGGTCCCACGCTTATCATACCTTTTAACATATCTACCACACTGTATCAACACACCCTTACATACACACAGTCAACCTTACTGTGCGCGCGCGCACACACACACACACACACACACACACACACACACACACACACACACACACACACACACACACACACACCACAAACACACACACACCTCATCCGTCACAAAGGTTGACAGATCATACCAGAAGTCCATATAGTGAACAAAAATATAAACGCAACATGCAACAATTTCAACGATTTTACTGAGCTACAGTTCATATAAGGAAATCAGTCAATTGAAATAAATTCATTAGGCCCTCGTCTATGGATTTCACATGACTTGGCAGGGGCGCAGCCAAGAATGAGTTTTTCCCCACAAAAGGGCTTTATTACAGACAGAAATACTCCTCCGTTTCATCAGCTGTCCGGGTGTCTGGTCTCAGACGATCCCGCAGGTGAAGAAGCCGGATTTGGAGGTCCTGGGCTGGCGTGCTTACACGTGGTCTTTGGTAATAAGGACGGTTGGACTTACTGCCAAATTCTCTAAAACGACGTTTGAGGCGGCTTATGGTAGAGAAATTAAAATGAAATTATCTGGCAACAGCTCTGGTGGACGTTCCTGCAGTCAGCATGTCAATTGGACGCTCCCTCAAAACTTTAGACAAAACTGCATATTTTAGAGTGGCCTTTTGTTATCCCCAGCACAAGGTGCACCTGTGTAATGATATTTCTCTTTAATCAGCTTCTTGATATGCCACACCTGTCAGGTGGCTGAATTATCTTGGCAAAGGAGAAATGCTCACTAACAGGGATGTAAACAAATTTGTTCAGAAAATAAAATTTGAGAGAAAAAGCTTTTTGTGCGTATGGAAAATGTCTGGGGTCTTTTATTTCAGCTCATGAAACATGGGACCAACACTTTACAAGTTGCGTTTATAATTTTGTTCAGTGTATATATACTGAACAAAAATATAAACGCAACATGCAACAAAGATTTTACTGAGTTACAGTTCACATAAAGAAATCAGTCAATTGAAATACATTCATTATGCACTAATCTATGGATTTCATATGACTGGGAATACAGATATGCATCTGTTGGTCACAGATACCTTAATAAAAAAAAAGGTAGGGCCGTGGATCAGAAAACCAGTCAGTATCTGGTGTGACCACCATTTTCCTCATGCAGAGTGACACATCTCCTTCACATAGAGTTGATCAGGCTGTTGATTGTGGCCTGTGGAATGTTGTCCCACTCCTCTTCAATGGTTGTGTGAAGTTGCTGGATATTGGCGGGAACTGGAACACGCTGTCGTACACGTCGATCCAGAGCATCCCAAACATGCTTAATGGGGGACATGTCTGGTGAGTATGCAGCTCATGGAAGAACTGGGACATTTTCAGTTTCCAGGAATTGTGTACAGATCCTTGCGACATGTGGCCGTGCATTATCATGCTGAAACATGAGATGAATGGCACGACAATTGGCCTCAGGATCTCATCAAGGTATCTCTGTTAAAATTAAAATTGCCATCGATAAAATGCAATAGGGTTCGTTGTCCACATCTTATGCCTGCCCATATTATAAACACACCGCTACCATGGAGCAATCCGTTCACAACATTTACATCAGCAAAGCGCTCGTCTACACAACGCCATACACGTGGTCTGCGGTTGTAAGGCCGGTTGGATGTACTGATGTACTAACTGTTAGTTAGGGTTAGGGTTAACCCTAACCCATTTACATTTTGCTCTTATCCAGAGCGACTTACAGTTAGTGAGTGCATATATTTTCATACTGGCCCCCCGTGGGAAACGAACCCACAACCCTGGCGTTGCAAGCGCCATGCTCTACCAACTGAGCTACAGGGGACTATAGTTATCAGATCATACCAGAAGTCCATATATAGTATAGTATTTGTTAGTTATCAGATCATACCAGAAGTCCATATATAGTATAGTATTTGTTAGTTATCAGATCATACCAGAAGTCCATATATAGTATTGTATTTGTTAGTTATCAGATCATACCAGAAGTCCATATATAGTATTGTATTTGTTAGTTATCAGATCATACCAGAAGTCCATATATAGTATAGTATTTGTTAGTTATCAGATCATACCAGAAGTCCGTATATAGTATAGTATGTATTGTAAGTTAACAGAGTATATACGTCCATTTGTCTCTACTAGCCTGCTGTGTTTAGCTGTGTATTAAATGACACCCTATTCAAAAGTAGTGCACTATAAAGGGAACACCTGGTCAAAAGTAGTGCACTATAAAGGGAACACCTGGTCAATAGTAGTGCACTATAAAGGGAACACCTGGTCAAAAGTAGTGCACTATAAAGGGAACACCTGGTCAAAAGTAGTGCACTATAAAGGGAACACCTGGTCAATAGTAGTGCACTATAAAGGGAACACCTGGTCAAAAGTAGTGCACTATAAAGGGAACACCTGGTCAATAGTAGTGCACTATAAAGGGAACACCTGGTCAAAAGTAGTGCACTATAAAGGGAACACCTGGTCAAAAGTAGTGCACTATAAAGGGAACACCTGGTCAATAGTAGTGCACTATAAAGGGAACACCTGGTCAAAAGTAGTGCACTATAAAGGGAACACCTGGTCAATAGTAGTGCACTATAAAGGGAACACCTGGTCAATAGTAGTGCACTATAAAGGGAACACCTGGTCAATGGTAGTGCACTATAAAGGGAACACCTGGTCAATAGTAGTGCACTATAAAGGGAACACCTGGTCAAAAGTAGTGCACTATAAAGGGAACACCTGGTCAATAGTAGTGCACTATAAAGGGAACACCTGGTCAATAGTAGTGCACTATAAAGGGAACACCTGGTCAATAGTAGTGCACTATAAAGGGAATATATTGCCATTTGGGACGCGGGCTGCCAAGTTTCCCCTCTGGCTAGGGGTAACAGCTATGAAATAGATGGACTTTTATGATGACAGCGCTGCTTATTGCATGGCTTTTACTGCGGCCGTGGACAGGTCTTTAGAGGGTGGTAATACATTCGGCCTATCTCTAGATCAGGGGTCTCCAACCTTTTCTAGCATGAGAGCTACCTTTTTAAAAATGTAATGTTTCGGGAGCTTCTCATTTATTTATATTTTTCAAATAGACACATTCTTCTCTTCTCCCCTGCAGATCTTCCCCCGAGTCCTTAGTGGACAAAACAAAGTAGTACACTATGTGTTCTGTCAATATACAGTGGGGGAAAAAAGTATTTAGTCAGCCACCAATTGTGCAAGTTCTCCCACTTAAAAAGATGAGAGAGGCCTGTAATTTTCATCATAGGTACACGTCAACTATGACAGACAAAATGAGGGAAAAAAATCCAGAAAATCACAATTTTTAATGAATTTATTTGCAAAAATTGTGGAAAATAAGTATTTGGTCAATAACAAAAGTTTCTCAATACTTTGTTATATACCCTTTGTTGGCAATGACACAGGTCAAACGTTTTCTGGAAGTCTTCACAAGGTTTTCACACACTGTTGCTGGTATTTTGGCCCATTCCTCCATGCAGATCTCCTCTAGAGCAGTGATGTTTTGGGCCTGTCGCTGGGCAACACGGACTTTCAACTCCCTCCAAAGATTTTCTATGGGGTTGAGATCTGGAGACTGGCTAGGCCACTCCAGGACCTTGAAATGCTTCTTACGAAGCCACTCCTTCGTTGCCCGGGCGGTGTGTTTGGGATCATTGTCATGCTGAAAGACCCAGCCACGTTTCATCTTCAATGCCCTTGCTGATGGAAGGAGGTTTTCACTCAAAATCTCACGATACATGGCCCCATTCATTCTTTCCTTTACAAGGATCAGTCGTCCTGGTCCCTTTGCAGAAAAACAGCCCGAAAGCATGATGTTTCCACCCCCATGCTTCACAGTAGGTATGGTGTTCTTTGGATGCAACTCAGCATGCAGATTCAGTCTTCCCAGCCTGGTGCAGGTCTACAATTTTGTTTCTGGTGTCCTTTGACAGCTCTTTGGTCTTGGCCATAGTGGAGTTTGGAGTGTGACTGTTTGAGGTTGTGGACAGGTGTCTTTTATTACTGATAACAAGTTCAAACAGGTGCCATTAATACAGGTAACGAGTGGAGGACAGAGGAGCCTCTTAAAGAAGAAGTTACAGGTCTGTGAGAGCCAGAAATCTTGCTTGTTTGTAGGTGACCAAATACTTATTTTCCACCATAATTTGCAAATAAATTCATTAAAAATCCTACAATGTGATTTTCTGGATTTTTATTTCTTAATTTGTCTGTCATAGTTGACGTGTACCTATGATGAAAATTACAGGCCTCTCTCATCTTTTTAAGTGGGAGAACTTGCACAATTGGTGGCTGACTAAATATTTTTTTCCCCACTGTACCTGGTCAAATAATGGTTCATAAACTACCCTAAGTGGGGCCCTATAAAATCTGTGATATTTCCCCCCAAAATCTGTTTTATATTTTCACAAATTATGTTTTTTTTAGTTTTTAGTTTTCCTGGTTTTAGATTTACCTCATTGTAAGCTGCAGACCCTTTTATCTACCAAGAGAGTTCTCATCAGTAATTATCACGGCCGTCTACATCCTGTCCCAAGCCAACACCCCTCAGGCACTCAACTAACTGTATGGGGCCATAAACAAACAAGAACCCGCCCCACGGAGAGGTAGCATTTCTGGTGGGCGTAGACTTTAACGCGGAGACTTGAGACAGTCCTACCTCACCTCTACCGCCACGACTCCTGTGCCACTAGGGGGGTGCTAAAACTCATCCTCCCTTGGGAAATGACTGACCTTTATTCTCCTGCTTCCTGTTTACAAACACAAAGCTCAAACAGGAAGTACCAGTGACACGCTCAATACGGAAGTGGTCCGATGAAGCAGAAGCGAGGCTACAGGACTGTTTTGCTAGTACAGACTGGGATATGTTCCGGGATTCATCCGATAGCATCGAGGCGTTTACCACAACAGTCACAGGCTTCATCACTAAGTGCATAGACGACGTCATCCCCACAGTGACTATATGAACGTATCCAAACCAAAAACCATGGATTGCAGGCCATATTCACGCTGGGCTGAAGGCTAGAGCTACCGCTTACAATGAACGGGACACGGACACATACAAGAAATCCCGCTACGACCTCCGACGAGACATCAAACATGCGAAAGGAAAACATAGAGGAGGAAGGTGGAATCCTATTACACCGGTTACGACGCTCGTTGTATTAGGAGGAAGGTGGAATCCTATTACACCGGCTACGACGCTCGTTGTATTAGGAGGAAGGTGGAATCCTATTACACCGGTTACGACGCTCGTTGTATTAGGAGGAAGGTGGAATGCTATTACACCGGTTACGACGCTCGTTGTATTAGGAGGAAGGTGGAATCCTATTACACCAGCTACGACGCTCGTTGTATTAGGAGGAAGGTGGAATCCTATTACACCGGTTACGACGCTCGTTGTATTAGGAGGAAGGTGGAATCCTATTACACCGGTTACGACGCTCGTTGTATTAGGAGGAAGGTGTAATCCTATTACACCGGTTACGACGCTCGTTGTATTAGGAGGAAGGTGGAATCCTATTACACCGGTTACGACGCTCGTTGTATTAGGAGGAAGGTGGAATCCTATTACACCGGTTACGACGCTCGTTGTAATAGGAGGAAGGTGGAATCCTATTACACCGGTTACGACGCTCATTGTATTGGGCAGGGCTTGCAGATGATAACGGATTACAAAGGGAAAGGTGCCCAGTGATGCAGAACTCCCCAAACGAGCTAAATGCCTTTTTATGCTCGCTTCGGGGAATACAACACTGAGTCTTGCGTGAAAGACCCTGTTGTTCCGGATGACTGTGTGATCTCTCTATCCATATTGATCTGGTACTGGTACTTCCTGTATATAACTCCATTCATGTGTATTTTATTCCTCTTTTGTTACTATTTTTCATTGTATTTTTGAACTCTGGCAGGCAGCAGAGCTAGCTAGGATGAATCAGGTGTAACTGCTTGGGATATGGCTGGCTGGCTGGCTGGCTGGCAGCAGCAGGATCACCATCCTATCTCCCTTGCCTCTGGGATGGTTGCATGGGAGAATGTTGTACTAGATAGCTAACATTTTGGATCCTTCTCGTTTGATCAAATGCTCACACAGACGTTTGCCAACGTGGTCTCTTCTTGGCCGACGTGGGCGGTTTTATTTGTGAAGTTTTTTTTTTTTAAGCTTTGACAGCGCTACTGACCGTAGTGGTGCCACTTGGCTTGTGCAAATTCAGCGCACACAGCATTCTATACTAGCTTATTTGACATGCATCAAATTGACGCTTATCTTTTTTTGACACGCAAGAGACCCAAAAAGCGTTCCATATTCTTCATCTTTCTACCCCTCAGATTTCGCTTGATTTGCAGTATCTTTAAAAAATATATATATTTATCATCAAATAGACACATCTTTACCCTCTGAATATTCAGACTGCTCCAAATTCTACTAACATATATCAAAAAGTAGTGAATCATCCCTGCATGGTGCCAATATAAACAAAGAGAGGTAGAGATGTATGTGGGCCTCTGTAGCTCAGCTGGTAGAGCATGGCGCTTGTAACGCCAGGGTAGTGGGTTCGATACCCGGGACCACCCATACACAAAAATGTATGCACACATGACTGTAAGTCGCTTTGGATAAAAGCGTCTGCTAAATGGCATATTATATATTATATTATTATTATATTATATGCTGTTCTGTAATGTTACGGTTAGTTCCACCAGGATGTCCTGGTTGACTAGGGTCAGAGTTGTTCTTCTCTGTTCTGTTGTTGTGGGTTAGAGAACAAGGTAGAAACATTCCACAGGTATCAGGTGGCCTCTCTTTGATTCTCTCTCCATTTCGGGGTAATTTATGTGTCCAGGGGAGATTGAGATAGAGGGATGGGAAGATGGGAGGAGGGGAGTGCTCCTTTTTTGGGGCGCTTCTGACCTGATTGACTCCTATCCTGTTCATGGACCGCGTCCCAAATTGCACCCTATTCCCTATATAGTGCACTACTTTGGAACAGGGCTGGCGTCGGAACAGAGTGCACTATATAGGGAATAGGGTGCCATTTGGGACACAGCCAGTGACTCCTATCCTGTTCGCGGCCTCTGCGGCATCACAGTCACGTTTTTGTGGACACAGGCTGTCAGATAATGTTCTGTAACAAAGATGGATGATCCCTTTCAACTCTTTCTCCAGAGGTCAGGGGGTCCCTTCTCTACCCCTTATCCTTCCCTCCCCTCTCTCACATCTGTCCCTGTGCTCCCCTTACTTCATCCCCTCTACCTCTCCAACACCCTCCACGAGGCTAACCCCCCTCTACCTCTCCAACACCCTCCAGTAGGCTAACCCCCCTCTACCTCTCCAACACCCTCCAGTAGGCTAACCCCCCTCTACCTCTCCAACACCCTCCACTAGGCTAACCCCCCTCTACCTCTCCAACACCCTCCACGAGGCTAACCCCCCTCTACCTCTCCAACACCCTCCACGAGGCTAACCCCCCTCTACCTCTCCAACACCCTCCACTAGGCTAACCCCCCTCTACCTCTCCAACACCCTCCACGAGGCTAAACCCCCTCTACTTGTCCAACGCCCTCCAGTAGGGTAACCCCCCTCTACCTCTCCAACACCCTCCACGAGGCTAACCCCCCTCTACCTCTCCAACACCCTCCACTAGGCTAACCCCCCTCTACCTCTCCAACACCCTCCACGAGGCTAACCCCCCTCTACCTCTCCAACACCCTCCACGAGGCTAACCCCCCTCTACCTCTCCAACACCCTCCACGAGGCTAACCCCCCTCTACCTCTCCAACACCCTCCACGAGGCTAAACCCCCTCCGAAGTCCATCCTTCTCTACACCTTGACTCACTAGGTGACAGGAGCGTAGTGGCGGCAGGTAGCTTAGTGGTTAAGAGCGTCGTGCCAGTAACCGAAAGGTCGCTGGTTCTAATCCCTGAGCCGACTAGGTGGGGGAAAAAAATCTGTAGATGTGCCCTTGAGCAAGGCACTTAACCCTAATTGCTCCTGTAAGTCGCTCTGGATAAGAGCGTCTGCTAAATATGTAAAATGTAAATGTAAGAGCGTGACACAGAACCCAGACCACACGTCCAACCAACACTCTCTTAGCGCTGTGTCAGTGTTCCGGAACACTCCCTTAGCATTCCGGAAGGAAGGGGACAGAACACTCCTGTGTGTGAAACATCAGTTTCCTGGCTTCCTCACTCCCCATATTATTTACCTCTTCTGTCTCTTTTGTCCTCTTCCCGTTCCACTTCTTTCTGTTTGTGTATTCATTCCACATTAACCTGAGTGTTGTTGTTTTGGTGGAAGCGGAGGTTAGTTTCCCCAGTCTTCCCCACACACCTGCTTCCTCCACTCTACCTTCCTCCCCTGATCTCAGAGGTCTTGATGGGGTCTTTCTGCTCTGCTCTGATTGGTTCAGATCAGCTGCTGTGTTTGATGAAAGGGTTTGTTTTCCTGCTGCTCTCCCAGCATCTCTCTCCCCATACACCCTCTCTCTCCCCATACACCCTCTCTCTCCCCATACACCCTCTCTCTCCCCATACACGGCAGGTAGCTTAGTGGGTAAGAGCGTTGTGCCAGTAACCGAAAGGTCGCTGGTTCTAATCCCCGAGCTGACTAGGTGAAAAATCTGTCGATGTGCCCTTGAGCAAGGCACTTAACCCTAATTGCTCCTGTAAGTCGCTCTGGATAAGAGCGTCTGCTAAATGACATAAAAAAATAAATAAAAAATATCCTCTCTCCCCATACATCCTCTCTCCCCATACACCCTCTCTCTCCCCATACACCCTCTCTCTCCCCATACATCCTCTCTCTCTCCCCATACGTCCTCTCTCTCTCCCCATACGTCCTCTCTCTCCCCCATACACCCTCTCTCTCCCCATACACCCTCGCTCTCCCCATACACCCTCTCTCTCCCCATACACCCTCTCTCTCCCCATACATCCTCTCTCTCTCCCCATACGTCCTCTCTCTCCCCCATACACCCTCTCTCTCCCCATACACCCTCGCTCTCCCCATACACCCTCTCTCTCCCCATACGTCCTCTCTCTCCCCCATACACCCTCTCTCTCCCCATACATCCCATCTCTCTCCCCATACATCCTCTCTCTCCCCATACACCCTCTCTCTCTCCCCATACACCATCTCTCTCCCCATACACCATCTCTCTCCCCATACATCCTCTCTCTCTTTCTCTCATACACCCTCTCTCTCCCCATATGTCCTCTCTCTCTCCCCATACACCCTCTCTCTCCCCATACACCCTCTCTCTCCCCATACACCATCTCTCTCCCCATACACCATCTCCCTTCCCATACACCCTCTCTCTCTCTCTCTCTCTCTCTCTCTCTCTCCATACACCCTCGCTCCCTCCCCATACACCCTCTCTCTCTCTCCCCCTCAACCCCTCCCATCTATATGTGAAGACCATCCAGTCCCATCCTTCAGCTACCCTCAACCCCAATGCCAACTTTTCTCTCTCTCTCTCTCTCTCTCTCTCTCTCTCTCTCTCTCTCTCTCTCTCTCTCTCTCTCTCTCTCTCTCTCTCTCTCTCTCTCTCTCTCTCTCTCTCTCTCTCTCTCTCTCTCTCTCTCTCCATCTCTCCCTCTCCATCTCTCTCCCTCTCTCTCTCTCTCTCTCTCTCTCCCTCTCTCTCTCTCTCTCTCTCTCTCTCTGTCTCTATTATTCAAAGTCATGATATTATTATATCCACTTCCTAACTTCACTCAGAACTTCCAGGTCTCCAGTTTGATAAGAAGTAGATCATGTGATCACAAGGCCCTACCCCATTCCCTCTGTATGAGTCACTGTGCTTGTCAATAAGATAGTTATTTGTTTCTTAAGTTATGCTTATCCTTTATTTTTCCCTCGAGAGCCAATCAACGCTCTGAGTTGTTTTTACCTCTGGGGTCTGGTGTTTGTGGGAGGGAAGAGAGGGAATCTCCCTGGTCGTCTGATTGGGTCTCAGAGGTGGTCAGTTGATCTGATTGGAAGGGAGGTTGTTGAATAGAGCAGAAGTCTTATTATTGAACCGTAATAGAGTATGCAACAGAGCTCTGTGACAACATGATCTCTGCCTGAAGCCAGTTTAAGACCAGTTAGAAGACAGGCAGCTTACTGGGAGCACTGGGTAGAGGAGCTCTGTCAGGTCACCAGACTTTGCCCTAGAACTGATGGCTTAGAGAGAGATGAAAGGAGTGAGGGATAGAGGGAGCGAAAGAGAGAAGAATATAGAGGGGAGGGAGGGATAGAGGGAAGGATATAGGAGAGAGATAGAGGGATAGAGGGAAGGATAGGAGCGAGGGATAGAGGGAAGGATATAGGAGAGAGATAGAGGGATAGAGGGAAGGATATAGGAGAGAGATAGAGGGAAGGATATATGAGAGAGGGCGAGTGATAGAGGGAAGGATATATGAGAGGGAGAGCGAGGGATAGAGGGAAGGATATAGGAGAGAGATAGAGGGAAGGATATAGGAGAGAGATAGAGGGAAGGATATAGGAGAGAGATAGAGGGAAGGATATAGGAGAGAGATAGAGGGAAGGATATAGGAGAGAGATAGAGGGAAGGATATAGGAGAGAGATAGAGGGAATGATATAGGATAGAGATAGAGGGAAGGATATAGGAGAGAGAGAGTGAGGGATAGAGGGAAGGATATAGAAGAGAGATAGCGAGGGATAGAGGGAAGGATATATGAGAGGGATAGAGGTTTAAGAGAAGTGAGATCTGATGTGCATCCCCAGGCTGCTAGCTAAAGACACACCAGATCGATGCCACACACACACACTGTACATACACACACATACCCTGGTCCCCCTCCTTCCCTTGTTGTGTGTGAGTTTTAGAGGCTTCCTTCATCAGTAACGCTGCCAGATTTATTGTCCCATCTGGGCTGCCGAGAGAGGGAGAGAGAGTGTTAGATGAACGATGTCAATTGGGGGTTTGTGAATGAGAGGCTGATCGATTTTAAGCATAGAACCGTTTTAAATTGAAGACAGACTTGGTAGCTGGGGCCCAGATATTTTTTAAATCCATAGTCTCTCCAGGTGATAGGTGTTTGATAGGTGTTCGAGTCTCTCCAGGTGATAGGTGTTTGATAGGTGTTCGAGGTGTGGTCTAGGTGGTAGGGTCGTTGATATTTATTCATCTGTAGTCAGTAGGTGTAGCTTAAGGCAGAGATTCTAACCTCCCCCCATAGCCGTTCCGTGGATTTGATCTATTCCGTAGCTAGCATCGCCTGATTCAACTCGTCAACTAATTGTCAAGCCCTTGATTAGATGAATCAGGTGAGCTTGTCTGGGTGTCCCCGAGGAGATGTTTGAGAACGTAGCTATTTATGTATCCATTATGGTTCCAACTGCACCCACCTGGTAGCGGACCTGGTAGCAGACCTGGTAGCAGACGTCTATTACATTTATATTTTAAATGTTTCATACTGGCCCCCCCGTGGGAATCGAACCCACAACCCTGGCATTGCGAGCACCATGCTCCACCAACTGAGCTACAGGAGGCTAGTAGACAGTTTGACGTAGGTATTTATTTATTGGTAGTTGCTAGGTGATTGATGTAGGTATATTTATTTGTCCATCTTCCAGTAGGTGTTTGACGTAGATATTTATTTATCTAATATGGTTCCAGCAGCACCTCAGGTCATTAGCCCTCCAGTCCCCTGGGGGGCGCTGTCTTCTCTGTCTCAGTCTCACAGCACGCTAATTGGACTGGGAGTATTTACTGCTCTCTCTAACCCTCTGGGGTTAATACAGGAACACAATACTGTTATTTTTCATGTAGCGCTTTAGCTAACGCTGTAATTCAACTCTTCCTGTGGGGAACGGTGAGGTTGAGTGTGTGCAGCCCCAGCTAAGACATTACATTTACATTTTAGTCATTTAGCAGACGCTCTTATCCACAGCCACTTACAGTTAGTGAGTGCATACATTTATTTATTTTATTTTTATTTTTTTTTTTAAGAGATGAAGCTCATGAACAAATATCAGTGATGCCTTAATTCACTGTAGGAGACTGATTTACCAGAGTAAATATCACATATCAGTGATGCCTTAATTCACTGTAGGAGACTGATTAACCAGAGTAAACATATCTCTTCTTTCTTCTCTCTAAGATATTAATTATGTCCCAAATGGCACCCTATTCCCTATATAGTGCACTTCTTTTGACCTGGACCCAACATAAAGGGAACAGGGCACCATTCTGGACGCAAATTCTGTTTAATCTCAGTCCGTTTTAGACAGGTCTTTGTGAAGAAGCCGTTGGTATTAACCTCTAGACATGTTGTTTCTATTGTAATGTCTTTATTCATTCCTGGTTCAGACCCCCCAGCCTCTAGAAATGCCATCCATCACAACATTAAGTCCACGAGTGATTAGTCAAATCAAAGAAAAATCAGTGTGTATGTTCAACGTGTCTGTTCATCATCCCCCCCAGCAGCAGTCTAGCAGGGAACACTTAGTGGATGAGTTCTTGTGTCATTATTAATATCTCTTAATAGAGACTTGTTTTATGTAGCTTAGTTTTGTGCAATGATTTGATTTGACTAAATGAATAGCTGACTCAAAGTTTCATGTATTATCATAATTGTTCATGGTAGGCAGGGACATCCGTTTTACTTTAAGTGATGTTCTCAACATAAATGAGCTTTTGAGTTAAAATAGGCAAAAACCGCAATCTGGACAAACAGCTTGTTGTTTGATGTGTTTTTCTTGTTGATTTCTTACCAGCAGTATATGTTGGCTTCCAGCACAATATTTTAGAGAAACTCTATAGGTTTGCTCATGCTTTACGACGCGTGTCGTGTTTGTCGTTAAATGGAAATGCTAAGCAGTGTGATGATAGATGTGTATAATTTCTTTAGTCCATTAATCCTATTGTAATTAATAGAGGGTGGGGTGTGCAGTAGACATAAAATATCCAGTCTAAGTTGTGTCCCAAATGGCACCAATATAGTGCACTCCTTTTGACCAGGGTGTCATGACTTCCTCCGAAGCTGCCTCCTCTCCTTGTTCGGGCTTCGGCGTTCGTCGTCACCGGCCTTCTAGCCACTGCCGCTCCTCATCTCATCATTCCATTTGTTTTGTCTTGTTTATTACACACACCTGGTTCATATCCCCTCATCAGTACCTGTATAAGTGTTCCCTCTGCCCCCTTGTCCTGGTTCATATCCCCTCATCAGTACCTGTGTAAGTGTTCCCTCTGCCCCCTTGTCCTGGTTCATATCCCCTCATCAGTACCTGTATAAGTGTTCCCTCTGCCCCCTTGTCCTGGTTCATATCCCCTCATCAGTACCTGTATAAGTGTTCCCTCTGCCCCCTTGTCCTGGTTCATATCCCCTCATCAGTACCTGTATAAGTGTTCCCTCTGCCCCCCTTGTCCTGGTTCATATCCCCTCATCAGTACCTGTTTAAGTGTTCCCTCTGCCCCCTTGTCCTGGTTCATATCCCCTCATCAGTACCTGTGTAAGTGTTCCCTCTGCCCCCTTGTCCTGGTTCATATCCCCTCATCAGTACCTGTATAAGTGTTCCCTCTGCCCCCTTGTCCTGGTTCATATCCCCTCATCAGTACCTGTATAAGTGTTCCCTCTGCCCCCTTGTCCTGGTTCATATCCCCTCATCAGTACCTGTATAAGTGTTCCCTCTGCCCCCTTGTCCTGGTTCATATCCCCTCATCAGTACCTGTAATAGTGTTCCCTCTGCCCCCTTGTCCTGGTTCATATCCCCTCATCAGTACCTGTATAAGTGTTCCCTCTGCCCCCTTGTCTTTGTGTGTGATTGTTTATTGTGGAGAGTAGTGGAGCTCCTTGTATTTTGTATCGCTGGGATATTTCCCTGTGTGCCTTGTATTTTCCAGTGTGCCTTGTATTTCCCAGTGTGCCTTGTATTTTCCAGTGTGCCTTGTATTTCCCAGTGCGCCTTGTATTTCCCCGTGTGCCTTGTATTTCCCAGTGCGCCTTGTATTTCCCAGTGCGCCTTGTATTTCCCCGTGTGCCTTGTATTTCCCAGTGTGCCTTGTATTTCCCAGTGTGCCTTGTATTTCCCTGTGTGCCTTGTATTTCCCAGTGTGCCTTGTATTTCCCAGTGTGCCTTGTATTTCCCAGTGTGCCTTGTATTTCCCAGTGTGCCTTGTATTTTTGTATTTAGGTAGTGCACTATATAGGGAATAGGGTGACATTTGGGACACATCCTAATAGAGTTCTGGGATGGTCTCAGGCCCTATATGCAGAATGAAGGGAGTCGTTTAGTCAAGCCTCCTTCTCCTCTCTCTACCAAAAATAGCTCAGGTAAAAGGAATCACTCTCTCTTTTCCTGTGGGCATTTGATTATCCCCTCCTGTTCTTTCTTCTGTCTAATCTTAACCCAACCCTACCAACCCACCCAACCCACCCAACCCTACCAACCCAACCAACCCAATCCTACCAACCCTAACAACCCAACCAACCCTACCAACCCTATCAACCCAACCCTACAAACCCAACCAACCCTACCAACCCAACCAACCCAACCCTACCAACCCTACCAACCCAACCCAACCCTACCAACCCAACCAACCCAACCAACCCAACCCTACCAACCCACCCAACCAACCCTACCAACCCAACCCTACCAACATAAACATAAAAATGGTTTACATAAATCAAACGCCCCAAGCGTCAAACGAAATCACTCACAAAGACAAGGGGAACAGAGGGAACACTTATACACATACTAATTAGGCGAGTGAGATGAGTGTGATTGACAAGACATGACAAGTGGAGTGATGAGTAATGTAATGTAAATGTAATGTAAATGATGAGAATGGGATCGGCAGTAGCTAGTACTCTGGTGACGACGAACGCCGAAGCCTGCCCGAACCAGGAGGGGGGGCAGCCTCGGCGGAAGTCGTGACAGTACCCCCCCCGACGCGCGGCTCCAGCAGTACGCCGACCCCGGCCTCGGGGACAGCCAGGAGGACGTGGAGCAGGGCGAGTCGGATGGCGACGGTGGAAATCCCTCAACAGGGAGGGATCGAGGATGTCCCGCCTTGGGACCCAGCACCGTTCCTCTGGACCGTACCCCTCCTACTCCACGAGATACTGAAGGCTCCCCACCCCACGCCTCAAATCCAGGATTGAACGGACCGAGTACGCTGAGGCCCCTTCAATGTCCAGAGGAGGTGGAGGAATCTCCCGTACCTCAGACTCCTAGAGCGGACCAGCTACCACCGGCCTGAGGAGAGACACATGAAACGAGGGGTTAATACGGTAATCAGGGGGGAATAACAACCTCTCCTCAGGACTTTAAACGGCCCCACAAACCGTAGGCTCAGCTTCCGGCAGGGCAGGTGTAGGGGCAGATTCCGGGTCGAGAACCAGACCCGATCCCCCGGTACGAACACCGGTGCTTCCCTGCGGTGGCGGTCAGCGTTGGCCTTCTGACAGCGCACGGCGCGCTGGAGGCGAACGTGGGCAACGTCCCAAGTCTCCTCCGCGCGCCGAAACCAGTCATCCACCGCAGGAGCCTCGGTCTGGCTCTGGTGCCACGGTGCCAGGACCGGTTGGTAACCCAAAACACATTGGAAGGGTGTTAGGTTAGTGAAGGAGTGGCGGAGAGAGTTCTGAGCATATTCTGCCCATGGCAGGAACACCGACCACTCCCCCGGCCGGTCCTGACATTAGGTCCGCAGGAACCTACCCACATCTTGATTCACCCTTTCCACCTGCCCATTACTGTCGGGGTGAAATCCAGAGGTCAGGCTGACCGAGACCCCCAGACGTTCCATGAACGCCTTCCAGACTCTAGACGTGAACTGGGGACCTTGGTCGGACACTATATCCTCTGGTAAACCGTAGTGCTGGAAGACGTGAGTAAACAGAGGTAGGGCCGTGGGGAGACCGGGCAGAGGAAGGAGGCGACAGGACTTTGAGAAGCGGTCCACAACGACCAGGATAGTGGTGTTACCTTGGGAGGGGGGAAGATCAGTGAGAAAATCAATACTCAGGTGAGACCATGGTCGTTGTGGAACTGGTAAAGGTTGTAGCTTACCCGCTGGGAGGTGCCTAGGTGCCTTACTCTGGGCGCACACTGAGCATGAGGAAGCACCCTCACGTCCTTAGCCAAGGTAGGCCACAAGTACTTGTCGGTCAGGCAGTGCATTGTACGACCGATACCTGGATGACCAGAGGAGGGTGACGTGTGTGCCCAGTAGATCAGACGATCACGGATAAGCGCAGGCACGTACTGCAGCCCAGCTGGACACTGCGGTGGAGATGGATCTGTGCGTAATGCCTGCGCTATATCTGCGTCCATCGCCCATACTACCGGCGCCACAATGCATGAGGCCGGGAGTATTGGGGTGTTGTCTCTGGGCTTCTCCTCTGTGTCATACAGCTCAGACAGTGCATCTGCCTTCACATTCTTTGTACCCGGAATGTATGAGAGTGTGAAATCAAACCGGGTGAAGAAGAGGGCCCACCTGGCCTGGCGAGGATTCAGCCTCCTCGCTGCCCGAATGTACTCCAGGTTACGGTGGTCTGTCCAGACGAGGAAAGGGTGTTTCGCCCCTTCGAGCCAATGTCTCCACACCGTCAAAGCTCGGACAACGGCCAGCAGCTCCCGATCACCAACGCCATAGTTCTGCTCCGCCGAGCTGAGCTTCTTAGAAAAGAAGGCACAGGTGCGGAGCTTGGGTGGCATGCCTGAGCGTTGGGATAAGACGGCTCCTATCCCTACCTCGGACGCATCCACCCTCACTACGAACGGTAGTGATGGATCGGGGTGAGCCAGTACCGGGGCTGAGGTGAACAGACCCCGCAATCTACTGAAGGCCAAATCAGCCTCAGCAGACCAGCGGAGCCGGGACGGCCCATCCTTCAACAAGGAGGTAATGGGAGCTGCGACCTTGCCAAAGCCCCGAATAAACCTTCGATAGTAGTTGGCAAAGCCAAGGAAGCGCTGCACCTCCTTTACCGTGGTTGGAGTCGGCCAATTACGGAAGGCTGCAATGCGGTCTCCCTCCATCTCCACACCTGTGGTGGTGATGTGAAATCCGAGGAAGGAGATTGACTGCTGGGAAAACTCACACTTCTCTGCCTTGGCATAAAGATCATTTTCCAGCATTCGGACTAGTATCTAGCGAACCAGGGACACATGCTCGGCGCGCGTAGCGGAATACACCAGGATGTCATCGATGTAGACCACCACACTGCGACCAAGCATATCCCGAAACACCTAGTTCACAAAGGACTGGAAAACGGATGGAGCATTCATCAAACCGTAGGGCATCACCAGGTATTCATAATGCCCTGAGGTTGTGCTGAAAGCTGTTTTCCACTCATCCCTCCCGAATACGCACCAGGTTGTAGGCACTCCTGAGGTCTAATTTGGTGAAAAAGCGGGCCCCATGCATTGACTAAATCACTGAAGGAATGAGGGGAAGAGGATAACTAAATCGTACCGTCACATTATTCAGTGGTCGATAATCAATGCACGGGCGTAAACCGCCATCTTTCTTCTTCACAAAGAAGAAACTCGAGGAGGCAGGTGAAGTGGAGGGACGTATGTACCCCTGGCGCAGGGACTCGTGACATATATTTCCATTACCTCCGTTTCCGCCTGAGACAGGGGATACACATGACTCCTGGGAGGTACAGCGTCTACCCGAAGGTTTATCGCACAATCCCCCTCCCGATGAGGTGGTAATTTAGTCGCTTGCGTCTTGGAAAACGCGAGCGCCAGATCATGGTATTCGGGGGGAATACCATTCCGTGGTGGCACCAACGGAAACACCTAGACACCTACCTGGACACTCACGCGACCACCCCGTAAGAACCCTCTGCGGCCATGAGAAATTGGGGTTGTGAAGGGCTAACCACGGGATACCCAAGACTACAGGGTAAGCAGGAGACTCAATAATCATAAAGGTGATCTGCTCAACATGCGTCTCCTCCGTAATCATGGTGACTGGTACCGTAACTTCCTTAACCAACCCGGACCCTAATGTTCGACTATCAAGTGCTCTGATGGGGAGTGCAACTGCCCTGTCCATAAAATTCCCAGCTGCGCCTGAATCGACTAGCGCCTTACACTGGGAACCTACCAAATGATCAGGAAAGGAGATAGATTAAGTACAGTGCGCCACAAAGGGCTCTGAACACGTTTGGGTGTTCGTTACCTGGGGTGATGCATGAGTACCCTGCCTACCGCCTCCAGACGCAAAAGAACGTTGACTGCGACGTGAGGTGGATTGTCCCTTCGTGCCACCAGAGTGGCACTGTCACCTCAACCGGCGGCTCCCCCCAGCTCTCCTACCAGGACGTCCTCTGGCTGCTAGCAGAATGTCCAGCCGGATGGCCATGTCCACCAGTTGGGAGAACGATAGCATGGCATCCCGGCAGGCTAGCTCCCGTCGGACGTCCTCCCTTAGGTGGCACCGGAAATGGTCGATCAGGGCCCTCTCGTTCCACCCGGGACCCCGCTGCCAGCGTCTGGAACTCCAGCGCGTAGTCCTGAGCAGTCCTCGTCCCCTGCCTCAGATGAACCAGTCGTTCGCCCGCCTCTCGACCCTCAGGCGGGTGATCAATAACGGCCCGAAAGAGGCGAGCAAACTCCCCGTAGTTCTCTAACGCGGTACCTCCCTCTTTCCACACTGCGTTGGCCCACTCCAGGGCTCTCCCACAAAGGCAGGAAACGAGGACGGATACCTTCTCCCGCTCCCGGGGCTCCGGGAGCGGGAGTCCCTTACATCGCGCTGCCGTCCCATCAAACACCGGTGGCCGGGATATCTGTGAAGCATGGTGGTGGCAGCATCATGCTGTGGGGATGTTTTTCAGCGGCAGGGACTGGGAGACTAGTCTGGATCGAGGGAAAGATTAACAGAGCAAAGTACAGAGAGATCCTTGATGAAAACCTGCTCCAGAGCGCTCAGGACCTCAGACTGGGGCGAAGGTTGACCTTCCAACAGGACAATGACCCTAACCACACGGTCAAGACAACGCAGGAGTGGCTTCAGGTCAAGTCTCTGAATGTCCTTGAGTGGCCCAGCCAGAGCCCGGACTTGAACCCGGTCGAACATCTCTGGAGAGACCTGAAAATAGCTGTGCAGCGACGGTCCCCATCCAACCTGACAGAGCTTGGGAGGATCTGCATTGAAGAATGGGGGAAACTTCCCAAATACAGGTGTGCCAAACGTGTAGCGTCATACCCAGGAAGAGTTGAGGCTGTAATCGCTTCCAAAGGTGCTTCAACAAGTGCACACATTACAGGACACACATGCAGTGGCACAAATGCAATGCATCATGGAATGTACAATTCCGTTCTTATTACATGTTTTCTGGTTGAAGTATTACTAAGTTATGCTATGGTTGGATCACTGGAGTGTTACTATGTTGTTATGCTATGGTTGGATCATTGAAGTGTTACTATGCTATGGTTGGATCATTGAAGTGTTACTATGTTGTTATGCTATGGTTGGATCATTGAAGTGTTACTATGTTGTTATGCTATGGTTGGATCATTGAAGTGTTACTATGTTGTTATGCTATGGTTGGATTACTGGAGTGTTACTGTGTTGTTGTGCTATGGTTGGATCACTGGAGTGTTACTGTGTTGTTATGCTATGGTTGGATCACTGGAGTGTTACTATGTTGTTATGCTATGTTTGGATCACTGGAGTGTTACTGTGTTGTTATGCTATGGTTGGATCACTGGAGTGTTACTGTGTTGTTATGCTATGGTTGGATCACTGGAGTGTTACTATGTTGTTATGCTATGGTTGGATCACTGGAGTGTTGCTATGTTGTTATGCTATGGTTGGATCACTGGAGTGTTACTATGTTGTTATGCTATGGTTGGATCACTGAAGGATGGGACTAATAGCAACTAACAACAACTAATAACAACAAGATAACTAATGTAAAGCATACTGTGTCCATAATAAATAATAATATAATAATATGCCATTTAGCAGACACTTTTATCCAAAGCGACTTACAGTCATGTGTGCATACATTTTTGTGTATGGGTGGTCCCGGGGATCGAACCCACTACCCTGGCGTTACAAGCGCCGTGCTCTTCCAGCTGAGCTACAGAGGACCACGTATATTTACCTATAAGTAAATAGGTTGTAGGTTGAGAGCTTTTGTGAAGGAGCACAGTTAGAAAGATATGGCATATAGAAGCAAACCGGATGGACATCATGAAAATGATCGGAGAGGTTGAGGGTAGATGAGGTTCAGGAGTAAAAACAAACAAAATAGAATTATTGTGAAATTGACTGTGTCCATAAAATGTATATAGTATGTATAAGCTGGAATTAGAGGCCTAAGCATTGTTGTTTACTCCAATTAGGGAAGGGGTGGTGGGGTTGGAAAGTAATAAAGGGAAATATATATGTTTTTTAAAGGATATGTGTGTATATATATGTGTATGTGTATGTATGTGTGTATATATATATTTGCGAGGAGAAAAAAAACATGAGGGATTGGAAGTGATGCAGACAATTACATTGATGGAAGTCAAATCTATCTGCAATATTAAAGCTGATCTACCCCCCAAATAAAGATGGGTCACTGAAGTGTTACTATGTTGTTATGCTATGGTTGGATCACTGAAGTGTTACTATGTTGTGCTCTACAGGGGGTGAACCATGGACTGGACAAGACCGGAGGACACAGAGGTGATGTCTCCACTACCAAACTCAACACATTCTCTCTCAGGTAAGAAGTGTGTGTGCCTGCCTGCCTGCCTGCCTGCCTGCCTGCCTGCGTGTGTGTGTGTGTGTGTGTGTGTGTGTGTGTGTGTGTTCTTGTTTTTGTACTGTGTTCATGTTCTATTTTCTCTCCTATATAATTAACTAAGTATTCTAATTCATTATGATGCTGTGCTCTCCATTGAGAAGATCAAGGCTGAGACGACCTTGCATATCAAGTGATTCTTTATTTTAAAATAATAATAATAATTTAGCAGATGCTCTTATCCAGAGCGACTTACCGTAGTGAGTGCATACATTTTCGTACTGGTCCCCCGTGGGAATCGAACTCACAACCCTGGCGTTAAAAGCACCATGCTCTACCAACTGAGCCACACGGGATAAATCATTAAAGAACTCCAAAAGCTGGGAGAAATGGAATTAAAACAAACAGTTGCATTAATCAGCTGTGTTAATGAGGTAGTCAGGGAGTAGCTGGGAGGCGTCCCAAATGGCACCCTATTCCCTTAAAGTTGAACTGAGTGTTGAGCTGAGTGTTGAGCTGAGTGTTGAGCTGAGTGTTGAGCCGAGTGTTGAGCCGAGTGTTGAGCCGAGTGTTGAGCCGAGTGTTGAGCCGAGTGTTGAGCCGAGTGTTGAGCCGAGTGTTGAACTGAGTGTTGAGCTGAGTGTTGAACTGAGTGCTGAGCCGAGTGTTGAGCCGAGTGTTGAGCCGAGTGTTGAGCCGACTGTTGAGCCGAGTGTTGAACTGAGTGCTGAGCCGAGTGTTGAGCCGAGTGTTGAGCCGAGTGTTGAGCCGAGTGTTGAGCCGAGTGTTGAGCCGACTGTTGAGCCGAGTGTTGAACTGAGTGTTGAGCCGAGTGTTGAGCCGAGTGTTGAGCCGAGTGTTGAGCCGAGTGTTGAACCAAGTGCTGAGCCGAGTGTTGAGCCGAGTGTTGAGCCGACTGTTGAGCCGAGTGTTGAACTGAGTGTTGAGCTGAGTGTTGAACTGAGTGCTGAGCCGAGTGTTGAGCCGAGTGTTGAGCCGAGTGTTGAGCCGAGTGTTGAGCCGACTGTTGAGCCGAGTGTTGAACTGAGTGTTGAGCTGAGTGTTGAGCCGAGTGTTGAGCCGAGTGTTGAGCTGAGTGTTGAACCAAGTGCTGAGCCGAGTGTTGAGCCGAGTGTTGAGCCGACTGTTGAGCCGACTGTTGAGCCGAGTGTTGAACTGAGTGTTGAGCTGAGTGTTGAACTGAGTGCTGAGCCAAGTATTGAACTGAGTGTTGAGCCAAGTATTGAACTGAGTGTTGAGCCAAGTATTGAACTGAGTGTTGAGCCGAGTGTTGAGCTGAGTGTTGAGCCGAGTGTTGAACTGAGTGTTGAGCCGAGTGTTGAGCCCAGTGTTGAGCCGAGTGTTGAACTGAGTGTTGAGCCAAGTATTGAGCTGAGTGTTGAGCCGAGTGTTGAACTGAGTGTTGAGCCGAGTGTTGAGCCGAGTGTTGAGCCAAGTATTGAGCTGAGTGTTGAGCCGAGTGTTGAACTGAGTGTTGAACTGAGTGTTGAACTGAGTGTTGAGCCGAGTGTTGAACTGAGTGTTGAACTGAGTGTTGAACTGAGTGTTGAGCCGAGTGTTGAGCCGAGTGTTGAACTGAGTGTTGAACTGAGTGTTGAACTGAGTGTTGAGCTGAGTGTTGAGCCGAGTGCTGAGCCGAGTGTTGAGCCCAGTGTTGAGCCGAGTGTTGAGCCCAGTGTTGAGCCCAGTGTTGAGCCCAGTGTTGAGCTGAGTGTTGAGCTGAGTGTTGAGAGGATCATCATATTCCTCTAGCTCAGTGGTTCCCAAACTCATAATTATTATTATTTTTTTATTTTTTTATTCTTCCAAAGATATTAACAGTTGGGAGGATTAAAAGCAATTTTACATTACTTTTTTCACAATGAAAATTTATTTATAATATAACAATTTGTTACAATCACTGTTAAAATGTCCTGAATTTTACTGCCAATATATTTTATGTAAAACATAATCTGTGACTCCGCGAATGGTGGTCCCCAAGAGCTCTTGACAGTGATTTGGTGGTCACCGGGATGGACAAAAGCCATAGAGGAGTATGGAGCACAGAGATCATATCCCCTCCTACACACTGACTCTCGCCTCACTGTCAAACACACACACACACACACACACACACACACACACACACACACACACACTAGCACACCCCACTCACTCTACCACACACACACCTCCAGCTCTAAAAAATAATATATCAATTATGTAATGGTTAGTGCGGTCGGTCGGTGGGTGGGTAAACGATGCTTGAAGTGAGATGTAAGGCTGTAACTATAAATATTGGAACCAGTTAGTCATTATCAGACTGGCCCCGAATATAGTAATATAGTATATTTAAAGATATTAGTTAGACATGCGGTTATTGCCAGTAGATATTTACATTATTATATGTATTTATATTAAAGGTGAATGCACCAATTTGTAAGTCGCTCTGGATAAGAGCGTCTGCTAAATGACGTAAATGCAATGTAAATATGTAGTAATATAGGTTGTGTGCCAAAGGGTATTCTATTCCCTATATAGTGCACTACTTTATACCAGGGCCCATAGGGTAGTGCACTATGCAGACATACTATTAGTAAGTAATATGTCACTTGTGTGGTTATTATGGCCAGTATGTAGTGATAGAACTATATTGGTGTTTCTGGGATCGTTTAGAGCAGTGGGTCACCAAACTTTTCTCAGGCAAGATCACTTTCCGAGTCCAAAAGCAAGCAGAAACTTTTAAACATGACTTTAAAAAACATAAGCCAATGCAACATTAACCAATTAAAAACAGTTCTGTAGCAATGAGGTTTGTGCAGTAGGCTATAGACCCAGTACATTATCACTGCATATTGGCTGTGATTGAGTTACCCTGCCAATGTTGTTCTTACACCATTTTGAAATTATATTTCACAATTTTTGGTATATGATCACACTGATAATAGATAATTTGTTGTATTACTTGTGAGGTACAGCTGAGTGAACATAATAGTTCACTGATGGCATCTGATGGTCAATCTGAGGGGTCAATCTGAGGGGTCAATCTGAGGGGTCAATCTGAGGGGTCAATCTGCCTCTCACCTGACTCACCGTCCCTCTGCTCTCCCTCCCTCTGCTGAGAAAAGGGGACAGTCTTCCAGCTGATGGTGAAACATTTACATTTACATTTACGTCATTCAGCAGACGCTCTTATCCAGAGCGACTTACAATTTTTTTTTTTTTAGGGGGGGGTAGAAGGATTACTTTATCCTATCCCAGGTATTCCTTAAAGAGGTGGGGTTTCAAATGTCTCCGGAAGGTGGTGAGTGACTCCGCTGTCCTGGCGTCGTGAGGGAGCTTGTTCCACCATTGGGGTGCCAGAGCAGCGAACAGTTTTGACTGGGCTGAGCGGGAACTATGCTTCCGCCCTCGTTTGGATGTAGGGACTGATCAGAGCCTGAAGGTACAGAGGTGCCGATCCCCTCACAGCTCCATAGGCAAGCACCATGGTCTTGTAACAGATGCGAGCTTCAACTGGAAGCCAGTAGAGTGTGCGGAGGAGCGGGGTGATGTGAGAGAACTTGGGAAGGTTGAACACCAGACGGGCTGCGGCATTCTGGATGAGTTGTAGGGGTTTAATGGCACAGGCAGGGAGCCCAGCCAACAGCGAGTTGCAGTAATCCAGACGGGAGATGACAAGTGCCTGGATTAGGACCTGTGCCGCTTCCTGTGTAAGGCAGGGTCGTACTCTCCGAATGTTGTAGAGCATGAACCTGCAGGATCGGGTCACCGCCTTGATGTTAGCGGAGAACGACAGGGTGTTGTCCAGGGTCACGCCAAGGCTCTTCGCACTCTGGGAGGAGGACACAACGGAGTTGTCAACCGTGATGGCGAGATCATGGAACGGGCAGTCCTTCCCCGGGAGGAAGAGCAGCTCCGTCTTGCCAAGGTTCAGCTTGAGGTGGTGATCCGTCATCCATAATGATATGTCTGCCAGACATGCAGAGATGCGATTCGCCACCTGGTTATCAGAAGGGGGAAAGGAGAAGATTAGTTGTGTGTCGTCAGCGTAGCAATGATAGGAGAGGCCATGTGAGGATATGACAGAGCCAAGTGACTTGGTGTATATGGAGAATAGGAGAGGGCCTAGAACTGAGCCCTGGGGGACACCAGTGGTGAGAGCACGTGGTGCGGAGACAGCTTCTCGCCACGCCACTTGGTAGGAGCGACCGGTCAGGTAGGACGCGATCCAGGAGTGAGCCGCGCCGGAGATGCCCAGCTCGGAGAGGGTGGAGAGGAGGATCTGATGGTTCACAGTATCAAAGGCAGCAGACAGGTCTAGAAGGACAAGAGCAGAGGAGAGAGAGTTAGCTTTAGCAGTGCGGAGAGCCTCCGTGACACAGAGAAGAGCAGTCTCAGTTGAATGACCAGTCCTGAAACCTGACTGGTTTGGATCAAGAAGGTCATTCTGAGAGAGATAGCAAGAGAGTTGGCTAAAGACGGCACGCTCAATAGTTTTGGAAAGAAAAGAAAGAAGGGATACTGGTCTGTAGTTGTTGACATCAGTGGGATCGAGTGTTGGTTTTTTGAGAAGGGGTGCAACTCTCGCTCTCTTGAAGACGGAAGGGACATAGCCAGCGGTCAAGGATGAGTTGATCAGCGAGGTGAGGTAGGGGAGAAGGTCACCGGAGATGGTCTGGAGAAGAGAGGAGGGGATGGGGTCAAGCGGGCAGGTTGTTGGGCGGCCTGCAGTCACAAGTCGCAAGATTTTATCTGGAGAGAGAGGGGAGAAAGAAGTCAAAGCATAGGGTAGGGCAGTGTGAGCAGGACCAGCAGTGTCATTAGACTTAACAAACGAGGATCGGATGTCGTCAACCTTCTTTTCAAAGTGGTTGACGAAGTCATCCACAGAGAGAGAGGAGGAGGGGGGGGGGGGGGAGGATTCAGCAGGGAGGAGAATGTGGCAAAGAGCTTCCTAGGGTTAGAGGCAGAAGCTTGGAATTTAGAGTGGTAGAAAGTGGCCTTAGCAGCAGAAACAGATGAAGAAAATGTAGAGAGGAGGGAGTGAAAAGATGCCAGGTCGGCAGGGAGTTTAGTTTTCTTCCATTTCCGCTCCGCTGCCCGGAGCTCTGTTCTGTGAGCTCGCAATGAGTCATCAAGCCACGGAGCTGGAGGGGAGGACTGAGCCGGCCGGGAGGATAGGGGACACAGAGAGTCAAAGGATGCAGAAAGGGAGGAGAGGAGGGTTGAGGAGGCAGAATCAGGAGATTGGAGGGAGAAGGATTGAGCAGAGGGAAGAGATGATAGGATGGAAGAGGAGAGAGTAGTGGGAGAGAGAGAGCGAAGGTTGCGGCGGCGCATTACCATCTGTGTAGGGGCAGAGTGAGTCGTGTTGGAGGAGAGCGAGAGAGAAAAGGATACAAAGTAGTGGTTGGAGACATGGAGGGGAGTTGCAGTGAGATTAGTAGAAGAGCAGCATCTAGTAAAGATGAGGTCAAGCGTATTGCCTGCCTTGTGAGTAGGGGGGGACGGTGAGAGGGTGAGGTCAAAAGAGGAGAGGAGTGGAAAGAAGGAGGCAGAGAGAAATGAATCAAATGTAGACGTAGGGAGGTTGAAATCCCCCAAAACTGTGAGGGGTGAGCCATCCTCAGGAAAGGAACTTATCAAGGCGTCAAGCTCATTGATGAACTCTCCAAGGGAACCTGGAGGGCGATAGATGACAAGGATATTAAGCTTAAATGGGCTAGTGACTGTGACAGCATGGAATTCAAATGAGGAGATAGACAGATGGGTTAGGGGAAAAATGGAGAATGTCCACTTGGGAGAGATGAGGATTCCTGTGCCACCACCCCTCTGACCAGATGCTCTCGGGGTATGCGAGAACACATGGTCAGACGAGGAGAGAGCAGTAGGAGTAGCAGTGTTTTCAGTGGTAATCCATGTTTCCGTCAGCGCCAGGAAGTCGAGGGACTGGAGGGTAGCATAGGCTGGGATGAAGTCAGCCTTGTTGGCAGCAGAACGGCAGTTCCAGAGGCTGCCTGAGACCTGGAACTCCAGGTGTGGGGTGCGTGCAGGGACCACCAGGTTAGAGAGGCAGCAGCCACGCGGTGTGAGGCGTTTGTGTAGCCTGTGCGGAGAGGAGAGAACAGGGATAGGCAGAGGCATAGTTGACAGGCTGTAGCAAATGGCTACAATAATGCAGAGGAGATCGGAATGAAATGAACTAAACATCTGGGAAAGGAGAGAGTAAAAACCAAAACTCCCAAATATAACTCTCCCAACTTCACCTCAGAAACTATAATTGTTTCACTGAACCACCCGAATAAAACTCTCCCAACTTCCACTTTAGAAATTAGAATTGTTGTGAACTACAGCGGTTCAATGTTTCAAGGAATAGACTCAACTTACTTTATTCAGCTAGCTAACTATGACGCTATAGCTAACTAGCATGCTAGCATCCAATAACACACAGTTTAGCACCAATACTTGGTTACAACAAACTACCAATAATGTGTTAACACACTAAACAGATAATTCGTGTCCGTGTCTAGTTCCTTTCATAACGCAGCAATAATTAAACGTTGGCTAGCTAGCACAAATATATTTTATTTAGCTGCTACAGTACAGCTAGCTGGTCGTGTTGGCTAGCTAGCAATGGCTGCTGTGTTGACTTTGTTTGAAAAACGGCGGCGCTGCGAACAAATGTAGCTGGCTAAAAGGATATTGTATTTAGTTGCTACCGTTGCTAATAGCTACTCGCCAGCTAGTCCAGGAAGTGAGTTGGCTAGCTAGCTAGCTTCGTGCTACACCCGGCACCGCCGAATACAATGCTAACCTACAATAACTACCCACAACAGCCCACGATGCCTACCTATAATACCTAATAATATACAGCCCACGATGCCTACCTATAATACCTAACTACAATCTAAATACATAGTTTAAGCCTTACTCGACAAAGCCCAAGCTATGTATAAAGCCAAACTTACCCGACGCCAGCTGTCTGGGTGGCAGACTGCAATCAGTAGCTGTACTTAAGTACAGCAGCTACCAACCACCTAACGTTAATGCCTCGGATAATGAGGTTAGAAAAACAGCTGAATGGTAGGTAGCTAGCTGGCTTAATTACACGTACTCTTAAGCGTGAAATAACATTGGAAACAACTATCCACAGTTGCTAAAAGTTACCAGTAGCTACCCGCTAGCTAGCTAGCTTTGTTGGTCCAGGTAGTGGGTTAGCTAGCCTCGTGCTTCGCCGGGCTCCGCCGAATACAATACTTACCTACAATAATTACCTACAATAACCTACAATAACTACCTAAGTAAACTACCTACAATACCTAACTACAATACCTACCTACAATCTAAATACATGGTTTAAGCTTTACTCAACACCATATAAGAAGCCAAGCTTACCTCCTGCTAGAGAAAACACAACCTCCAGTCACACTGCATTACTTCTGCCTCATGTTGTTACTCCTATGACCAGAGAAAGGGAAATAATCCTAGATATTAAAAAAGACACCATCTCTAATAATAACAACCCAAGCTTATCAGAACACGTTGCTATAGTCATTCATTACAGCTGCAGTGCTGGTTGTAGTGTGAGTGGAAGTAGGGAGAACGTGTATTTTATGGCTTATAAAGGTGTTGAACAAAGTGTTGACAGCTGGACAACAACTAAAACATTAACTTCCTGATAAAAACAGCAGCTCTTTGCTGGATTCGTTGAGTCTCTCTCAAGTTAAACGTTTTGAAATCTCACAGTATCAACTTTGCTGTGTGCTCGTGGCTTTTTTTTTTTTTTTTTACAGCCTATGGCTCGAGGAAACTGTGCAGACACGGGGATCTGAGCTATCTAATTGGCCAGCGGTAGGCCTATAGGTGCACTTGATTTGCTCTCTGGGTCTCCAATATGAATGTTTGTCATGCAGGTGGTACCGTCGTTTTTTAACGTCTGTCATGTCCTCATTATTTATTTTTTTACATTCCAAATGTTGTAGTTCTTCCTAGATGTTGTTGTAGTTCTTCCTAAATGTTGTTGTAGTTCTTCCTAGATGTTGTTGTAGTTCTTCCTAGATGTTGTTGTAGTTCTTCCTAGATGTTGTTCTAGTTAACTGAAACATATCAGATCTAGTTTTTCTGCTTCTAGAACTGTATTATTGTATCATCTGCTAAGTAAATGCAGACGTCTTGTGTTTCTCTTGAATTTTGTCGTTAGGTTCAAAATGGGAACACTTTGCCTTCCCAGTGCTAGGGCTGCTGCATCTACCAACTAAACATCTAAAGCCGACAGCGCGAAACAAAGAAAAACTAAGGAATTCAAGGCTTTATCATTGTTGTTTTTTACAGAAATGTTTGGTGATCGACTACGATTACCTTGGTTGGTGACGACTGATTTAGAGGCTATGAGGTAAATCTGGTAGGAAGACAGAGGGAGGTAAATGGAGAAAGGGGAGGGAAGGAGGGAGTGAGGGAGGAAGAGGAGGAGGGAGTTAGGAAAGGAAGGGAAGGTGGAAGGAAGGAAGAAAGGGAGGGAGGGATTTAGGAAAGGAAGGGAAGGTGGGATGAAGGAAGGGAGGGAGGGAGGGAAATAGGCGGGCTATGAAAATGCTGGCTCCATGCTGGCTCCTTGCTGGCTCCTTGCTGGCTCCATGCTGGCTCCATGCTGGCTCTATGCTGGCTCCTTGCTGGCTCCATGCTGGCTCCATGCTGGCTCTATGCTGGCTCCATGCTGGCTCCTTGCTGGCTCTATGCTGGCTCCATGCTGGCTCCTTGCTGGCTCTATGCTGGCTCTATGCTGGCTCCCTGCTGGCTCCATGCTGGCTCCATGCTGGCTCTATGCTGGCTCATTGCTGGATCCATGCTGGCTCGCTGCTGGCTCTCTGCTGGCTCCATGCTGGCTCCATGCTGGCTCTATGCTGGCTCCATGCTGGCTCTATGCTGGATCCTTGCTGGCTCCATGCTGGCTCCATGCTGGCTCCATGCTGGCTCTATGCTGGCTCCTTGCTGGCTCCATGCTGGCTCCTTGCTGGCTCCATGCTGGCTCCTTGCTGGCTCCATGCTGGCTCCATGCTGGCTCCATGCTGGCTCTATGCTGGCTCCTTGCTGGCTCCATGCTGGCTCCATGCTGGCTCCATGCTGGCTCCTTGCTGGCTCCTTGCTGGCTCCATGCTGGCTCAATGCTGGCTCCCTGCTGGCTCCATGCTGGCTCCATGCTGGCTCAATGCTGGCTCCTTGCTGGCTCCTTGCTGGCTCTATGCTGGCTAGCTGCTACTTCTGTCAGCTGACTGAAGGGACTTCATCAGATCATCAGATCTATCCACTGTGGCGTTTAGTCAGCTAATTAATATGCACTACAGGACATCACTTCTGAGAGAGGTGTCATGTTTGCTAACGCAGGCAGTCATCTCATCATTGACCTCAGTGATGATGGTCTGTGTTAGATGGTTAGGGTTTGTGTTGCATGAATGCAGATGCTGTTATTGAACGATGATACGTGTGTGTGTGTGTGTGTGTGTGTGTGTGTGTGTGTGTGTGTGAGTGAGAGGTGTTTTAAAAGCAGGTGGCATTATACATAAAGGGATGTATAATCACTATAAAGGCATTGTTAATGTGAGTGTAATGAGTCATCTGAAATGGCACCCTATGCCCTATATAGTGCACTACTTTAGACCAGAGAATGGCACCCTATTCCCTATATAGTGCACTATTTTAGACCAGAGCCCTATGTGTCATTTGGGAGAGAGAGAGAGAGAGAGAGAGAGAGAGAGAGAGAGAGAGAGAGAGAGAGAGAGAGAGAGAGAGAGAGAGAGAGAGAGAGAGAGAGAGAGAGAGAGAGAGAGAGAGAGAGAGAGAGAGAGAGAGGGAGAGAGAGAGAGAGAGAGATAGAGGGGGATAGAGAGAGAGAGAGAGAGAGAGAGAGAGAGGGGAGAGAGAGAGAGAGAGAGAGAGAGAGAGAGAGAGAGAGAGAGAGAGAGAGAGGGGAGAGCACTATCAGAAGATGGAGAGAAGCTAGAAGAGGAGGGAGAGCGGAGGCTAGATGGATTATTTTCCTCCTTCATATTAATGCGTGTGGTATTCATTAGTCCTTCCTAATTAATTCACGCTCTCATCCTCCCTCCCCCTCTCTCCTGGAGGCGAGGCTGCTCTTTGATATCTGTTGTTTGGTCTTCTCTGGAGTTGATGAAGCTGCACTTCAGAAGTGTGTGTGTGTCTGTCCTGCTGTGCTCGCTCTACCTGAACTTGTTCATGTTTGTTCCACAGCTTGCCTCTGTCTCCAGGCTATCTGGACCTCTCTCTCTCTCCTCTCTCTTTCTCTCTCTCTCTCTCCTCTCTCTCTCACTCACTCACTCACTCACTCACTCACTCACTCACTCACTCACATGCGTGATTTGAAGGAGTCTGGCGCAGGAGGGCAAATCACAGTATACAGAGTTTATTCTGTAATACAGCGTTAACCAGTCCAGTGCGCAAAACAGGCGCACTGGAACAAACAGGCACACAGGGAAAATACCTGGCAATACTAAATAGACTGAGCTCAACCAAACTACTATCTCCTCACAATAAACAATCACCCACAAGGACAAGGGGGGCAGAGGGAACACTTAAACACGTACTAATGAGGCGATATGAACCAGGTGTGTGTAATAAACAAGACAAAACAAATGGAATGATGAGATGAGGAGCGGCAGTGGCTAGAAGGCCGGTGACGATGAACGCCGAAGCCCGAACAAGGAGAGGAGGCAGCTTCGGAGGAAGTCGTGACACTCTCGCTGTTTTTTTAAATGTTTATTTTTTTAAATGTAATTAACAGCCAATGTTAACTTTTTGTTTGTTTGGGGCTATGGCAGTCAATTTAAAAACATTCTAACAGTATTTCTGATTGTCTTCTCAAATCACCTTCACATACTTTTAATGTGGGTCTATGACAGTCAATTGCAAATTAGTCTGACATAATGTATCTTATCTCTCCACCACTAATTAGATGGGTGTGGCTTGATGCATGTCGCGTCAGAGCTTCTCAAAGTCAGGCGGCGTGGTCAACAGTGCGCACCTCATCTCTGCTGTCACTCCAGCCTGGATCGATATTTGGTTTTAATGCAGACGAGAGCACTGAATCTATCGGATATGAGCTGGCGAAGGCTACCATGAGTTTTATGGGGCTTTCAAGACAAATGGGAACTCTGAAAAATACGAGTTCAAATCATGACGTCAGTGATCTTCAGGTCGGAAAGTCTGAGCTCTAGAAAGAGGCCAGAGTTCCCGAGTTGGATGACTGTTCAAATCGATTTTTCCCAGTCGGAGCTCGTTTTTTCCCGAGTTCCCAGTTGTCTTTAACGCACTGAAGTCTGAGATTTCCCAGTTGTCTTCAACGCACTGAAGTCTGAGATTTCCCAGTTCCCAGTTGTCTTCAACGCACTGAAGTCTGAGATTTCCCAGTTCCCAGTTTTGAACGCCGCATTAATGCTCAGAGGGAGACGGCAGGGTATTCATTAACCTAAACTCCTCCGTAATGATCCGTAAATGCGTTGTCTGCAGCATTCGATCACATGACAGCTCGATCAGCTGTTCGATTTCACTTGCCACATTTCAATTGAGCCAGGATCAGAGTCAAACATTCACAGCCGAGGGAAGGGGACATGGGTCGCTTTTGAAAGACTCTCTCCAAAAGGAATTATTTCCTCTGAATCCACTGATTGGGTCACTCATCTGTAGAATGTTTTTGTATTTCTCTTGCGTTCAGTTTGTTCAGTTTCCCAAATATGTCTGTTACATAGTCAAGGAGAAATTTTCTTACACAGAAAGTCAACCGTCTTTAAAAAAAAAAAAAATTATGTATATATACGTATGACAATAGTTCCTCTCTCAATGCGAAAAATCATAACTAGAGTGCAGAGGCCTGCCTGCCATCCCGCAATAGAGCCCCATTTACAGTGCATTCGGAAAGTATTCAGACCCCTTCACTTTTTCCACATTTTATTACGTTACAGCCTTATTCTAAAATTGATTAAATTATTTTTCCCCCCTCATCAATCTACACACAATACCCCATAATGACAAAGCAAATTTATGAAAAATTAAACACTGAAATATCACATTTACATAAGTATTCAGACCATTTACTCAGTACTTTGTTGAAGCACCTTTGGCAGCGATTACAGCAGTCTTCCTGGGTATGACGCTACAAGCTTGGCACACCTGTATTTGGGGAGTTTCTCCCATTCTTCTCTGCAGATCCTCTCAAGCTCTGTCAGGTTGGATGGGGAGTGTCGCTGCACAGCTATTTTCAGGTCTCTCCAGAGATGTTCGATCGGGTTCAAGTCTGGCCTCTGGCTGGGCCACTCAAGGACATTCAGAGACTTGTCCCAGAGCCACTTCTGCGTTGTCTTGGCTGTGCGCGTAGGGTCGTTGTCCTGTTGGAAGGTGAACCTTTGCCCCAGTCTGAGGTCCTGAGTGCGCTGGAGCAGGTTTTCATCAATGAGCTCTGTACTTTGCTCTGTTTGTCTTTCCCTCTATCCTGACTAGTCTCCCAGTCCCTGACGCTGAAAAACATCCCCACAGCATGATGCTGCCACCACCATGCTTCACCGTAGGGATGGTGCCAGGTTTCCTCCAGGCGTGACGCTTGGCATTCAGGCCAAAGAGTTCACTCTTGGTTTAATCAGATCAGAGAATATTGTTTCTCATGGTCTGAGAGTCCTTTGGGTGCCTTTTGGCAAACTCCAAGCGGAATGTCATGTTTTACTGAGGAGTGGCTTCCGTCTGGCCACTCTACTATAAAGGCCTGATTGGTGGAGTGCTGCAGAGATGGTTGTCCTTCTGGAAGGTTCTCCTATCTCCACAGAGGAACGCTGGAGTTCTGTCAGAGTGACCATCGGGTTCTTGGTCACCTCCCTGACCAAGGCCCTTCTCCCCCGATTGCTCAGTTTGACCCTTCTCCCTTCTTCTTCAATTTAAGAATGATGGAGGCCACTGTGTTCTTGAGGACCTTCAATGCTGTAGAAATGTTTTGGTACCCTTCCCCAGATCTGTGCCTCAACATAAACCTGTCTCAGAGCTCTACGGACAATTCCTTCGACCTCATGGCTTGGTTTTTTCTCTGGCATGCACTGTCAACTTCGGGACCTTATATAAACAGGTGTGTGCTGGCTAGACTCTCTTACCCGTATATATGGATGGGCGATTCTCCCGCTCTGTCACAGATGCCATGGTTGTCCTTAGTTTGAAGATGTAATGCGGAGCCTTCTGTGTTCTCTTTTCAGACTCATATTTGCAATCAAACGCCATAATTCTCTCCATCTCCTTAGCTATCATAATCTAATTCCACTGATTTCAAAACTCGGTCTTATGCAGTTCTACTACGTGATATCTTTCAAAAAAGCCGCGTTAGAAAGGATTACCTACACATACTGACCAACTCTTATTATAGACAGAAGAGTGCTACATGGTAGACCAATCCGAACTCATCTCTCGGCGTGTCCAGCCCACTCATTATCTCAGCCAATCATGGCTAGCGGGAAGGTTGCTGTCTTTTTCCTTGGCTAAAACAACTAGGCCTGTAATTGAACTATTTTATTCGTATTTACAGATGGCAGTTTGTTATTAAGGCACATGAAAGTTCACATGTTCCAGAAAGTATTTCTGCCAAAAAAATGCATTTTGATAAAAAAAAAGACGTTTACGTTCAAATGGCTCTCCTGTGAAGTAGTGATGCACGACGTACGCCTAGTTTCATGAAACGAGTCACACACACTACCAGTCAAAGTTTGGACACACCTACTCATTCAAGGGTTTTTCTTTATTTTTACTATTTTCAACATTGTAGAATAATAGTGAAGACAATAAAACTATGAAAATAACACATATGGAATCATGTAGTAACCAGAAAAGTGTTAAACAAATCAAAATATATTTTATATTTGAGATTCTTCAAATAAATAGCATTCCAGGTGAGGCTGGTTGAGAGAATGCCAAGAGTGTGCAAAGCTGTCATCAAGGCAAAGGGTGACTATTTGAAGAATCTCATATAAAATATATTTTGATTTGTTTAACACTTTTTTGGTTACTATATGATTCCATTTCATAGTTTTGATGTCTTCACTTTTATTCTACAATGTAAAAATAAAGAAACACCCTTGAATGAGTAGGTGTGTCCAAACTTTTGACTGGTACTGTATGTCCTCGTGAATAGCATCCCCCGAACAAAGTCAATGCATGGGCATCTTGGCCCTCACAGCTTACGTCCATCTGGAGAGCATAAGCTAGGGACTTTTTGAGTCGTTCAGTCAGTTTCCTCTTGATTGCTAGCAATAGCATCAATTCATTTAACAGTGTTGTCTGACAAAGGTATTGATGTGAGTTTTGAGACAAATTATGCGACCCTCTGCCTATTGGCTACAGGCCTGTCTCAAAATACAACACAGGCCCTTTACTGACACACTTTTCGCACGTTTTGTGCTCTTGTAGGAAGCAATCACTCCCCCATTGCTGACTACAAATGATCTATACCTGGGCTAATAACTCACTAACTAACAAAATATATTAACAAATGTGCACAGGTGGCTAGTAGCTCTCGCTTTGATCTCAAAACAAGCGCATCTACTCGCGTCCGCTCATGCTGTACGCACAGTCCTGTTCAAAGTGAATGGCACCGATCCATATATGGCAATGGTCTATTTGCATATAGGCCTACTGCAGCTCTGATTGGTTATACTGCACCGGTCTGTTTAGAGTACGGTCTGATTCGTGCCTGTCAATGCAATAGAATCCTACTGGATGCGTTCTGCCTACAACAAAATATATTTCGTAGTTATTCGTTTTGCATACTAAGTCTTTGTTTTGTTTCGGTATGTTGCATTGAAAGTGGCTAATAATGCGTTGATTCGATCACAATTCCCACAGTAAAGGGAAAACGTTGATAGTGTTAACTAAGGGGAAACTCTGTTGAGTTGAGTGAAGTTCAATCTCGTGCTTCTCTGCACGGGCTGGTATTACTTCTGCGTGGCAGTCCTTGGGGGGCTTTAAGTCCTGGGGGAGCTTTAGTCCTGGGGGGGCTTTAGTCCTGGGATTTCGGGAGCTTTAGTCCTGGGGGGCTTTAGTCCTGGGGGAGCTTTAGTCCTGGGGGAGCCTGGGGAGCTTTAGTCCTGGGGGGGGTTGCAGTCCTGGGGGGGCTTTAGGCCTGGGGGAGCTTTAGTCCTGGGGAGCTTTAGTCCTGGGGGGGTTGCAGTCCTGGGGGGGCTTTAGTCCTGGGGGAGCTTTAGTCCTGGGGGAGCTTAGTCCTGGGGGGTTGCAGTCCTGGGGGCTTTAGCTGGGCTTTAGTCCTGGGGGAGCTTTAGTCCTGGGGGGGGCTGCAGTCCTGTGGGGGCTGCAGTCCTGGGGGGGCTTTAGTCCTGGGGGAGCTTTAGTCCTGGGGGAGCTTTAGTCCTGGGGGGCTGCAGTCCTGGGGGGGCTGCAGTCCTGGGGGAGCTTTAGTCCTGGGGGAGCTTTAGTCCTGGGGGAGCTTTAGTCCTGGGGGAGCTGCACACCCGTGCATGCACGCAGTTTAAAGGGAACATTGGTTACAATGCTCGTGGCTAATCACACCCCATGAATGCATATAGGGGGAACATTCCAATGGACACGTGGCTAGCAGTAATCACACCCATGCCAAGAATATTACAGCCCACACAGGGAAAGATTAGAAGATGAAAAAACATTCAAACATTTAATATTAGTCAGTTCAGGTGTAGGATCTTAATTCGATCACCCTGTTGTTGCAGGACATTTTAAAAGTTTCCACTTTAAATAAATAAATAATAATAATAATATGGCATTTAGCAGACGCTTTTATCCAAAGCGACTTACAGTCATGTGTGCATACATTTTTACGTATGGGTGGTCCCGGGGATCGAACCCACTACCCTGGGCGTTACAAGCGCCATGCTCTACCAATTGAGCTACAGAGGACCACACTTTAAGATGTCAGACTTGATTTGCCCTAACTAAAAATGTACCAACTTAATTATATTTCACGCAATAATTCACATGTCCTGTTGCTGCAGGTAATTTTCCTGCTGTGAGAAACTGGTCGAATTAAGATCCTACATCTGTAGCTGCACAGAGACATGATCATCATGGAAACAGTTTAGGAGCCAGGGCAAAAAAAACAGGAACATGTGTTCACTGGAGTGTGTAGTGACTGACTAACAGACCTGGAACAGTGTGTGTTTGTGAGCGAGGAAAGAGAGAAGATTGTGACTGACTAGCAGACCTGGAACAGTGGGAGTTCTCCTTTCACAGCCATGACAGTGTACGTTTACAGGCTACAGAACACTGGATCCTTTGTGTTTCGCTCCTCTCCTCTCTAATGACGTGTTCCTTCCTGTCTGTGTTGTCTGTCCTGCCTGTTGATGGTGTCTGTGTTTTCTCCTGCCTGTTGATGGTGTCTGTGTTTTCTCCTGCCTGTTGATGGTGTCTGTGTTTTCTCCTGCCTGTTGATGGTGTCTGTGTTTTCTCCTGCCTGTTGATGGTGTCTGTGTTTTCTCCTGCCTGTTGATGGTGTCTGTGTTTTCTCCTGCCTGTTGATGGTGTCTGTGTTTTCTCCTGCCAACTAATAACGTGTCTGTGTTTGCAGCCTGACCAAGACAGTTGAGATCTCAGGAGAACATGGTCCTCTGGGGATCCACGTGGTTCCTTATGTTTCCTCTCTCAGCGGCCGGTGAGTACATCATCCCCCTCTGTCTGTTGTCTGTCTGTCTGTCAGTCCATACACATCACTTTATAGGCATATTTTACCTCTCTCTCTCTCCTCTCTCTCTCTCTCTCTCTCTCTCTCTCTCTCTCTCTCTCTCTCTCTCTCTCTCTCTCTCTCTCTCCTTGTCGGCTCAGTTATTTGAACCAGCGACCGTTGGGTTACTGGCCCAACGCTCTAACCGCTAGGCTACCGTGTGTGTGTGTTGTGTGTGTGTGTGTTGTGTGTGTGTGTGTGTGTGTGTGTGTGTGTGTGTGCGTGCGTGCGTGCGTGCGTGCGTGCGTGCGTGCGTGCGTGCGTGCGTCCCGTCTTCACTCTCTCTATCCTTTTCCTTCAAATCAATGTTTAGCCTCTGAACATAATGAGCTATTATTTGACCTATATGAATCAATGTGTTTGGTATGGAGAGGCAATGTTCTAGAGAGGTAACACTTAGTCAGTAGAGGGGGTCAGTGGAGGGGGTCAGAGGAGAGTCAGTAGGGGGGTCAGTATATTCTGCCTGTATTCTGTTTATTGTAGCAC
>NC_140003.1:48339409-48425074 GCF_964263955.1 Coregonus lavaretus
TTATGACTCAAGGAAAGAGCCTTCAACTAGGTGGTGTCTTTTTGAGCTCTTCTAGCTGTTCCGTTGAGGAACTAGATCAAACACACTGGTAGTTGTTTTGTTCGGAACACAACCCTGCGTCCCCGCCCTCACACAGTTACTGTTGTTGTTTAAGCGATCCCAAAAACAGCTATTATAAATCACAATCTGGGTCAGGTGGGCATCATTTCAGAGCCTGTTCTATTGCCAACATTATGGAGTCTTAAAGGAGGCCTGGGAAAGGCCAACATGTCAAATATGCCAACTGTGATTAATTATTTCTCAATTATGTTTTTAGATACAAATGTCAGATGTATGTCAACAATCCTTCTTCCAAATGACTATTCTATGGATTACATTTAGTGAAATTCATGGTATTTTTTTTTTGTCTGGGTTTCATGAGGAATCACTTTATAGTAATATATGCAGGTTGACGTTTATTTGGACGAGTCTTGTCTGGAGACAGAACTGAGCGATTTCCGATAGATGGGCCAGCTACAAAATCTAAATTGGCTATATTGTAAAAATGTATGAAAACAAAAATCTGCTTTTGGGTCTTCATTTAAGGTTTAGCATGAGGGTTAGCAATGTGGTTAAGGTTAGGGTTAAGGTTAGGTTAGGGTTAAGGTTATGGTTAGGTTAGGGTTAATGTTAGGGTTAGGGTTAATGTTAAGGTTAAGGTTAGGGTTAAGGTTAAGGTTAAGGTTAGGTTAGGGTTAGGGTTAAGGTTATGGTTAGGTTATGGTTAAGGTTAGGGTTAGGTTAGGGTTAAGGTTAGGGTTAAGGGTTAGGGTTACCCTAACCCTAACCCTAACCCTAACCCGATCGAACTTCTCTGGAGAGACCTGAAAATAGCTATGCAGTGACACTCCCCATCCAACCTGACCATGCTTGAGAGGATCTGCAGAGAAGAATGGGAGAAACTCCCCAAATACAGGTGTGCCAAGTTTGTAGTGTCATACCCAAGAAGACTTGATGCTGCAATTGCTGGTAAAGGTGCTTCACAAAGTACTGAGTAAAGGGTCTGAATACTTATGTAAATGTGATATTCCAGTTTTTGATTTTTATAAATTAGCAAAAATGTCTAAAAATATGTTTTTGCTTTGTCATGATGGGGTATTGTGTGTAGATTGATGAGGAGGAAAAAACTATTTAATCTATTTTAGAATAAGGCTGTAACGTAACAAAATGTGGAAAAAGTCTAAAGTCAAGGGGTCTGAATACTTTCTGAATGCACTGCACACCTACATCAACCACACTCCTCTCCAACCGTCACACATGCACACGCTCACACACACGCTCTCACACACACACACACACACACACCACTGGAACACTAATCCTTGCTAATGAGAACTGCAGCAATAACAACAGTCCTAACAATGGGAGAGAGAGAGAGAGAGAGAGAGAGAGAGAGGAGAGAGAGAGAGAGAGAGAGGAGAGAGAGAGGAGAGAGAGAGAGACAGAGAGAGAGAGAGAGAGAGACAGAGAGAGAGAGAGAGAGAGAGAGAGAGAGGGGAAAGAAGAGAGATAGAGGAGCGGAGAGAGGAGAGGAGAGGGATGAGAGAGGTGAAAGAGAGAGGAGAGCCACATTTAATTCCATCTCTCACTGTTTATTTCCCAAATAGACCAGCAAGGACAAACTAAAGACTGCCCCCCCCCACACACACACACACACACACACACACACACACACACACACACTCTATCTAGCCATCCAGACCAGTGACTATCTCTGGGCTGAGTACCATGAGTAGTAGCTATAGAACCTAGTTTATATTGACCTCAGTAGCCACTAACCAGGCTGATGATAAAGTTGCCTATTTCTATTTCATTTCAGTCTATTTCATTCAATGTTTGCACTTTTGGAACTTTAGGCTCATTGGCTAGAGAGTGTTGTGGAACGGACCATTTCCCTCATGAAAACATATTGCAGTCAGAGTGCAGTATGTTACAAAAAACGGCGTACAAATGCGTAGCACACATTCTTTTCATGACAATAATTTAGCAGTATAACTGCAGTTATTCTGCAATTACTGCTTCCAAAATACCACAGTCTACTGCAGTTAGTGCACTTTACTGCAGTTTCAAAATAGCAATCTTGTTTTGTAAGGTTTGGAGATGAAGGTGTAACACAGTTATGAAGGGAAGTAGATTCAGGCAGAGTCAGCAGTTCAGGGAATCACATGATTATGTCACTCCTCCAGAGAGAGAGAGAGAGAGAGAGAGAGGGAACACGATCGAGAAATAAAGGTAGAGAACACGTGATCGCGCCAGAGAGAGAGAGAGAGAGAGGCAGAGAGAGCGAGAGAGAGACAGTGCGAGAGAGAGAGAGAGAGAGAGAGAGGCAGAGAGAGAGAGAGAGAGAGGCAGAGAGAGAGAGGCAGAGAGAGAGAGAGAGAGAGAGAGAGAGAGAGAGAGGCAGAGAGAGAGAGAGAGAGAGAGAGAGAGAGAGAGAGAGAGAGAGAGAGAGAGAGAGAGAGAGAGAGAGAGAGAGAGAGGGTTCCTGTGTATTCCCCAGCAACAGCATAACAGAGACCTACAGAGGAGGTTTTAGTAAGATTAAAACCCCAGAGCTAGCCAGCCCTCTTAAGATCATCCTCATAATGAAATGTGTCAAAGCTCATAAAGATTCATTTTGAGCCTTTGGAAAGCAGGGAGCTAGCGGGCAGGAAGCTAGCGGGCAGGAAGCTAGCGGGCAGGAAGCTAGCGGGCAGGAATCTCCAAACACACAGCGTCAGCAAAGTGTTGGGCCTGTTCGACAGGCAGCATGTTAATAAACAGTGTGTGGATAGTGTTGGGCCTGTTCGACAGGCAGCATGTTAATAAACAGTGTGTGGATAGTGTTGGGCCTGTTCGACAGGCAGCATGTTAATAAACAGTGTGTGGATAGTGTTGGGCCTGTTCGACAGGCAGCATGTTAATAAACAGTGTGTGGATAGTGTTGGGCCTGTTCGACAGGCAGCATGTTAATAAACAGTGTGTGGATAGTGTTGGGCCTGTTGGACAGGCAGCATGTTAATAAACAGTGTGTGGATAGTGTTGGGCCTGTTCGACAGGCAGCATGTTAATAAACAGTGTGTGGATAGTGTTGGGCCTGTTGGACAGGCAGCATGTTAATAAACAGTGTGTGGATCAGTAAAACCATCCGCGGAATGGATTGTTTTATTAAATGTATTACCAGCCCTTCTTTTACTGCAGGGATCCATTAAAATCACACATGCCAGGGGAAAACACTGGCCATTACTCAAATAGTAGTTTAAAGTAGGGTTGTCATAGAGATAAATAACAGATGTGTGTTAGTAGAGGAGCTGCTGGGTCTCCCATAGCAACAAGTAAAACAACAACAATGTGAAAAACAACAGCTCAATGCATTGTTTTTTATTTTTTACAATTAAAAAATACTCTAGTCTGAACGTAAACAACTTAAACCAGGTAGACAGTGTGTAGAAAGTATAATGAATTTACTTTATTTTATTTTTTATAATTTAATCTCAGAAACACATTTTTTTAAATCACAGTGTTTTCAATATAAAGCTATTAGCAGCTATTTTGGCTGATTTTGGGGTCTCAAACAAGTGAGTTTATTAACATTCTTCATCAAGATTTTGGGCAAAATTGAATTATTGACAACGAGAGAGGAGGGAATGTTGTTCCCTTGTCATATAATTGCTACATTTACTATCAATATAGCATTAAACAAAGTTTTCCAGATTGTATTTTGGAGATTATTTCTCGCAATGGAAATATTGGGTCGCGACTGAGACAACCTAGTTCAAATTGGGTCCCAAGGCAAAACCAGTTGAGAACCACTGGTGTAAACTCAGTATAACAGTATTTGCTATACTGTACTGTAAAATGTACTGTATACTGTAAATTATACTGTAAAATGTACTGTTAACTGTATTGTATGATGTAAACGAGGTTTGGTAGTCTGTCTGGCCCAGTCTGCCTGGAGATCTAGTAGTCTGTCTGGCCCAGTCTGTCTGGACTGTATACTGTAAACTACTAGATCTCCAGACAGACTGGGCCAAACAGACTACCAGTCCTCCAGAAAGACTGGGCCAGACAGACTACCAGTCCTCCAGGCAGACTGGGCCAGACAGACTACCAGACCTCCAGACAGACTACCAGACCTCCAGACTACCGGGCCAGACAGACTACCAGACCTCCAGACAGACTGGGCCAGACAGACTACCAGGTTGGGTCTACAGCTGGGTGGTTAGTGGCTTTAAACGGTCTGTGTAAAGTAGTTAATGAACACACAGATCCACCCTTCTCCTTCGGAAGGGGGAGTGAGACAAAAAGTGGTTAGCAACATCATCGTTAAAACTGAATGAGGCACTCCCTCTCTCCTCTCTCCCTTTATTACTGATGAAAGAAAGACCAAGCACACACACACACACACACACACACACACACACACACACACACACACACACACACACACACACACACACACACACACACACACACACACACACACTGCAAACTACTACATAGTACTACACGCTACACACAACTACACAGTTCTACAATCTACTACACACACTACTACATATTACTACACTCTACTACACACACTATACTACACAGTACCACCTACACACTACACACTACTACACACACACACACAACTACTACACACACACAACTAAATACCCTACTACACAGTAGGGTTTAGCGGTATATCATATATACTGTCTCCCAGGGTATTTCGAAATACTGTACCATCGGTATGATTTTCCAATTCCGTCAATACCATTTTAACATTAGTACTTTTTAAATAAACACCTTCAGTCAACGTGTGCACTAGGTAATAGATAAAGCAGATCGTGTTCATCATTCGGCCTGGATCACGCCCTGGCCTTGAGAGGCCGGTTGTCTTTAGTTGGTTTGGTCAGGGCGTGAGGATCTATGTTAGAATTTCTAGGTTTAGGTTCTAGTTTTTCTATTTCTAGGTTTGGCCGGGTGTGATTCCCAATCAGAGGCAGCTGTCACTCGTTGTCTCTGATTGGGTTCATCCTTAGGTAGCCCACTGCCTGCTGTGTATTGTGGGATCTTGTTCCGTTTAGGCTTGTTATGTGCATAGCCTGAGGACTTCACGTTACGTTGTTTCTTGTTTTGTTAATGTTTATTTAGTTAATAAACATGTACGCTTTTCACGCTGCACCTTGGTCTGACCCGTCTCTCAACGTTCGTGACAACTGGACACCTGGAGATTACTATTCCCAATACAAAACACTATTCATTGTTTGCTCAAAAGTAAGAAAAGCTATTCAATAATTGACTACATTTGTATTTCCTCAAATGCACTAATCAATTTACTGGATGAAAAAATTCATGATATAGTGATATTGGATCATTCTCCGTTATCATGCTTAATTACACCAATAGAAAATACACTTATCGAGAGAATTGGGAGAATGAACAATGTGCTTCTTCTGGACCCAAAATGTATTAAATACGTAAGCAAAAAAATTTAAACATCATCATTACAAATGTAGACATAGAAGACATACAGTGGGGGAAAAAAGTATTTAGTCAGCCACCAATTGTGCAAGTTCTCCCACTTAAAATGATGAGAGGCCTGTAATTTTCATCATAGTTACACGTCAACTATGACAGACAAATTGCGGAAAAAAAATCCTGAAAATCACATTGTAGGATTTTTAATGAATTTATTTGCAAATTATGGTGGAAAATAAGTATTTGGTCACCTACAAACAAGCAAGATTTCTGGCTCTCACAGACCTGTAACTTCTTCTTTAAGAGGCTCCTCTGTCCTCCACTCGTTACCTGTATTAATGGCACCTGTTTGAACTTGTTATCAGTATAAAATATACCTGTCCACAACCTCAAACAGTCACACTCCAAACTCCACTATGGCCAAGACCAAAGAGCTGTCAAAGGACACCAGAAACAAAATGGTAGACCTGCACCAGGCTGGGAAGACTGAATCTGCAATAGGTAAGCAAATTGGTTTGAAGAAATCAACTGTGGGAGCAATTATTAGGAAATGAAAGACATACAAGACCACTGAAAATCTCCCTCGATCTGGGGCTCAAATCAAATGGGACTCAAATCCTGCAGTGCCAGACGTGTCCCCCTGCTTAAGCCAGTACATGTCCAGGCCTGTCTGAAGTTTGCTAGAGTGCATTTGGATGATCCAGAAGAGGATTGGGAGAATGTCATATGGTCAGATGAAACCAAAATATAACTTTTTGGTAAAAACTCAACTTGTCGTGTTTGGAGGACAAAGAATGCTGAGTTGCATCTAAAGAACACCATACCTACTGTGAAGCATGGGGGTGGGAACATCATGCTTTGGGGCTGTTTTTCTGCAAAGGGACCAGGACGACTGATCCGTGTAAAGGAAAGAATGAATGGGGCCATGTATCGTGAGATTTTGAGTGAAAACCTCCTTCCATCAGCAAGGGCATTGAAGATGAAACGTGGCTGGGTCTTTCAGCATGACAATGATCCCAAACACACCGCCCGGGCAACGAAGGAGTGGCTTCGTAAGAAGCATTTCAAGGTCCTGGAGTGGCCTAGCCAGTCTCCAGAGCTCAACCCCATAGAAAATCTTTGGAGGGAGTTGAAAGTCTGTGTTGACCAGCGACAGCCCCAAAACATCACTGCTCTAGAGGAGATCTGCATGGAGGAATGGGCCAAAATACCAGCAACAGTGTGTGAAAACCTTGTGAAGACTTACAGAAAACGTTTGACCTGTGTCATTGCCAACAAAAAGTATATCACAAATTATTGAGAAACTTTTGTTATTGACCAAATACTTATTTTCCACCATAATCTGTAAAAAAATTCATAAAAAATCCTACAATGTGATTTTCTGGAATTTTGTTTCTCATTTTGTCTGTCATAGTTGACGTGTACCTATGATGAAAATTACAGGCCTCTCTCATCTTTTTAAGTGGGAGAACTTGCACAATTGGTGGCTGACTAAATACTTTTTTCCCCCACTGTACATTAAGGGAATTATAATCTCATACTCTGCAAAAGTTAAATTTGATTTAAACATTTTAAATAAAGAAAAATAAATCACTATCTTAGCAAAAGCCCATGAAAAATATTTACAAGGTAAAGAAGAAAATAAAATGTCTGAACTTCAGCAGGAATACGATGTTTTACTTTTGAAGCGAGCCAACAACTACAGGTTAAACTCAAATAAAGCATACTACTTAACGGCACATAAACCTGGTAAATAAAGCATACTACTTAACGGCACATAAACCTGGTAAATAAAGCATACTACTTAACGGCACATAAACCTGGTAAATAAAGCATACTACTTAACGGCACATAAACCTGGTAAATAAAGCATACTACTTAACGGCACATAAACCTGGTAAATAAAGCATACTACTTAACGGCACATAAACCTGGTAAATAAAGCATACTACTTAACGGCACATAAACGGCACATAAAAAAAAAAAAAAAAAAAATGGCGTTTTCGTCTTTTGAGCTTCTAGTCATGAAATCTATGCAGCCTACTCAATCACTTTTTATAGCTACTGTTTACAGGCCTCCTGGGCCATATACAGCGTTCCTCTCTGAGTTTCCTGAATTCCTATCAGACCTTGTAGTCATAGCAGATCATATTCTAATTTTTGGTGATTTTAATATTCACATGGAGAAGTCCACAGACCCACTCCAAAAGTCTTTCGGAGCCATCATCGACTCAGTGGGTTTTGTCCAACATGTCTCTGGACCTACTCACTGCCACAGTCATACTCTGGACCTAGTTTTGTCCCATGGAATAAATGTTGTAGATCTTAATGTTTTTCCACAAAATCCTGGACTATCGGACCACCATTTTATTACGTTTGCAATCGCAACAAATAATCTGCTCAGACCCCAACCAAGGAGCATCAAAAGTCGTGCTATAAATTCTCAGACAACACAAAAATTCCTTGATGCCCTTCCAGACTCCTTCTGCCTACCCAAGGACGTCAGAGGACAAAAATCAGTTAACCACTTAACTGAGGAACTCAATTTAACCTTGCGCAATACCCTAGATGCAGTTGCACCCCTAAAAACGAAAAACATTTGTCATAAGAAACTAGCTCCCTGGTATACAGAAAATACCCGAGCTTTGAAGCAAGCTTCCAGGAAATTGGAACGGAAATGGCGCCACACCAAACTGGAAGTCTTCCGACTAGCTTGGAAAGACAGTACCGAAGAGCCCTCACTGCTGCTCGATCATCCTACTTTTCCAACTTAATCGAGGAAAATAAGAACAATCCTAAATTTCTTTTTGATACTGTTGCAAAGCTAACTAAAAAGCAGCATTCCCCAAGAGAGGATGGCTTTCACTTCAGCAGTAATAAATTCATGAACTTCTTTGAGGAAAAGATCATGACCATTAGAAAGCAAATTACGGACTCCTCTTTGAATCTGCGTATTCCTCCAGGGCTTAGCTGTCCTGGATCTGCACAGCTCTGCGAGGGCCTGGGATCGGGAGAGACACTTAAGTGTTTTAGTACTATATCTCTTGACACAATGATGAAAATAATCATGGCCTCTAAACCTTCAAGCTGCATACTGGATCCTATTCCTACTAAACTGCTGAAGGAGCTGCTTCCTGTGCTTGGCCCTCCTATGTTGAACATAATAAACAGCTCTCTATCCACCGGATGTGTACCAAACTCACTAAAAGTGGCAGTGATAAAGCCTCTCTTGAAAAAGCCAAACCTTGACCCGGAAAATATAAAAAACTATCGGCCTATATCGAATCTTCCATTCCTCTCAAAAATTTTAGAAAAAGCTGTTGCGCAGCAACTCACTGCCTTTCTGAAGACAAACAATGTATACGAAATGCTTCAGTCTGGTTTTAGACCCCATCATAGCACTGAGACTGCACTTGTGAAGGTGGTAAATGACCTTTTAATGGCGTCAGACCGAGGCTCTGCATCTGTCCTCGTGCTACTAGACCTTAGTGCTGCCTTTGACACCATCGATCACCACATTCTTTTGGAGAGACTGGAAACCCAAATTGGTCTACACGGACAAGTTCTGGCCTGGTTTAGATCTTACCTGTCGGAAAGATATCAGTTTGTCTCTGTGAATGGTCTGTCCTCCGACAAATCAACTGTACATTTCGGTGTTCCTCAAGGTTCCGTTTTAGGACCACTATTGTTTTCACTATATATTTTACCTCTTGGGGATGTTATTCGAAAACATAATGTTAACTTTCACTGCTATGCGGATGACACACAGCTGTACATTTCAATGAAACATGGTGAAGCCCCAAAATTGCCCTCGCTAGAAGCCTGTGTTTCAGACATAAGGAAGTGGATGGCTGAAAACTTTCTACTTTTAAACTCGGACAAAACAGAGATGCTTGTTCTAGGTCCCAAGAAACAAAGAGATCTTCTGTTAAATCTGACAATTCATCTTGATGGTTGTAAAGTCGTCTCAAATAAAACTGTGAAGGACCTCGGCGTTACTCTTGACCCTGATCTCTCTTTTGACGAACATATCAAGACTGTTTCAAGGACAGCTTTTTTCCATCTACGTAACATTGCAAAAATCAGAAATTTTCTGTCCAAAAATGATGCAGAAAAATTAATCCATGCATTTGTTACTTCTAGGTTAGACTACTGCAATGCTCTACTTTCCGGCTACCCGGATAAAGCACTAAATAAACTTCAGTTAGTGCTAAATACGGCTGCTAGAATCCTGACTAGAACCAAGAAATTTGATCATATTACTCCAGTGCTAGCTTCCCTACACTGGCTTCCTGTTAAGGCAAGGGCTGATTTTAAGGTTTTACTGTTAACCTATAAAGTGTTACATGGGCTTGCTCCTACCTATCTTTCCGAGTTGGTCCTGCCGTACATACCAATACGTACGCTACGGTCACAAGACGCAGGCCTCCTAATTGTCCCTAGAATTTCTAAGCAAACAGCGGGAGGCAGGGCTTTCTCCTATAGATCTCCATTTTTATGGAACAGTCTGCCTACCCATGTGAGAGACGCAGACTCGGTCTCAACCTTTAAGTCTTTACTGAAGACTTATCTCTTCAGTAGGTCATATGATTGAGTGTAGTCTGGCCCAGGAGTGTGAAGGTGAACGGAAAGGCTCTGGAGCAACGAACAGCCCTTGCTGTCTCTGCCAGGCCGGTTCCCCTCTCTCCACTGAGGTTCTCTGCCTCTAACCCTGTTACAGGGGCTGAGTCACTGGCTTGCTGGTGCTCTTTCATGCCGTCCCTAGGAGGGGTGCGTCACTTGAGTGGGTTGAGTTACTGACGTGATCTTCCTGTCTGGGTTGGCGCCCCCCCTTGGTTTGTGCTGTGGTGGAGACCTCTGTGGGCTATACTCGGCCTTGTCTCAGGATTATAAATTGGTGGTTGAGGATATCCCTCTAGTGGTGCGGGGGCTGTGCTTTGGCAGAGTGGGTGGGGTTATATCCTTCCTGTTTGGCCCTGTCCGGGGGTTTCTTCGGATGGGGCCACAGTGTCTCCGGACCGCTCCTGTCTCAGCCTCCAGTATTTATGCTGCAGTAGTTTATGTGTCGGGGGGCTGGGGTTAGTTGGTTATACCTGGAGTACTTCTCCTGTCTTATCCAGTGTCCTGTGTGAATTTAAGTATGCTCTCTCTAATTCTCTCGTTCTCTCTTTCTCTCTGAGAACCTGAGCCCTAGGACCATACGTCAGGACTACCGGGCATGCTGACACCTTGCTGTCCCCAGTCCGCCTGGCCTTGCTGCTATTCCAGTTTCAACTGTTCTGCCTGCGGTTACGAAACCCCTACCTGTCCCAGACCTGCTGTTTTCAACTCTTAATGATCGGCTATGAAAAGCCAACTGAGAGACCTGAGCCCTAGGACCATACGTCGGGACTACCGGCCGTGGTGACTCCTTGCTGTCCCCAGTCCGCCTGGCCTTGCTGCTATTCCAGTTTCAACTGTTCTGCCTGCGGTTATGGAACCCCTACCTGTCCCAGACCTGCTGTTTTCAACTCTTAATGATCGGCTATGAAAAGCCAACTGAGATTTATTCCTGATTATTATTTGACCATGCTTGTCACTTATGAACATTTTTGAACATCTTGGCATGGTTCTGTTATAACCTCCACCCGGCACAGCCAGAAGAGGACTGGCCACCCCTCATAGCCTGGTTCCTCTCTAGGTTTCTTCCTAGGTTTTGGCCTTTCTAGGGAGTTTTTCCTAGCCACCGTGCTTCTACACCTGCATTACTAGCTGTTTGGGGTTTTAGGCTGGGTTTCTGTACAGCACTTCGAGATATTAGCTGATGTACGAAGGGCTATATAAAATAAAATTGATTGATTGATTGATAAACCTGGTAAATATCTTGCAGCTCAACGATCAGCCATTATGAAGCTGACAGCTGTTTGAGCGTCACGTGCGTTTGTGTAGAAAGAGACAAAACGGGAGTCTTGAGGTGAGTCACTTCTGCAGCGTGACTCAAGTGAGGTGATCAAGTCACACTTGAATGAAATTCACTACTAATGTTTTGCCAGCTATATATCTTATAACTATTAAGTTGATGAAATTATACACAAAAGTATGTGGACACCCCTTCAAATTAGTGGATTCAGCTATTTCAGCCACATCCGTTGCTGACAGGTGTATAAAATTGAGCACACAGCCATGCAATCTCCATAGACGAACATTGGCAGTAGAATGGCCTTACTGAAGAGCTCAGTGACATTCAACGTGGCACCGTCATAGGATGCCACCTTTCCAACAAGTCAGTTCATCACATTTCTGCCCTGCTAGAGCTGCCCCGGTCAACTGCAAGTGCTGTTATTATGAAGTGGAAACGTCTAGGAGCAACAACGGCTCAGCCGCGAAGTGGTAGGCCACACAAGCTCACAGAACGGGACCTGCTGAGTGCTGAAGCGCGTAGCGCGTAACAATTGTCTGTCCTCAAATGCAACACTTAACCGACTTCCAAACTGCCTCTGGAAGCAACGTCAACACAAGAACTGTTCGTCGGGAGATTCATGAAATGGGTTTCCATGGCCGAGCAGCCGCACACAAGCCTAAGATCACCATGCGCAATGCCAAGCATCAGCTGGAGTGGTGTAAAGCTCGCCGCCATTGGACTCTGGAGCAGTGGAAACACGTTCTCTGGAGTGATGAATCACGCTTCACCATCTGGCAGTCCGACGGATGAATCTGGGTTTGGCGGATGCCAGGAGAACGCTACTTTCCCGAATGTATAGTGTCAACAGTCAAGTTTGCTGGAGGACGAATAATGGTCTGGGGCTGTTTTTCATGGTTCGGGCTAGGCCCCTTAGTTCCAGTGAAGGGAAATCTTAACGCTACAGAATACAATGACATTCTAGATGATTTTGTGCTTCCAACTTTGTGGCAACAGTTTGGGGAAGGCCATTTCCTGTTTCAGCATGACAATGCCCCCGTGCACAAAGCGAGGTCCATGCAGAAATGGTTTGTCGAGATCGGTGTGGAAGAAATCCTGACCTCAACCACATCGAACACCTTTGGAATGAATTGGAACGCTGACTGCGAGCCAGGCCTAATCGGCCAACTTCAGTGCCCGACCTCACTAATGCTTGTGGCTGAATGGAAGCAAGTCCCCTCAGCAATGTTCCAACATCTAGTGGAAAGCCTTCCCAGAAGAGTGGAGGCTGTTATAGCAGCAAAGGGGGGACCAACTCCATATTAATGCCCTTGATTTTGGAATGAGATGTTCGACGAGCAGGTGTCCACATACTTTTGGTCATGTAGCATATATATAAAATTTGCCAAATAAATTATCTCCAGCTGGGTTTTGGGTTAGCTAAGTGGCTAACGTTAGCTTACAAGATCAAGCTTCTTGCTAACAGCAACAGAGACAATCCCCTCCTGGATTAAGATCCCTGCTGTGCAATATTTGTTTTGTGCACGCTGCAAACTGCATTTTGAGATACTTGCATAACTTTATGAGCTGGGTTGTCTGTCCTAGTAGTAAATGTTTGCATGTACATCTTTAGCATTTACCTAGCATCCGCTATGGGGATTCCTTAGTACTTGTTAGCATTTTGTTAGCATTATGGTAAGTGACATTTTCTGGGACTCCACTTGAGACTTGGATCTTGTGACATACTTGCTGGTGACTCCAATAAAAGTGACTTGGTGACCTTTGGTGTGTAGTAGTGTGTGTAGTAATGTGTAGTAGTGTGTAGTAGTGGTTAGTATGTAGTAGTGTTTTGTGTGTAGTATTGTGTAGACACAAGCAAGTCTCAAGTCGAGTCCCAAGTAGAACAGATCGAGTCTTGAGCCATGTCGTGTATTCTAAGAGAAAGTCAAGTCACAAGTCTTCAGTCAAGTCCATGTCGTGCATTCTAAGAGAAAGTCAAGTCACAAGTCTTGCGGCTACTGTCTCTGGCTGCATGGAGAGTAATCCATGGAGACTCTGTGCCACAAAATGAGACAAAACATTACAACCTGGCCAGATCATTCCAAGTCATCAGTCTCAAGTCAAAATCGAGTCCTGAGTATTGAGGCTCCAAGTAAAGTGTCAAGTTATTTTAATTTATATCAAGTCGAGTCTCAAGTCATCAAATTTGTGACTCGAGTCAGACTCCGCTACACACTACAACATAGTACTACACACACACACACACACACACACACACACACACACACAACTACACAATACTACACACACACACTACTACACACTACTACACACTACTACACACTACTACAGAGTACTACAGAGTACGACACAGTACTACTCTACTATTTGGGATGCTCTAGACTTCCTGTCTGCCAGTGTCTGAGGTCCTCCTGTCAGTCAGCATGCAGGGCCTCTCCAGGACCAGCTGTGCCCCATCCATCAGAGCACCTAGCTGGGGCCCTCAAGGGTCTTCAAGGGCCAGGCTCTCTACGGAAGGCCTCCATCAGCATAGCATTGTGTGTGACGTCTCCTAATCTACAGGGAGAGCTGGAGCGTTCCTCACCTGACTTGTGGCCTGCTAGTGATCCCACGTTGCTTTCATCTGCCACTGGAAACAAAACACACAGAGGCCACAAAGTCAAGACATGCAGGAAGAGAGGAGGAGCGGAGAGGATGAGGAGAGAGGGTTCAGGGCAAGGGAGGGAGGAGATATGGATCAAGCAAGGAAGGAGAGAAGAGTATAGGAATCATCCCAGGTAGGGAGGAGGAGAGGAGAGTTGGATCAGACCAGGCAGGGTGGAGGAGAGGAGAGGAGAGGAGAGAGGGATCAGACCAGGCAGGGTGGAGGAGAGGAGAGGAGAGGAGAGAGGGATCAGACCAGGCAGGGTGGAGGAGAGGAGAGGAGAGAGGGATCAGACCAGGCAGGGAGGGAGGGAGGAGAGAGGGATCAGACCAGGTAGTGAGGAGGAGAGGAGAGAGGGATCAGACCAGGTAGCGAGGAGGAGAGGAGAGGAGAGGAGAGTTGGATCAGACCAGGCAGGGTGGAGGAGAGGAGAGGAGAGGAGAGAGGGATCAGACCAGGCAGGGAGGGAGGGAGGAGAGAGGGATCAGACCAGGTAGTGAGGAGGAGAGGAGAGAGGGATCAGACCAGGTAGCGAGGAGGAGAGGAGAGGAGAGTTGGATCAGACCAGGCAGGGTGGAGGAGAGGAGAGGAGAGGAGAGAGGGATCAGACCAGGCAGGGAGGGAGGGAGGAGAGAGGGATCAGACCAGGTAGTGAGGAGGAGAGGAGAGAGGGATCAGACCAGGTAGCGAGGAGGAGAGGAGAGGAGAGAGGGATCAGACCAGGCAGGGTGGAGGAGAGGAGAGGAGAGAGGGATCAGACCAGGGAGGGAGGAGGAGAGGAGAGGAGAGAGGGATCAGACCAGGTAGTGAGGAGGAGAGGAAAGGAGAGAGGGATCAGACCAGGTAGTGAGGAGGAGAGGAGAGGAGAGAGGGATCAGACCAGGCAGGGAGGAGGAGAGGAGAGGAGAGAGGGATCAGACCAGGGAGGGAGGAGGAGGAGAGGAGAGAGGGATCAGACCAGGTAGGGAGAAGGAGAGGAGAGGAGAGAGGGATCAGACCAGGCAGGGAGGAGGAGAGGAGAGGAGAGGAGAGGAGAGAGGGATCAGACCAGGTAGTGAGGAGGAGAGGAGAGGAGAGAGGGATCAGACCAGGGAGGGAGGAGGAGGAGAGGAGAGAGGGATCAGACCAGGCAGGGAGGAGGAGAGGAGAGGAGAGAGGGATCAGACCAGGGAGGGAGGAGGAGAGGAGAGGAGAGAGGGATCAGACCAGGGAGGGAGGAGGAGGAGAGGAGAGAGGGATCAGACCAGGCAGGGAGGAGGAGAGGAGAGGAGAGGAGAGAGGGATCAGACCAGGGAGGGAGGAGGAGGAGAGGAGAGAGGGATCAGACCAGGGAGGGAGGAGGAGAGGAGAGGAGAGGAGAGAGGGATCAGACCAGGCAGGGAGGAGGAGAGGAGAGGAGAGGAATAACCTGGGGGAGGAGGAGAGGAGAGGAGAGGAATAACCTGGGGGAGGAGGAGAGGAGAGGAGAGGAATAACCTGGGGGAGGAGGAGAGGAGAGGAGAGGAATAACCTGGGGGAGGAGGAGAGGAGAGGAATAACCTGGGGGAGGAGGGAAGTGCTGCTCAGGTTACGTTTTAATGAGTGGTAATTACAGCACAAGGCAAACTGGGAGGTTTGTGATCAATAGAGAACCCACTGCGGGGACACACTGATAACATCTCCGAACCGGTGCGTGTGTGTGTGTGTGTGTGTGTGTGTGTGTGTGTGTGTGTGTGTGTGTGTGTGTGTGTGTGTGTGTGTGTGTGTGTGTGTGTGTGTGTGTGTGTGTGTGTGTGTGTGTGTGTGTGTGTGTGTGTGTGTGTGTGTGTGTGTGTGTGTGTGTGCAGAGTGAGTGCACACCAGCTGATTAATGGACTGCTGAATGTATATTTTTTTCTCTTCCTTTGTTTGCTCTTTTCCATATTAGGTCCATCTCTGATAAGCTACCCAGGAAAGGGCTGACAATAGCTCATATTAATATATGTAGCCTTAGAAATAAGGTTCATGAAATCAATAACTTACTATCATCAGATAACATTCATATATTAGCCATTTCTGAGACTCACTTAGATAATTCATTTGATGATACAGCAGTAGCAATACAAGGATGTAACATCTACAGAAGAGACAGGAATGCTTATGGGGGAGGTGTTGCTGTATATATTCAGAGCCATATCCCTGTAATGCTTAAATAAGATCTTATGTCAAGTGTTATTGAAGTGTTGTGGTTGCAGGTTCACTTGGCACATCTAAAGCCTTTTCTTTTGGGGTTTTGCTATAGGCCACCAAGTGCTAACAGTCGGTATCTAAATAATATGTGTGAAATGCTTGATAGTGTATGGGATGTAAACAGAGAGGTCTACTTTCTTGGGGATCTGAATATTGACTGGTTTTCATCAAGCTGTCAGCTCAAGGAGGAAGCTTCTCACTGTAACCAGTGCCTGTAATCTGGTTCAGGTTATTAAACAAGATCATCCACATGTATCGATCACATTATTAATATTAATGCTCCCGAGTGGCGCAGCGGTCTAAGGCACTGCATCTCAGTGCTAGAGACGTCACTACAGACCAGGGTTCGATTCCAGGCTGTATCACAACCGGCCGTGATTGGGAGTCCCATAGGGCGGCGTATAATTGGCCCAGCGTCGTCCGGGTTTGTTCTTAACTGACTTGCCTAGTTAAATAAAGGTTAAATAAATACAAAAATTGAATAATAATAATAATAATAATAATAATAATAATAATAATAATAATACTGTAGAACTTTGTTCTAAAGCTGTATCCGTACCCATTGGATGCAGTGATCACAATAATAATAAATAAATATAATAATATGCCATTTAGCAGACGCTTTTATCCAAAGCGACTTACAGTCATGCATGCATACATTTATTTTTTTTGTGTATGGGTGGACCCGGGGATCGAACCCACTACCTTGGCGTTACAAGCGCCGTGCTCTACCAGCTGAGCTACAGAGGACCACAACATAGTGGCTATATCCAGGAAAGCCAAAGTTCCAACAACTGGACCTAAAATAGTGTATAAGAGATCATACAAAAGATTTTGCTGTGACTCGTGTGTGGATGATGTTAAACATATTTGTTGGTCTGTTGTGATTAATAAGGAGCATCCAGACGCTGCACTTGATGAATTTATGAAATTGCTTATTCCAATTATTGTTAAACATGCACCTGTTAAGAAACGGAGTGTTAAAAATGGTTAAGGCTCCATGGATTGATGAGGAATTGGAAAAATGTATGGTTGAAAGATATTATTTTTATTAATTTTTTCACCTTTATTTAACCAGGAAAGCCAGTTGAGAACAAGTTCTCATTTACAACTGCGACCTGGCCAAGATAAAGCAAAGCAGTGTGATAAAAACAACAACACAGAGTTACATATGGGGTAAAACAAAACATAAAGTCATAAATACAACAGAAAATATATATACAGTGTGTGCAAATGTAGTAAGTTATGGAGGTAAGGCAATAGATAGGCCATAGTGCAAAATAATTACAATTTAGTATTAACACTGGAGTGATAGATGTGCAGAAGATGATGTGCAAATAGAGATACTGGGGTGCAAATGAGCAAAATAAATAACAATATGGGGATGAGGTAGTTGGGTGGGCTAATTACAGATGGGCTGTGTAAAGGTGCAGTGATCGGTAAGCTGCTCTGACAACTGATGCTTAAAGTTAGTGAGGGAGATAAGTGTCTCCAGCTTCAGAGATTTTTGCAGTTAGTTCCAGTCATTTACAGCAGAGAACTGGAAGGAATGGTGACCAAAGGAGGTGTTGGCTTTGGGGATGACCAGTGAGATATACCTGCTGGAGCGCATACTATGGGTGGGTGTTGCTATGGTGACCAATGAGCTAAGATAAGGCGGGGATTTGCCTAGAAGTGATTTATAGATTACCTGGAGCCAGTGGGTTTGGCAACGAATACGTAGTGAGGGCCAACCAACGAGAGGGTACATGTCACAGTGGTGGGTAGTGTATGGGGCTTTGGTGACAAAACGGATGGCACTGTGATAGACTACATCCAATTTGCTGAGTAGAGTGTTGGAAGCTATTTTGTAAATGACATCACCGAAGTCAAGGATCGGTAGGATAGTCAGTTTTACGAGGGCATGTTTGGCAGCATGAGTGAAGGAGGCTTTGTTGTGAAATAGGAAGCCGATTCTAGATTTAACTTTGGATTGGAGATGCTTAATGTGAGTCTGGAAGGAGAGTTTACAGTCTAACCAAACATCTAGGTATTTGTAGTTGTCCACATATTCTAAGTCAGACCCGCCAGAGAGTAGTGATTCTAGTCGGGCAGGCGGGTGCAAGCAGTGTTCGATTGAAGGGCAAGTTGCAGCGGAGGGTGCAGAGCTGGTGGCCGGGGTAGTGGTAGCCAGGTGGAAAGCATAGCCAGCCGTAACAAAATGCTTGTTGAAATTTCGATTATCATAGATTTATCGGTAGTGACAGTGTTTCCTAGCCTCAGTGCAGTGGGCAGCTGGGAGGAGGTGCTCTTATTCTCCATGGACTTTACAGTGTCCCAAAACTTTTTGGAGTTAGTGCAACAGGATGCAAATTTCTGTTTGAAAAAGTTAGCCTTTGCTTTCCTAACTGATTGTGTATATTGGTTCCTGACTTCCCTGAAAAGTTGCATATCGCGGGGGCTGTTCGATGCTAATGCCGTACGCCACATAATGTTTTTGTGCTGGTTAAGGGCAGTCAAGTCTGAGGAGAACCAGGGGCTATATCTGTTCTTAGTTCTGAATTTTTTGAATGGGGCATGCTTATTTAAGATGGAGAGGAAAGCACTTTTAAAGAACAACCAGGCATCCTCTACTGACGGAATTAAAGTGTTTTAGGGAGCGTTTGACAGTGATGAGGGGTGGTCTTTACGGACGTACCCACTACGGACGCAGGCAATGAGGCAGTGATCGCTGAGATCCTGGTTGAAGACAGCGGAGGTGTATTTAGAGGGTAAATTAGTCAGGATGATATCTATGAGGGTGCCCATGTTAACGGATTTAGGGTTGTACCTGGTAGGTTCCTTGATAATTTGTGTTAGATTGAGGGCATCTAGTTTAGATTGTAGGACGGCAGGGGTGTTAAGCATATCCCAGTTTAGGTCACCAAGCAGTACGAACTCTGAGGATAGCTGGGGGGCAATCAATTCACATAGGGTGTTCAGGGCACAGCTGGGGGCTGAGGGGGGTCTGTAGCATGCGGCAACAGTGAGAGACTTATTTCTGGAAAGGTGGATTTTTTGAAGTAGAAGCTCAAACTGTTTGGGCACAGACCTGGATAGTATGATAGAGCTCTGCAGGCTATCTCTACAGTAGATTGTTCAGGGCACAGCTGGGGGCTGAGGGGGGGGGGGGGGGGGGCTGAGGGGGGGTAAAAGGAGTGGCTAGTAAGTCTGGCTGCACATCTGACTGGCTGACTTACTGCAAATTGAGAAATGATATGACCAAACTCAACAAAAAGAAGAAGAAACTGTATTATGAAGCTAAGATCAATGATATAAAGAATTATAAAAATAAAAAAAATACTTTGGAGCACTTTAAACGAAATTATGGGCAGAAAGACAAATTCAACTCCATCTTTCATCTAATCAGATGACTTATTCATCACAAAACCATTTGATGTTGCCAATTAATTTAATGATTACTTCGTTGGCAAAGCTGGCAAACTTAGGCAGGAAATGCCAACAACGAACAGTGAGCCATGATATTCATGCATAAAAATATATTATTTTTTTTTATGAAAGAAAAGCAAGCAAGTTTATTTTTTATTCATTTATTTGTATTTATTTAATTTAATTTTTTTTTGTGGGAGGGGTGGAATAAGTACTGTTATCGATCAATAATGACAAACCTCCTGGCATTGACAACTTAGATGGAAAGCTACTGAGGATGGTAGCTGACTATATAGCCACTCCTATCTGTCATATCTTTAATCTGAGCCTAGAGGAAAGTCTTTGTCCTCAGGCCTGGAGGGAAGCCAAAGTCATTCCGCTACCCAAGAGTGGTAAAGCGGCCTTTACTGGTTCTAACAGCAGACCTATGAGCTTACAGTAAAACCTCTTGCAGGTTGTAACATAAGTAATTTTAAACATACTGACTATAGCCTACGGGTAGCGACTGATACAGTGAACTATTTGTAACTATGTTTACAAATAAAAACCACAACATTTTTGTTTAGTCTATGTAGCTGGCCTCCTCCCCTGATTTCTATCCAGTCTACTCAGGTCATTCGTTATGGCTTTAATGTGACATTGGCTCTAGTTTTGTCTTATCTTGATTATTGTCTAGTCGTGTGGTAGAGTGCTGCAAGGAAAGACCTAGTTAAGCTGCAGCTGGCCCAGAACAGAGCGGCACGTCTTGCTCTATATTGTAATCAGATGGCCGATTATACAGTGTCATCGGAAAGTATTCAGACCCCTTTATTTTTTATAAAAATAAATAAATATATATATATATACACACAGTGGGGGAAAAAAGTATTTGATCCCCTGCTGATTTTGTACGTTTGCCCACTGACAAAGAAATGATCAGTCTATAATTTTAATGGTAGGTTTATTTGAACAGTGAGAGACAGAATAACAACAACAAAAATCCAGAAAAACGAACGTCAAAAATGTTACAAATTGATTTGCATTTTAATGAGGGAAATAAGTATTTGACCCCCTCTCAATCAGAAAGATTTCTGGCTCCCAGGTATCTTTTATACAGGTAACGAGCTGAGATTAGGAGCACACTCTTAAAGGGAGTGCTCCTAATCTCAGCTTGTTACCTGTATAAAAGACACCTGTCCACAGAAGCAATTAATCAATCAGATTCCAAACTCTCCACCATGGCCAAGACCAAAGAGTTCTCCAAGGATGTCAGGGACAAGATTGTAGACCTACACAAGGCTGGAATGGGCTACAAGACCATCGCCAAGCAGCTTGGTGAGAAGGTGACAACAGTTGGTGCGATTATTCGCAAATGGAAGAAACACTAAATAACTCTCAGTCTCCCTCGGCCTGGGGCTCCATGCAAGATCTCACCTCGTGGAGTTGCAATGATCATGAGAACGGTGAGGAATCAGCCCAGAACTACACGGGAGGATCTTGTCAATGATCTCAAGGCAGCTGGGACCATAGTCACCAAGAAAACAATTGGTAACACACTATGCCGTGAAGGACTGAAATCCTGCACCGCCCGCAAGGTCCCCCTGCTCAAGAAAGCACATATACAGGGCCGTCTGAAGTTTGCCAATGAACATCTGAATGATTCAGAGGAAAACTGATTGAAAGTGTTGTGGTCAGATGAGAACAAAATTGAGCTCTTTGGCATCAACTCAACTCGCAGTGTTTGGAGGAGGAGGAATGCTGCCTATGACCCCAAGAACACCATTCCCACCGTCAAACATGGAGGTGGAAACATTATGCTTTGGGGGTATTTTTCTGCTAAGGGGACAGGACAACTTCACCGCATCAAAGGGACGATGGACAGGGCCATGTACCGTCAAATCTTGGGTGAGAACATCCTTCCCTCAGCCAGGGCATTGAAAATGTGTCGTGGATGGGTATTCCAGCATGACAATACCCAAAACACACGGCCAAGGCAACAAAGGAGTGTCTCAAGAAGAATCCCATTAAGGTCCCGGAGTGGCCTAGCCAGTCTCCAGACCTTAATCCCATAGAAAATCTGTGGAGGAAGCTGAAGGTTCGAGTTGCCAAACGTCATCCTCGAAACCTTAATGACTTGGAGATGATCTGCAAAGAGGAGTGGAACAAAATCCCTCCTGAGATGTGTGCAAACCTGGTGGCCAACTACAAGAAATGTCTGACCTCTGTGATTGCCAACAAGGGTTTTGCCACCAAGTACTAAGTCATGTTTTGCAGAGGGGTCAAATACTTATTTCCCTCATTAAAATGCAAATTAATTTATAACATTTTTGACATGCGTTTTTCTGGATTTTTTTTTGTTTTGTTATTCTGTCTCTCACTTTTCAAATAATCCTACCATTAAAAGTATAGACTGATCATGTCTTTGTCAGTGGGCAAACGTACAAAATCAGCAGGGCATCAAATACTTTTTTCCCTCACTGTATATATATTGCAATCTACGCACAATATCCCATAATTATAAAGGAATTTTTTTTTGTGAAGCACAATTGAGATTGCGTCATCTGTGGATCTGTTGGGGCGGTATGCGAATTGGATAAATTGAGTGCTACAGGGCGATAGTCATTTAGGCAGGTTAACTTGGGAACAGGGACAATGGTGGTCAGCTTGAAACATGTAGGGATAACAGACTGGGACAAGGAGAGATTGGAAATGTCTGTGAAGACACCTGCCAGCTGGTCTGTGAAGATACCTGCCAACTGGTCTGTGAAGACACCTGCCAACTGGTCTGTGAAGACACCTGCCAGCTGGTCTGTGAAGACACCTGCCAGCTGGTCTGTGAAGACACCTGCCAGCTGGTCTGTGAAGACACCTGCCAGCTGGTCTGTGAAGACACCTGCCAACTGGTCTGTGAAGACACCTGCCAGCTGGTCTGCGCATGCTTTGAGAACGTGCCCTGGTATTCCGTCTGGCCCGGCGGCTTTGTGATTGTTAACCTGTTTAAACGTTTTGCTCACATTGGCCGCAGAGAGCGAGATCAGACAGCCATCCGGAAAAGCAGGGGCTTTCACACAAGGCACAGTGTTATATTCCTCGAAGCGAGCATAAAAGCCATTTAGCTAATTTGGGAGTTCTGCATCGCTAGGAAGCTCATGGCTGGATTTCCCTTTGTAATCTGTTATTGTCTGCAAGTCCTGCCTCATACAACGAGCGTCGTAACCGGTGTAATAGGATTCCACCTTCCTCCTCTATGTTTTCCTTTCGCATGTTTGATGTCTCGTCGGAGGTCGTAGCAGGATTTCTTGTATGCGTCCGTGTCCCGTTCATTGTAAGCGGTAGCTCTAGCCTTCAGCCCAGCGCGGATATCCCAGTCTGTACTAGCAAAACAGTCTTGTAGCCTCGCGTCTGCTTCGTCCGACCACTTCCTTATTGAGCGCATCACTGGTACTTCCTGTTTGAGCTTTTGTTTGTAAACAGAAAGCAGGATGATAGAGTCGTGGTCAGATTTACCGAAGGGAGGACGTGGGATGGCCTTTTATGTGTTTCTGTGGGTAGAATAAAAGTGGTCTAGAGTTTTTGCATCCCTAGCGGTGCAGGAGACGTGTTGGTAGAGGTGAGGTAGGACGGTTTTAAGTCTCCCTTCGTTAAAATCTCCGCCCACCAGAAACGCTGCCTCTGGGTGAGCGGTTTCTTGTTTGTTTGTGGCTCCATACAGTTCATTGAGTGCCAGAGTGGTGTTGGCTTGTGAAGGAATGTAGACGGCAGGGAAAATCAAGGTTAGTAACTGTCAATCTGATGTCCAGAAGTGCTTGGCAGTCTTGTGACTGTCATGTGATCATAGTAATGTGATAATAGTAGGAACTTTGTGTACAATAAAAGTAAAGGAAAACACAATAAAAGTCACTACATAGCAAAGTTGAGTTGGAAGTCGTAAGACGACGCCTTTCTCCAACGACGTCATCTTTACTCTCATCTATACAAAACATGCCTGTAGGGAAAAAATAGGAAAATTGCAAATACAACTTGGTCTTAGTATAAACATTTAACTGTAGCTTCTGGAATAGTCCGACTATGGAGAACTACTGTTGTTAACGTTCCAAGACAATCACAAGGAGTTGGCCTGTAAGATCGACTTCATGGTACGTTACCTTCAGATCAAGACAACTTTACTAAGGAATTACCTCACCACACACTGAGCATGGAGTGGTCGGCTAGTCTCTCCTAGTCCCAGACCAGCTATTCCAACAGCAGACTGGTATTTTTAGATCAAAACAACTTTACTGAGAAGAGATGACCTCGGCACACATTAGGCAGAAGTACTCTCTGACTTCCAAGTCCCAACTAAAGGAAACAATCCATAGGTCTAGTCTACAGCCATTCCAATAGAAGAGAAGATAGAGCCTGGCCTTGATATTAAAGAAGCCCTATTTCCTGGCCTTGATATTAAAGAAGCCCTATTTCCTGGCATTGATATTAAAGAAGCCCTATTTCCTGGCCTTGATATTAAAGAAACCCTATTTCCTGGCCTTGCTATTAAAGAAGCCCTATTTCCTGGCATTGATATTAAAGAAGCCCTATTTCCTGGCCTTGATATTAAAGAAGCCCTATTTCCTGGCCTTGATATTAAAGAAGCCCTATTTCCTGGCCTTGATATTAAAGAAGCCCTATTTCCTGGCCTTGATATTAAAGAAGCCCTATTTCCTGGCTTTGATATTAAAGAAGCCCTATTTCCTGGCCTTGATATTAAAGAAGCCCTATTTCCTGGCCTTGCTATTAAAGAAGCCCTATTTCCTGGCCTTGATATTAAAGAAGCCCTATTTCCTGGCTTTGATATTAAAGAAGCCCTATTTCCTGGCCTTGATATTAAAGAAGCCCTATTTCCTGGCCTTGATATTAAAGCAGCCCTATTTCCGTTCATAGTCACAGTGACCTCTGTACTGAATCCATCCCGTGACCCCTCTCTGCCACACCATCAGATTTAATTGACTCTAAATATGGTGTCACATATATAACCTGTCTAGCTGTCTCTTCTCTGTCCATAATGTTCAGCACAGTATGAACCCAATACCATAAGATGGTAACAGGTCACTAACCTGAGATCTAGCCTGTTTCATGAGCAAAAAATAAATACAAAATAAAAATAAAAAGACCATCACCAATCCCCCAAGTTCCAGACAGGGAGGACCATTGCTCATATGTCCCAACTACATCATTCTGGCTCCATGGCTGTGTGGGTAGAAGAGAGGGGGAAGAGGATGAGACGAGGAGAGAGGGGGAAGAGGATGAGACGAGGAGAGAGGGGGAAGAGGATGAGACGAGGAGAGAGGGGGAAGAGGATGAGACGAGGAGAGAGGGGGAAGAGGATGAGACGAGGAGAGATGGGGAAGAGGATGAGACGAGGAGAGAGGGGGAAGAGGATGAGACGAGGAGAGAGGGGGAAGAGGATGAGACGAGGAGAGAGGGGGAAGAGGATGAGACGAGGAGAGAGGGGGAAGAGGATGAGACGAGGAGAGAGGGGGAAGAGGATGAGACGAGGAGAGAGGGGGAAGAGGATGAGACGAGGAGAGAGGGAGAAGAGGATGAGACGAGGAGAGAGGGGGAAAAGGATGAGACGAGGAGAGAGGGGGAAGAGGATGAGACGAGGAGAGAGGGGGAAGAGGATGAGACGAGGAGAGAGGGGGAAGAGGATGAGACGAGGAGAGAGGGGGAAGAGGATGAGACGAGGAGAGAGGGGGGTGGTGTGGCGAGGACAGTCATCTAGCTATATCTGTGTCGGTCTATGCTGCTGGAAACCCAATGAAGTGTAATTGAAATTCTGCAGCATCCAGTGAAAAATGAAATATGATATGCTCTCTCTCTCTCTCTCTCTCTCTCTCTCTCTCTAAGGGGGTGAGAGATGGATAGAAAGAGAGTTAATAGGGTCATCCTTAGCTAATATGTGGAAATGTGCTGCAGTGTTCAGTTTTTATGGTGTGTATTTTAGAGCGATGAGACCCATCAAACCCATAAAGAAAATGACTTTCCACCCAGCGCCAACATTTCAATTTTATTTCCCACTGATTCCCTCCTCCTCTACCCTCCAGCCAACAGCCCAGCAGGCAGCGAGAACACATCTCCCACCTCTCATCTCTACCTACCGCTTCCCTGTCAACCCCTATCTAGCTATCATCCCTCTTTTAAAGTATTTAGGAGAGAGGAGGAATGGGAATATAGTCGTTGACTATCGCTCAGAGAGCTCCGTCCCAACTTTGCAATTGTGTGATTATTTTACGCTGCTGCTACTCTGTTTATCATATATCCTGATGCCTAGTCAACTTACCCCTATACATATCTACCTCTATCACTCCAGTATCCCTGCACATTGTTAATATGGTACTGGAACTGTCCCTGTATATAGCTACTGACCCTGGAACTGTCCCTGTATATAGCTACTGACCCTGGAACTGTCCCTGTATATAGCTACTGACCCTGGAACTGTCCCTGTATATAGCTACTGACCCTGGAACTGACCCTGTATATAGCTACTGACCCTGGAACTGTATATAGCTACTGACCCTGGAACTGTATATAGCTACTGACCCTGGAACTGACCCTGTATATAGCTACTGACCCTGGAACTGTCCCTGTATATAGCTACTGACCCTGGAACTGTCCCTGTATGTAGCTACTGACCCTGGAACTGTCCCTGTATATAGCTACTGACCCTGGAACTGTCCCTGTATATAGCTACTGACCCTGGAACTGACCCTGTATATAGCTACTGACCCTGGAACTGTCCCTGTATGTAGCTACTGACCCTGGAACTGTCCCTGTATATAGCTACTGACCCTGGAACTGACCCTGTATGTAGCTACTGACCCTGGAACTGTATATAGCTACTGACCCTGGAACTGACCCTGTATATAGCTACTGACCCTGGAACTGACCCTGTATGTAGCTACTGACCCTGGAACTGTCCCTGTATGTAGCTACTGACCCTGGAACTGTCCCTGTATATAGCTACTGACCCTGGAACTGTCCCTGTATATAGCTACTGACCCTGGAACTGACCCTGTATGTAGCTACTGACCCTGGAACTGTATATAGCTACTGACCCTGGAACTGACCCTGTATATAGCTACTGACCCTGGAACTGACCCTGTATGTAGCTACTGACCCTGGAACTGTATATAGCTACTGACCCTGGAACTGTCCCTGTATATAGCTACTGACCCTGGAACTGACCCTGTATATAGCTACTGACCCTGGAACTGACCCTGTATATAGCTACTGACCCTGGAACTGTATATAGCTACTGACCCTGGAACTGTATATAGCTACTGACCCTGGAACTGACCCTGTATATAGCTACTGACCCTGGAACTGTATATAGCTACTGACCCTGGAACTGTATATAGCTACTGACCCTGGAACTGACCCTGTATATAGCTACTGACCCTGGAACTGTCCCTGTATATAGCTACTGACCCTGGAACTGTCCCTGTATGTAGCTACTGACCCTGGAACTGTCCCTGTATATAGCTACTGACCCTGGAACTGTCCCTGTATATAGCTACTGACCCTGGAACTGACCCTGTATATAGCTACTGACCCTGGAACTGTCCCTGTATGTAGCTACTGACCCTGGAACTGTCCCTGTATATAGCTACTGACCCTGGAACTGACCCTGTATGTAGCTACTGACCCTGGAACTGTATATAGCTACTGACCCTGGAACTGACCCTGTATATAGCTACTGACCCTGGAACTGACCCTGTATGTAGCTACTGACCCTGGAACTGTCCCTGTATGTAGCTACTGACCCTGGAACTGTCCCTGTATATAGCTACTGACCCTGGAACTGTCCCTGTATATAGCTACTGACCCTGGAACTGACCCTGTATGTAGCTACTGACCCTGGAACTGTATATAGCTACTGACCCTGGAACTGACCCTGTATATAGCTACTGACCCTGGAACTGACCCTGTATGTAGCTACTGACCCTGGAACTGTATATAGCTACTGACCCTGGAACTGTCCCTGTATATAGCTACTGACCCTGGAACTGACCCTGTATATAGCTACTGACCCTGGAACTGACCCTGTATATAGCTACTGACCCTGGAACTGTATATAGCTACTGACCCTGGAACTGTATATAGCTACTGACCCTGGAACTGACCCTGTATATAGCTACTGACCCTGGAACTGTATATAGCTACTGACCCTGGAACTGACCCTGTATATAGCTACTGACCCTGGAACTGTCCCTGTATATAGCTACTGACCCTGGAACTGACCCTGTATATAGCTACTGACCCTGGAACTGTCCCTGTATATAGCTACTGACCCTGGAACTGACCCTGTATATAGCTACTGACCCTGGAACTGTCCCTGTATATAGCTACTGACCCTGGAACTGTCCCTGTATATAGCTACTGACCCTGGAACTGACCCTGTATATAGCTACTGACCCTGGAACTGTCCCTGTATATAGCTACTGACCCTGGAACTGTATATAGCTACTGACCCTGGAACTGACCCTGTATATAGCTACTGACCCTGGAACTGACCCTGTATATAGCTACTGACCCTGGAACTGTATATAGCTACTGACCCTGGAACTGACCCTGTATATAGCTACTGACCCTGGAACTGTCCCTGTATATAGCTACTGACCCTGGAACTGTCCCTGTATATAGCTACTGACCCTGGAACTGTCCCTGTATATAGCTACTGACCCTGGAACTGTCCCTGTATATAGCTACTGACCCTGGAACTGACCCGGTATATAGCTACTGACCCTGGAACTGACCCTGTATATAGCTACTGACCCTGTATATAGCTACTGACCCTGGAACTGTCCCTGTATATAGCTACTGACCCTGGAACTGTCCCTGTATATAGCTACTGACCCTGGAACTGACCCTGTATATAGCTACTGACCCTGGAACTGACCCTGTATATAGCTACTGACCCTGGAACTGACCCTGTATATAGCTACTGACCCTGGAACTGTCCCTGTATATAGCTACTGACCCTGGAACTGTATGTAGCTACTGACCCTGGAACTGTCCCTGTATATAGCTACTGACCCTGGAACTGACCCTGTATATAGCTACTGACCCTGGAACTGTCCCTGTATATAGCTACTGACCCTGGAACTGTCCCTGTATATAGCTACTGACCCTGGAACTGTCCCTGTATATAGCTACTGACCCTGGAACTGACCCTGTATATAGCTACTGACCCTGGAACTGTCCCTGTATGTAGCTACTGACCCTGGAACTGTCCCTGTATATAGCTACTGACCCTGGAACTGTCCCTGTATGTAGCTACTGACCCTGGAACTGTCCCTGTATATAGCTACTGACCCTGGAACTGACCCTGTATATAGCTACTGACCCTGGAACTGTATATAGCTACTGACCCTGGAACTGTCCCTGTATATAGCTACTGACCCTGGAACTGACCCTGTATATAGCTACTGACCCTGGAACTGACCCTGTATATAGCTACTGACCCTGGAACTGTCCCTGTATGTAGCTACTGACCCTGGAACTGTCCCTGTATATAGCTACTGACCCTAGAACTGTCCCTGTATATAGCTACTGACCCTGGAACTGTCCCTGTATATAGCTACTGTCCCTGTATATAGCTACTGACCCTGGAACTGTCCCTGTATATAGCTACTGACCCTGGAACTGTCCCTGTATGTAGCTACTGACCCTGGAACTGACCCTGTATATAGCTACTGACCCTGGAACTGACCCTGTATATAGCTACTGACCCTGGAACTGTCCCTGTATATAGCTACTGACCCTGGAACTGACCCTGTATATAGCTACTGACCCTGGAACTGTCCCTGTAAGTAGCTACTGACCCTGGAACTGTCCCTGTATGTAGCTTCTTAGTTCTCGTGTTTTTCTTATTTTTATATCTCATGTGTTTTTCTTCTACCTTGTTATTTTTAGTGCTACATTGATATTGATTACTGCATTGTTGGGTTTAGAGCTCGCAATAAAGGCATTTCACTGTACTTGAAACTTAACCTAGCCCCAACCTAGCTATAAAGTCATTACCATATGTCACATCGTTTCCAGATGGTGGAGGGAATTCAGCCCCTGTAAAACTGGGTCTCTATATAGAGGCCTATATTTGTGGGTTCAGGATGTCTAAAAGCACCACCATGAGCACAATTAACATGACAAACTATATTTCACTGTCTAAATCACACCCGCCTGGTCCTAGCCTGAGAGGGTAGTGTAATGGAATAATGTGAATAATCCAATACTTTACCTTGTATGTCTATGTAATGATGATGATGGTCTCTGTACCTTTACAGATGACATTATTGTGGAAGCACCTTTTAAGAGTATGAATCAGGCTGTTTGAGAAGGTCTGAATCCTAAGCCACCTGCCTACACATAGTTTGAAGTACAATAACAAACATAGCTACTGTAGTTGGTCAAAGATGTGTGCTGGAAAACCTTGGTGGAGCATGGGTGGAGTAGGCATTGTGGTGCTCATGTAAATATTTTTTTTCTTTTTCGGCTACAGACCAATCCTTATTCTCACTTAAAACATATATATATATATAGGGTTCAGATACAGTCTGATACCTGGGGTAGGGATATACATATAATAGCTGTAGGGTCCACATACAGTCTGACACCTGGGGATATACCCTGACATACAGTGCATTCAGAAAGTATTCAGACCCCTCTAATCTCTAATCTCTCCTGAGAGTTAATCATCCAGACACCTCTAATCTCTAATCTCTCCTGAGAGTTAATCATCCAGACACCTCTAATCTCTCCTGAGAGTTAATCATCCAGACACATCTAATCTCTCCTGAGAGTTAATCATCCAGACACCTCTAATCTCTCCTGAGAGTTAATCATCCAGACACCTCTAATCTCCTCTCTCTCCTGAGAGTTAATCATCCAGACACCTCTAATCTCTTGAGAGTTAATCATCCAGACACCTCTAATCTCTCCTGAGAGTTAATCATCCAGACACCTCTAATCTCTTGAGAGTTAATCATCCAGACACCTCTAATCTCCTGAGAGTTAATCATCCAGACACCTCTAATCTCTCCTGAGAGTTAATCATCCAGACACCTCTAATCTCCTCTCTCTCCTGAGAGTTAATCATCCAGACACCTCTAATCTCCTGAGAGTTAATCATCCAGACACCTCTAATCTCTCCTGAGAGTTAATCATCCAGACACCTCTAATCTCTCCTGGGAGTTAATCATCCAGACACCTCTAATCTCCTCTCTCTCCTGAGAGTTAATCATCCAGACACCTCTAATCTCTCCTGAGAGTTAATCATCCAGACACCTCTAATCTCTCCTGAGAGTTAATCATCCAGACACCTCTAATCTCCTCTCTCTCCTGAGAGTTAATCATCCAGACACCTCTAATCTCTCCTGAGAGTTAATCATCCAGACACCTCTAATCTCTCCTGAGAGTTAATCATCCAGACACCTCTAATATCCTCTCTCTCCTGAGAGTTAATCATCCAGACACCTCTAATCTCTCCTGAGAGTTAATCATCCAGACACCTCTAATCTCTCCTGAGAGTTAATCATCCAGACACCTCTAATCTCCTGAGAGTTAATCATCCAGACACCCCTAATCTCTCCTGAGAGTTAATCATCCAGACACCTCTAATCTCCTCTCTCTCCTGAGAGTTAATCATCCAGACACCTCTAATCTCTCCTGAGAGTTAATCATCCAGACACCTCTAATCTCCTCTCTCTCCTGAGAGTTAATCATCCAGACACCTCTAATCTCTCCTGAGAGTTAATCATCCAGACACCTCTAATCTCTACTGAGAGTTAATCATCCAGACACCTTTAATCTCTCCTGAGAGTTAATCATCCAGACACCTCTAATCTCCTCTCTCTCCTGAGAGTTAATCATCCAGACACCTCTAATCTCCTGAGAGTTAATCATCCAGACACCTCTAATCTCTCCTGAGAGTTAATCATCCAGACACCTCTAATCTCCTCTCTCTCCTGAGAGTTAATCATCCAGACACCTCTAATCTCCTGAGAGTTAATCATCCAGACACCTCTAATTTCTCCTGAGAGTTAATCATCCAGACACCTCTAATCTCTCCTGAGAGTTAATCATCCAGACACCTCTAATCTCTCCTGAGAGTTAATCATCCAGACACCTCTAATCTCTAATCTCTCCTGAGAGTTAATAATCCAGACATCTCTAATCTCTCCTGAGAGTTAATCATCCAGACACCTCTAATCTCATCTCTCTCCTGAGAGTTAATCATCCAGACACCTCTAATCTCTTGAGAGTTAATCATCCAGACACCTCAAATCTCTCCTGAGAGTTAATCATCCAGACACCTCTAATCTCCTCTCTTTCCTGAGAGTTAATCATCCAGACACCTCTAATCTCATCTCTCTCCTGAGAGTTAATAATCCAGACACCTCTAATCTCCTGAGAGTTAATCATCCAGACACCTCTAATCTCTCCTGAGAGTTAATCATCCAGACACCTCTAATCTCCTGAGAGTTAATCATCCAGACATCTCTAATCTCTCCTGAGAGTTAATCATCCAGACACCTCTAATCTCTAATCTCTCCTGAGAGTTAATCATCCAGACACCTCTAATCTCTCCTGAGAGTTAATCATCCAGACACCTCTAATCTCTCCTGAGAGTTAATCATCCAGACACCTCTAATCTCATCTCTCTCCTGAGAGTTAATCATCCAGACACCTCTAATCTCCTGAGAGTTAATCATCCAGACACCTCTAATCTCTCCTGAGAGTTAATCATCCAGACACCTCTAATCTCCTCTCTCTCCTGAGAGTTAATCATCCAGACACCTCTAATCTCATCTCTCTCCTGATAGTTAATAATCCAGACACCTCTAATCTCCTGAGAGTTAATCATCCAGACACCTCTAATCTCTCCTGAGAGTTAATCATCCAGACACCTCTAATCTCCTGAGAGTTAATCATCCAGACATCTCTAATCTCTCCTGAGAGTTAATCATCCAGACACCTCTAATCTCTCTCCTGAGAGTTAATCATCCAGACACCTCTAATCTCTCCTGAGAGTTAATCATCCAGACACCTCTAATCTCTCCTGAGAGTTAATCATCCAGACACCTCTAATCTCCTCTCTCTCCTGAGAGTTAATCATCCAGACACCTCTAATCTCCTCTCTCTCCTGAGAGTTAATCATCCAGACACCTCTAATCTCCTCTCTCTCCTGAGAGTTAATCATCCAGACACCTCTAATCTCCTGAGAGTTAATCATCCAGACACCTCTAATCTCTCCTTAGAGTTAATCATCCAGACACCTCTAATCTCTCCTGAGAGTTAATCATCCAGACACCTCTAATCTCTCCTGAGAGTTAATCATCCAGACACCTCTAATCTCTCCTGAGAGTTAATCATCCAGACACCTCTAATCTCATCTCTCTCCTGAGAGTTAATCATCCAGACACCTCTAATCTCATCTCTCTCCTGAGAGTTAATCATCCAGACACCTCTAATCTCTCCTGAGAGTTAATCATCCAGACACCTCTAATCTCTCCTGAGAGTTAATCATCCAGACACCTCTAATCTCTAATCTCTCCTGAGAGTTAATCATCCAGACACCTCTAATCTCCTCTCTCTCCTGAGAGTTAATCATCCAGACACCATTGTACAAGATTTTAAGTTTCTTGGCAATTTCTCGCATGGAATAGCCTTCATTTCTCAGAACAAGAATAGACTGACGAGTTTCAAAATAAAGTTATTTGTTTCTGGCCATTTTGAGCCTGTAATCGAACCCACAATTGCTGATGCTCCAGATACTCAACTAGTCTCAAGAAGGCCAGTTTTATTGCTTCTTTAATCAGCACAACTGTTTTCAGCAGTGCTAACATAATTGCAAAAGGGTTTTCTAATGATCAATTAGCCTTTTAAAATGATAAACTTGGATTAGCAAACACAACGTGCCATTGGAACACAGGACTGATGGTTGCTGATAATGGGCCTCTGTACGCCTATGTAGATATTCCATAAAAAAATCAGCTGTTTCCAGCTACAATAGCCATTTACAACATTAACAATGTCTACAATTGCTTTTCTTTCAAAAACAAAGACATTTCTAAGTGACCCCAAACTTTTGATCGGTGGTGTACATACACATACATACATATAAATACACATATCCTTTAAAAAAATATATATCCCTTTATTACTTTCCAACCCCACCACCCCTTCCCTAATTGGAGTAAACTAGTGAACAACAATGATTAGGCCTCTACTTCCAGCTTGTTTTTACTCCTTAACCTCATCTACCCTCAACCTCTCCGATCATTTTCATGATGTCCATCCAGTTTGCTTCTATATGCCATATCTTTCTAACTGTGCTCTTTCACAAAAGCTCTCAACCTATAACCTATATACTTATTATGGACACAGTATGCTTTACATTAGCTATCTTGTTGTTATTAGTTGTTGTTAGTTGTTATTAGTCCCATCCTTCAGCTTCATTCAACACCACCCATCTATCTCTTAACATATTTTTCAACTGTTCTGTAATGTTTGACTAAAGTTCTGAACCCTTCTAATCTCATTGTTTCTACAGATTGTAAATTGAAAATAAACATGTTTGCTAAAAGTATTATTATTGATTGATTGACTATGACTTTTCAGATCACCCAGTAATGCTATCTGCAAGGTTAGCTCCAGGTAAATATTGCAATCCTTTAGCCATTCCTGGACCTGTGTCCAAAAACAAGCTACAAATGGACAGAACCAAATCAAATGATCTAATGATTCTGTCTCTTCGCAGCAAAATCTGCAGAGCTGGGAAGATTGTATCCCTCATACAATCTTTTTTAAACATGTTTTCAAAAAATAATGTTTTTTTTATCAATTAGTATATTTGAGTTTTACAAATCTCCTCTCTCCTTACTACACTGTATTTAACTAACCTAGCTGATCATTACTATACTTTACATTAGGGATCATCAACTAGATTCAGCAGTGGGTCGATATTTTCTTGAGCGGATGGTCAGGGGGTCGGAACATAATTACAAATCATTTGTAGACTGCAAATTGACTACAATAAGTCCAAACAGATATGATATGTGAATAAAACATAATCATTTCAAACCTTGCTTACATCTGTATATGATCACATATCTCTCATCATAATGTGTGGGAATACTTTGGAACATATTTCCAAAATGAAAATAACTTGGAGCTGATTGGCTGGTGTTTTTACAGTGTTTTATGAGCTGCCAGTTGGGAAACTCTGACTAACACGGTTTAGCTAAATACTGTAGAGATGAGGGGAAAGATGGCGTCTCCCTAAATACAAAGAGATGGGGGAAAGATGGCGTCTCCCTAAATACAAAGAGATGGGGGAAAGATGGCGTCTCCCTAAATACAAAGAGATGGAGGAAAGATGGTGTCTCCCTAAATACAAAGAGATGGGGGAAAGATGGTGTCTCCCTAAATACAAAGAGATGGGGGAAAGATGGCGTCTCCCTAAATACAAAGAGATGGGGGAAAGATGGCGTCTCCCTAAATACAAAGAGATGGGGGAAAGATGGCGTCTCCCTAAATACAAAGAGATGGGAGAAAGACGGTGTCTCCCTAAATACAAAGAGATGGGGGAAAGATGGCGTCTCCCTAAATACAAAGAGATGGGGGAAAGATGGCGTCTCCCTAAATACAAAGAGATGGGGGAAAGACGGTGTCTCCCTAAATACAAAGAGATGGGGGAAAGATGGCGTCTCCCTAAATACAAAGAGATGGGGGAAAGATGGCGTCTCCCTAAATACAAAGAGATGGGAGAAAGACGGTGTCTCCCTAAATACAAAGAGATGGGGGAAAGATGGCGTCTCCCTAAATACAAAGAGATGGGGGAAAGATGGCGTCTCCCTAAATACAAAGAGATGGGGGAAAGACGGTGTCTCCCTAAATACAAAGAGATGGGGGAAAGATGGCGTCTCCCTAAATACAAAGAGATGGGGGAAAGATGGCGTCTCCCTAAATACAAAAGAGATGGGGGAAAGATGGCGTCTCCCTAAATACAAAGAGATGGGGGAAAGATGGCGTCTCCCTAAATACAAAGAGATGGGGGAAAGATGGCGTCTCCCTAAATACAAAGAGATGGGGGAAAGATGGCGTCTCCCTAAATACAAAGAGATGGGGGAAAGATGGCGTCTCCCTAAATACAAAGAGATGGGGGAAAGATGGCGTCTCCCTAAATACAAAGAGATGGGGGAAAGATGGCGTCTCCCTAAATACAAAGAGATGGGGGAAAGATGGCGTCTCCCTAAATACAAAGAGATGGGGGAAAGATGGCGTCTCCCTAAATACAAAGAGATGGGGGAAAGATGGCGTCTCCCTAAATACAAAGAGATGGGGGAAAGATGGCGTCTCCCTAAATACAAAGAGATGGGGGAAAGATGGCGTCTCCCTAAATACAAAGAGATGGGGGAAAGACGGTGTCTCCCTAAATACAAAGAGATGGGGGAAAGATGGCGTCTCCCTAAATACAAAGAGATGGGAGAAAGATGGTGTCTCCCTAAATACAAAGAGATGGGGGAAAGATGGCGTCTCCCTAAATACAAAGAGATGGGGGAAAGATGGCGTCTCCCTAAATACAAAGAGATGGGGGAAAGATGGCGTCTCCCTAAATACAAAGAGATGGGGGAGAGATGGCGTCTCCCTAAATACAAAGAGATGGGGGAAAGATGGCGTCTCCCTAAATACAAAGAGATGGGGGAAAGATGGCGTCTCCCTAAATACAAAGAGATGGGGGAAAGATGGCGTCTCCCTAAATACAAAGAGATGGGGGAAAGATGGTGTCTCCCTAAATACAAAGAGATGGGGGAAAGATGGCGTCTCCCTAAATACAAAGAGATGGGGGAAAGATGGCGTCTCCCTAAATACAAAGAGATGGGGGAAAGATGGCGTCTCCCTAAATACAAAGAGATGGGGGAAAGATGGCGTCTCCCTAAATACAAAGAGATGGGGGAAAGATGGCGTCTCCCTAAATACAAAGAGATGGGGGAAAGACGGCGTCTCCCTAAATACAAAGAGATGGGGGAAAGATGGCGTCTCCCTAAATACAAAGAGATGGGGGAAAGATGGCGTCTCCCTAAATACAAAGAGATGGGAGAAAGATGGTGTCTCCCTAAATACAAAGAGATGGGGGAAAGATGGCGTCTCCCTAAATACAAAGAGATGGGGGAAAGATGGCGTCTCCCTAAATACAAAGAGATGGGGGAAAGATGGCGTCTCCCTAAATACAAAGAGATGGGGGAAAGATGGCGTCTCCCTAAATACAAAGAGATGGGGGAAAGATGGCGTCTCCCTAAATACAAAGAGATGGGGGAAAGATGGCGTCTCCCTAAATACAAAGAGATGGGGGAAAGACGGTGTCTCCCTAAATACAAAGAGATGGGGGAAAGATGGTGTCTCTCTAAATACAAAGAGATGGGAGAAAGATGGTGTCTCCCTAAATACAAAGAGATGGGGGAAAGATGGCGTCTCCCTAAATACAAAGAGATGGGGGAAAGATGGCGTCTCCCTAAATACAAAGAGATGGGGGAAAGATGGTGTCTCCCTAAATACAAAGAGATGGGGGAAAGATGGCGTCTCCCTAAATACAAAGAGATGGGGGAAAGATGGCGTCTCCCTAAATACAAAGAGATGGGGGAAAGATGGTGTCTCTCTAAATACAAAGAGATGGGAGAAAGATGGTGTCTCCCTAAATACAAAGAGATGGGGGAAAGATGGTGTCTCTCTAAATACAAAGAGATGGGAGAAAGATGGTGTCTCCCTAAATACAAAGAGATGGGGGAAAGATGGCGTCTCCCTAAATACAAAGAGATGGGGGAAAGATGGCGTCTCCCTAAATACAAAGAGATGGGGGAAAGATGGTGTCTCCCTAAATACAAAGAGATGGGGGAAAGATGGCGTCTCCCTAAATACAAAGAGATGGGGGAAAGATGGCGTCTCCCTAAATACAAAGAGATGGGGGAAAGATGGTGTCTCTCTAAATACAAAGAGATGAGAGAAAGATGGCGTCTCCCTAAATACAAAGAGATGGGGGAAAGATGGCGTCTCCCTAAATACAAAGAGATGGGGGAAAGATGGCGTCTCCCTAAATACAAAGAGATGGGGGAAAGATGGTGTCTCCCTAAATACAAAGAGATGGGGGAAAGATGGCGTCTCCCTAAATACAAAGAGATGGGGGAAAGATGGCGTCTCCCTAAATACAAAGAGATGGGGGAAAGATGGTGTCTCCCTAAATACAAAGAGATGGGGGAAAGATGGTGTCTCCCTAAATACAAAGAGATGGGGGAAAGATGGCGTCTCCCTAAATACAAAGAGATGGGGGAAAGATGGCGTCTCCCTAAATACAAAGAGATGGGGGAAAGATGGCGTCTCCCTAAATACAAAGAGATGGGGGAAAGATGGTGTCTCCCTAAATACAAAGAGATGGGGGAAAGATGGCGTCTCCCTAAATACAAAGAGATGGGGGAAGGATGGTGTCTCCCTAAATACAAAGAGATGGGGGAAAGATGGCGTCTCCCTAAATACAAAGAGATGGGAGAAAGATGGCGTCTCCCTAAATACAAAGAGATGGGGGAAAGATGGCGTCTCCCTAAATACAAATAGATGGGGGAAAGATGGCGTCTCCCTAAATACAAAGAGATGGGGGAAAGATGGCGTCAAAGAGATGGGGGAAGGATGGTGTCTCCCTAAATACAAAGAGATGGGGGAAAGATGGCGTCTCCCTAAATACAAAGAGATGGGGGAAAGATGGCGTCTCCCTAAATACAAAGAGATGGGGGAAAGATGGCGTCTCCCTAAATACAAAGAGATGGGGGAAAGATGGCGTCTCCCTAAATACAAAGAGATGGGGGAAAGATGGCGTCTCCCTAAATACAAAGAGATGGGGGAAAGATGGCGTCTCCCTAAATACAAAGAGATGGGGGAAAGATGGCGTCTCCCTAAATACAAAGAGATGGGGGAAAGATGGCGTCTCCCTAAATACAAAGAGATGGGGGAAAGATGGCGTCTCCCTAAATACAAAGAGATGGGGGAAAGATGGCGTCTCCCTAAATACAAAGAGATGGGGGAAAGATGGCGTCTCCCTAAATACAAAGAGATGGGGGAAAGATGGCGTCTCCCTAAATACAAAGAGATGGGGGAAAGATGGCGTCTCCCTAAATACAAAGAGATGGGGGAAAGACGGTGTCTCCCTAAATACAAAGAGATGGGGGAAAGATGGCGTCTCCCTAAATACAAAGAGATGGGGGAAAGATGGCGTCTCCCTAAATACAAAGAGATGGGAGAAAGATGGTGTCTCCCTAAATACAAAGAGATGGGGGAAAGATGGCGTCTCCCTAAATACAAAGAGATGGGGGAAAGATGGCGTCTCCCTAAATACAAAGAGATGGGGGAAAGATGGTGTCTCCCTAAATACAAAGAGATGGGGGAAAGATGGCGTCTCCCTAAATACAAAGAGATGGGGGAAAGATGGCGTCTCCCTAAATACAAAGAGATGGGGGAAAGACGGTGTCTCCCTAAATACAAAGAGATGGGGGAAAGATGGTGTCTCTCTAAATACAAAGAGATGGGAGAAAGATGGTGTCTCCCTAAATACAAAGAGATGGGGGAAAGATGGCGTCTCCCTAAATACAAAGAGATGGGGGAAAGATGGTGTCTCTCTAAATACAAAGAGATGGGGGAAAGATGGCGTCTCCCTAAATACAAAGAGATGGGGGAAAGACGGTGTCTCCCTAAATACAAAGAGATGGGGGAAAGATGGTGTCTCTCTAAATACAAAGAGATGGGAGAAAGATGGTGTCTCCCTAAATACAAAGAGATGGGGGAAAGATGGCGTCTCCCTAAATACAAAGAGATGGGGGAAAGATGGCGTCTCCCTAAATACAAAGAGATGGGGGAAAGATGGTGTCTCCCTAAATACAAAGAGATGGGGGAAAGATGGCGTCTCCCTAAATACAAAGAGATGGGGGAAAGATGGCGTCTCCCTAAATACAAAGAGATGGGGGAAAGATGGTGTCTCTCTAAATACAAAGAGATGGGAGAAAGATGGTGTCTCCCTAAATACAAAGAGATGGGGGAAAGATGGTGTCTCTCTAAATACAAAGAGATGGGAGAAAGATGGTGTCTCCCTAAATACAAAGAGATGGGGGAAAGATGGCGTCTCCCTAAATACAAAGAGATGGGGGAAAGATGGCGTCTCCCTAAATACAAAGAGATGGGGGAAAGATGGTGTCTCCCTAAATACAAAGAGATGGGGGAAAGATGGCGTCTCCCTAAATACAAAGAGATGGGGGAAAGATGGCGTCTCCCTAAATACAAAGAGATGGGGGAAAGATGGTGTCTCTCTAAATACAAAGAGATGGGAGAAAGATGGCGTCTCCCTAAATACAAAGAGATGGGGGAAAGATGGCGTCTCCCTAAATACAAAGAGATGGGGGAAAGATGGCGTCTCCCTAAATACAAAGAGATGGGGGAAAGATGGTGTCTCCCTAAATACAAAGAGATGGGGGAAAGATGGCGTCTCCCTAAATACAAAGAGATGGGGGAAAGATGGCGTCTCCCTAAATACAAAGAGATGGGGGAAAGATGGTGTCTCCCTAAATACAAAGAGATGGGGGAAAGATGGTGTCTCCCTAAATACAAAGAGATGGGGGAAAGATGGCGTCTCCCTAAATACAAAGAGATGGGGGAAAGATGGCGTCTCCCTAAATACAAAGAGATGGGGGAAAGATGGCGTCTCCCTAAATACAAAGAGATGGGGGAAAGATGGTGTCTCCCTAAATACAAAGAGATGGGGGAAAGATGGCGTCTCCCTAAATACAAAGAGATGGGGGAAGGATGGTGTCTCCCTAAATACAAAGAGATGGGGGAAAGATGGCGTCTCCCTAAATACAAAGAGATGGGAGAAAGATGGCTTCTCCCTAAATACAAAGAGATGGGGGAAAGATGGCGTCTCCCTAAATACAAATAGATGGGGGAAAGATGGCGTCTCCCTAAATACAAAGAGATGGGGGAAAGATGGCGTCAAAGAGATGGGGGAAGGATGGTGTCTCCCTAAATACAAAGAGATGGGGGAAAGATGGCGTCTCCCTAAATACAAAGAGATGGGGGAAAGATGGCGTCTCCCTAAATACAAAGAGATGGGGGAAAGATGGCGTCTCCCTAAATATAAAGAGATGGGGGAAAGATGGCGTCTCCCTAAATACAAAGAGATGGGGGAAAGATGGCGTCTCCCTAAATACAAAGAGATGGGGGAAAGATGGTGTCTCTCTAAATACAAAGAGATGGGGGAAAGATGGCGTCTCCCTAAATACAAAGAGATGGGGGAAAGATGGCGTCTCCCTAAATACAAAGAGATGGGGGAAAGATGGCGTCTCCCTAAATACAAAGAGATGGGGGAAAGATGGCGTCTCCCTAAATACAAAGAGATGGGGGAAAGATGGTGTCTCCCTAAATACAAAGAGATGGGGGAAAGATGGCGTCTCCCTAAATACAAAGAGATGGGGGAAAGATGGCGTCTCCCTAAATACAAAGAGATGGGGGAAAGATGGTGTCTCCCTAAATACAAAGAGATGGGGGAAAGATGGTGTCTCTCTAAATACAAAGAGATGGGGGAAAGATGGCGTCTCCCTAAATACAAAGAGATGGGAGAAAGATGGCATCTCCCTAAATACAAAGAGATGGGAGAAAGATGGTGTCTCTCTAAATACAAAGAGATGGGGGAAAGATGGCGTCTCCCTAAATACAAAGAGATGGGGGAAAGACGGTGTCTCCCTAAATACAAAGAGATGGGGGAAAGATGGTGTCTCTCTAAATACAAAGAGATGGGAGAAAGATGGTGTCTCTCTAAATACAAAGAGATGGGGGAAAGATGGCGTCTCCCTAAATACAAAGAGATGGGGGAAAGATGGCGTCTCCCTAAATACAAAGAGATGGGGGAAAGATGGCGTCTCCCTAAATACAAAGAGATGGGGGAAAGATGGCGTCTCCCTAAATACAAAGAGATGGGGGAAAGATGGCGTCTCCCTAAATACAAAGAGATGGGGGAAAGATGGTGTCTCCCTAAATACAAAGAGATGGGGGAAAGATGGCGTCTCCCTAAATACAAAGAGATGGGGGAAAGATGGCGTCTCCCTAAATACAAAGAGATGGGGGAAAGACGGTGTCTCCCTAAATACAAAGAGATGGGGGAAAGATGGTGTCTCTCTAAATACAAAGAGATGGGAGAAAGATGGTGTCTCCCTAAATACAAAGAGATGGGGGAAAGATGGCGTCTCCCTAAATACAAAGAGATGGGGGAAAGATGGCGTCTCCCTAAATACAAAGAGATGGGGGAAAGATGGCGTCTCCCTAAATACAAAGAGATGGGGGAAAGATGGCGTCTCCCTAAATACAAAGAGATGGGGGAAAGATGGCGTCTCCCTAAATACAAAGAGATGGGGGAAAGATGGTGTCTCTCTAAATACAAAGAGATGGGAGAAAGATGGTGTCTCCCTAAATACAAAGAGATGGGGGAAAGATGGCGTCTCCCTAAATACAAAGAGATGGGGGAAAGATGGCGTCTCCCTAAATACAAAGAGATGGGGGAAAGATGGTGTCTCCCTAAATACAAAGAGATGGGGGAAAGATGGCGTCTCCCTAAATACAAAGAGATGGGGGAAAGATGGTGTCTCTCTAAATACAAAGAGATGGGAGAAAGATGGTGTCTCCCTAAATACAAAGAGATGGGGGAAAGATGGCGTCTCCCTAAATACAAAGAGATGGGGGAAAGATGGCGTCTCCCTAAATACAAAGAGATGGGGGAAAGATGGTGTCTCCCTAAATACAAAGAGATGGGGGAAAGATGGCGTCTCCCTAAATACAAAGAGATGGGGGAAAGATGGCGTCTCCCTAAATACAAAGAGATGGGGGAAAGATGGTGTCTCTCTAAATACAAAGAGATGGGAGAAAGATGGCGTCTACCTAAATACAAAGAGATGGGGGAAAGATGGCGTCTCCCTAAATACAAAGAGATGGGGGAAAGATGGCGTCTCCCTAAATACAAAGAGATGGGGGAAAGATGGCGTCTCCCTAAATACAAAGAGATGGGGGAAAGATGGTGTCTCCCTAAATACAAAGAGATGGGGGAAAGATGGCGTCTCCCTAAATACAAAGAGATGGGGGAAGGATGGTGTCTCCCTAAATACAAAGAGATGGGGGAAAGATGGCGTCTCCCTAAATACAAAGAGATGGGAGAAAGATGGCGTCTCCCTAAATACAAAGAGATGGGGGAAAGATGGCGTCTCCCTAAATACAAATAGATGGGGGAAAGATGGCGTCTCCCTAAATACAAAGAGATGGGGGAAAGATGGCGTCAAAGAGATGGGGGAAGGATGGTGTCTCCCTAAATACAAAGAGATGGGGGAAAGATGGCGTCTCCCTAAATACAAAGAGATGGGGGAAAGATGGCGTCTCCCTAAATACAAAGAGATGGGGGAAAGATGGCGTCTCCCTAAATATAAAGAGATGGGGGAAAGATGGCGTCTCCCTAAATACAAAGAGATGGGGGAAAGATGGCGTCTCCCTAAATACAAAGAGATGGGGGAAAGATGGTGTCTCTCTAAATACAAAGAGATGGGGGAAAGATGGCGTCTCCCTAAATACAAAGAGATGGGGGAAAGATGGCGTCTCCCTAAATACAAAGAGATGGGGGAAAGATGGCGTCTCCCTAAATACAAAGAGATGGGGGAAAGATGGCGTCTCCCTAAATACAAAGAGATGGGGGAAAGATGGTGTCTCCCTAAATACAAAGAGATGGGGGAAAGATGGCGTCTCCCTAAATACAAAGAGATGGGGGAAAGATGGCGTCTCCCTAAATACAAAGAGATGGGGGAAAGATTGCGTCTCCCTAAATACAAAGAGATGGGGGAAAGATGGTGTCTCTCTAAATACAAAGAGATGGGGGAAAGATGGCGTCTCCCTAAATACAAAGAGATGGGAGAAAGATGGCATCTCCCTAAATACAAAGAGATGGGAGAAAGATGGTGTCTCTCTAAATACAAAGAGATGGGGGAAAGATGGCGTCTCCCTAAATACAAAGAGATGGGGGAAAGACGGTGTCTCCCTAAATACAAAGAGATGGGGGAAAGATGGTGTCTCTCTAAATACAAAGAGATGGGAGAAAGATGGTGTCTCTCTAAATACAAAGAGATGGGGGAAAGATGGCGTCTCCCTAAATACAAAGAGATGGGGGAAAGATGGCGTCTCCCTAAATACAAAGAGATGGGGGAAAGATGGCGTCTCCCTAAATACAAAGAGATGGGGGAAAGATGGCGTCTCCCTAAATACAAAGAGATGGGGGAAAGATGGTGTCTCCCTAAATACAAAGAGATGTGGGAAAGATGGTGTCTCTCTAAATACAAAGAGATGGAGGAAAGATGGTGTCTCCCTAAATACAAAGAGATGGGGGAAAGATGGCGTCTCCCTAAATACAAAGAGATGGGGGAAAGATGGCGTCTCCCTAAATACAAAGAGATGGGGGAAAGATGGTGTCTCCCTAAATACAAAGAGATGGGGGAAAGATGGTGTCTCTCTAAATACAAAGAGATGGGGGAAAGATGGTGTCTCCCTAAATACAAAGAGATGGGGGAAAGACGGTGTCTCCCCACATCCAACATACAAACAAACACAGACAGGCAGGTTACTGTAAAGCACTTTGTGACTGTTTGATGTAAAAGGGCTTTAGAAATACAATTGATTGATTTAATTGCTGGGTCCACTCAGCCCTGCCTCAAACACCAGGGTCTTACTGTATCATCTGTATTCTCTCCCTGCAGACCAGCCTGCTGACCAGCCTGCTGACAAGCCACTGTCAACACATCAGGCCTCCCGAGGTCTCCTCAGATCTACGAATCTATAAGAGGTCTTCCCACTAGACTGGAGCACTCTAGTCAAGTGGTTCTCAACCTTGTCCTTTCAGAGGACCACTACTGTCAAGCGCTGGACAGGAATCGCTGCTGTAGTCTATAGCCAGCCTGCTGACCAGCCTGCTGACCATTCCCTGAGGCCTCAGATCTGTATATCTATCAGAGGTATTTCCACTACAGCAATCTGTTACTAGAGCATGCTGCAGCATACTGCACGCCTAGCTATAGCCAGAAAGGCTAAATGGAGATATCATCTACAGTATCTGCATCTCATTATGGGACCACAGGAATGAGGCCTTATCTGCAATGGTTCCTTAAATAACTAAATGTAATCTAAAATGTAATCTAATCTACAGTGAGGGAAATAAGTATTTGATCCCCTGCTGATTTTGTACGTTTGCCCACTGACAAAGAAATTATCAGTCTATCATTTTAATGGTAGGTTTATTTGAACAGTGAGACACAGAATAACAACAACAAAATCCAGAAAAACGCATGTCAAAAATGTTATACATTGATTTGCATTTTAATGAGGGAAATAAGTATTTGACCCCTCTGCAAAACATGACTTAGTACTTGGTGGCAAAACCCTTGTTGGCAATCACAGAGGTCAGACGTTTCTTGTAGTTGGCCACCAGGTTTGCACACATCTCAGGAGGGATTTTGTCCCACTCCTCTTTGCAGATCTTCTTCAAGTCATTAAGGTTTCGAAGCTGACGTTTGGCAACTCGAACCTTCAGCTTCCTCCACAGATTTGCTATGGGATTAAGGTCTGGAGACTGGCTAGGCCACTCCAGGACCTTAATGTGCCTCTTCTTGAGCCACTCCTTTGTTGCCTTGGCCGTGTGTTTTGGGTCATTGTCATGCTGGAATACCCATCCACGACCCATTTTCAATGCCCTGGCTGAGGGAAGGAGGTTCTCAAGCAAGATTTGACGGTACATGGCCCCTTCCATCGTCCCTTTGATGCGGTGAAGTTGTCCTGTCCCCTTAGCAGAAAAACACCCCCAAAGCATAATGTTTCCACCTCCATGTTTGACGGTGGGGATGGTGTTCTTGGGGTCATAGGCAGCATTCCTCCTCCTCCAAACACGGCGAGTTGAGTTGATGCCAAAGAGCTCGATTTTGGTCTCATCTGACCACAACACTTTCACCCAGTTCTCCTCTGAATCATTCAGATGTTCATTTGCAAACTTCAGATGGGCCTGTGTATGTGCTTTCCTGAGCAGGGGGACCTTGCGGGCGCTGCAGGATTTCAGTCCTTCACGGCGTAGTGTGTTACCAATTGTTTTCTTGGTGACTATGGTTCCAGCTGCCTTGAGATCATTGACAAGATCCTCCTGTGTAGTTCTGGGCTGATTCCTCACCGTTCTCATGATCATTGCAACTCCACGAGGTGAGATCTTGCATGGAGCCCCAGGCTGAGGGAGATTGACAGTTCTTTTGTGTTTCTTCCATTTGCGAATAATCGCACCAACTGTTGTCACCTTCTCACCAAGCTGCTTGGTGATGGTCTTGTAGCCCATTACAGGCTTGTGTAGGTCTACAATCTTGTCCCTGACATCCTTGGAGAGCTCTTTGGTCTTGGCCATGGTGGAGAGTTTGGAATCTGATTGATTGATTGCTTCTGTGGACAGGTGTCTTTTATACAGGTAACAAGCTGAGATTAGGAGCACTCCCTTTAAGAGTGTGCTTCTAATCTCAGCTCATTACCTGTATAAAAGACACCTGGGAGCCAGAAATCTTTCTGATTGAGAGGGGGTCAAATACGTATTTCCCTCATTAAAATGCAAATCAATTAATAACATTTTTGACATGCGTTTTTTGAGGATTTTTTTGTTGTTATTCTGTCTCTCACTGTTCAAACTTTTGAGGACACAAGCTCAAGTACAGAGTAATAATGCTGATTAAATATGAAAATATGAAATATTTTATGATGTATTTCCTATTCAACCAAACTGTATGAATAAGGCTTGAAATGACTTATATGCTTTCTAAATATAGTATAATCAAATTATAAAACAACTAACTATATGATTTCACCTTTCTTATAACTGTAAATGACATATTTGCATGTTTAATGTTAGAGAAAATGTGCATATTTTTTGATGAACAGTCAAAAGTGTGAATAAAATGGTAGGAGGGTCATCCCAGCTTCAAGTGGTATCAGATTTCACAACCTAGGTCCCACAGGCGGAAGAGATACACTCATGTGTCCGTGAGAACCAGGGCTACCGCTCAACGCGAGCCATTTCGATCTACGGTGTCCATAGATCGATTTCTAAGCGAAAATGTCGGTCGGAACTGGTACCAGAACCACGCAGGTCCTCTATACAGGGGACATTACATCTAAGAGAGATGCTGTCTCTTTGTTCCCACACTGATTTTGTATGGACAGAGAGAGAGATGGAAGGAGGTGCATGTAATAAAGAGATGTAGTATAAGTGGTAGTGTGTGATGGAGAGAGAGAGAGAGAGAAATAAGAGAGAGAGAGAGAGAGAGAGAGTGTGTGTAATGCAGAGAAAGAGTTACAATGTGGGATGGGAGGAGGGGTAGAGGTCGTGTGATGTTGAGTGATAGATACCAGGGTTATTCAACTGTTACCCTATGAGATCCGGAGCCTGCTGGTTACTATACCAGGGTTATTCAACTGTTACCCTACGAGATCCGGAGCCTGCTGGTTACTATACCAGGGTTATTCAACTGTTACCCTACGAGATCCGGAGCCTGCTGGTTACTATACCAGGGTTATTCAACTGTTACCCTACGAGATCCGGAGCCTGCTGGTTACTATACCAGGGTTATTCAACTGTTACCCTACGAGATCCGGGGCCTGCTGGTTACTATACCAGGGTTATTCAACTGTTACCCTACGAGATCCGGAGCCTGCTGGTTACTATACCAGGGTTATTCAACTGTTACCCTACGAGATCCGGAGCCTGCTGGTTACTATACCAGGGGTATTCAACTGTTACCCTACGAGATCCGGAGCCTGCTGGTTACTATACCAGGGTTATTCAACTGTTACCCTACGAGAACCGGAGCCTGCTGGTTACTATACCAGGGTTATTCAACTGTTACCCTACGAGATCCGGAGCCTGCTGGTTACTATACCAGGGGTATTCAACTGTTACCCTACGAGATCCGGAGCCTGCTGGTTACTATACCAGGGGTATTCAACTGTTACCCTACGAGATCCGGAGCCTGCTGGTTACTATACCAGGGTTATTCAACTGTTACCCTACGAGATCCGGGGCCTGCTGGTTACTATACCAGGGGTATTCAACTGTTACCCTACGAGATCCGGGGCCTGCTGGTTACTATACCAGGGTTATTCAACTGTTACCCTACGAGATCCGGAGCCTGCTGGTTACTATACCAGGGTTATTCAACTGTTACCCTACGAGATCCGGGGCCTGCTGGTTACTATACCAGGGGTATTCAACTGTTACCCTACGAGGTCAGAGCCTGCTGGTTACTATACCAGGGTTATTCAACTGTTACCCTACCAGGTCCGGGGCCTGCTGGTTACTATACCAGGGGTATTCAACTGTTACCCTACCAGGTCCGAGGCCTGCTGGTTTTCTCTTCTAACTGATCATTAATTGCACCCACCTGGTGTCCCAGGTGTAAATCAGTCCCTGATTAGAGGGGAACAATTTAAAAAAGCAGTGGAATTGGCTTCAAGGTCCAGAGTTGAGTTTGAGGGCTTTACGAGATGGGAGAAGTGTGTACCAGATGGGAGAAGTGTGTACCAGATGGGAGAAGTGTGTACCAGATGGGAGAAGTGTGTACCAGAGTATTCAGTAAATGTCTTACCCAGGTCCATGCTCTTGGAGGACTTGGTGTGGTGGTACTGTGGCTGGGCCTGCTGTGGTCCAGAGCCGGACCTAGTGGAGCTCTCCCCTGGGGCTGGTCCAAGGCTGGGCCTAGTGGAGCTCTCCCCTGGGGCTGGTCCAGAGCTGGGCCTAGTGGAGCTCTCCCCTGGGGCTGGTCCAGGGCTGGGCCTAGTGGAGCTCTCCCCTGGGGCTGGTCCAGGGCTGGGCCTAGTGGAGCTCTCCCCTGGGGCTGGTCCAGGGCTGGGCCTAGTGGAGCTCTCCCCTGGGGCTGGGCTCAGGCCATCCTGACGGGGAGATGTAAGATTCATCTCCTCTTCATCCTCCTCTTCCCCGATGAGGACAGAACCATTAGAGACTGGAGAGGAGGAGGAGATCACAGAGCAATCACCACACACAATATATGGAAAGACTCCATTCAAATGGCCATCGAAATGTTAGCTATTAAAATCAGATCCAACAATAATATCAAGGGATTAGAAATCCAGGACTTAAAAACAAAGGTGTCATTGTACGCTGATGATTTATGTTTTCTTTTAAATCCACAACTTGAATCCCTCCACAGCCTCATAGAGGATCTAGATACATTTTCTAACCTCTCTGGATTACAACCAAATTATGATAAATGTACTATATTATGTATTGGATCACTAAAAAATACAATTTTTACATTACCATGTAGTTTACCAATAAAATGGTCTGATGGTGATGTGGATATACTCGGAATACATATCCCAAAGGAAATAAATGATCTCACTTCAATACATTTTAATAGAAAGTTGGCAAAAATAGAAAATATCTTGCTACCATGGAAAGGTAAATACCTGTCTATTTGTGGAAAAATCACCCTGATTAACTCTTTAGTATTATCCCAGTTTACCTATTTGCTTATGGTCTTGCCTACGCCTAGCGAAAAGTTTTTTAAATGATATGAGAAAAAAATAAAATAATAATATTTGGAACGGCAAGCCAGACTAAATTAAACGGCCTATTTATATAATGAATATGAATTCAGAGGACAGAAATGATTAAATATTAAAACATTAGACCTATCACTAAAAGCTTCAGTCATACAAAAGTTATACTTAAATCCGAACTGGTTCTGTAGCAAATTAGTAAGATTGTCTCACCTAATGTTCAAGAACGGCCTTTTTCTCTTTATTCAGATTACAACCTCTCACTTTCAGTTATTTGAAAAGGAAATCATCTCCCAAATATCACTATTTCTAAAACAAGCCATAGAAAGTTGGTTGCAATTTCAATTTAATCCTCCAGAAACGACAGAACAAATAATGCAACAAATATTGTGGTTAAACTCAAATATACTAATTGATAAAAAGCCAGTATTTTTTAATAAAAATAAATAAATAAATAAAAGGTATAATCTTCGTAAATGATATCATCGGTAGGACTGGTGGAGTTATGTCGCACATGCAGCTAACAAAAACATATGGAAATGTCTCCTCTACCCAAAATTACAACCAAATAATTGCAACATTACCAAAATAATGGAAGAGGAAAGTGGAAAAAAGTAAGGAACTTGTCTGTCGGCCGCATTAAAGAACATCATTGGTTAAAGAAAATTGTGATAAATAAAAAAGTATACCAGTTTAATTTAAAGACCAAAGGATTGACAGCCGTCCCATATAGATTGCAAAATAGTTGGGAAGAGATTTTTGACGTACCGATTCCATGGCACATGGTTTATGAACTGATACGCAAAACGACGCCATATTCAAAACTTTGAATTTTTCTATTTAAATGATTATACAAAATTCTAGCTACCAATAGAATGTTATTTATATGAGGGATACGATCTTCCCAGCTCTGCAGATTTTGCTGCGAAGAGACAGAATCATTAGATCATTTGTTTTGGTTCTGTCCATTTGTAGCTTGTTTACCCTTCCCCAGATCTGTGGCTCGACACAATCCTGTCTCGGAGCTCTACGGACAATTCCTTCGACCTCATGGCTTGGTTTTTGCTCTGACATGGACTGTAAACTGTGGGACCTTACATAGACAGGTGTGTGTGCCTTTCCAAATCAGGTCCAATCAGCTAAATTTACTACAGGTGGACTCCAATCAAGTTGTTGAAACATCTCAAGGATGATCAATGGAAACAGGATGAACCTGAGCTCAATTTCGAGTCTCATAGCAAAGGGTCTGAATACTTATGTAAATAAGATATTTGTTTTTATTTTAATAAATTGTCATTATGGGGTATTGTGTGTAGATTGATGAGGATTTTTATTTATTTAATCAATTTTAGAATAAGACTGTAACGTAACAAAACTTGGAAAAAGGGAAGGGCTCTGAATACTTTCCAAATGCCCTGTATCTCTGGAGTGAATCAGGAGGCATTGCAGGGGGTGTGGCAATCACTGTGGTCAGACAGTCGGCGCATCTGAATTTGATGCCATTTTGGCAGTGTAGAGAAATGTTTGTATTTTTAAGTCAATTTCCTGCAATTCTACACATTTTGCTGTGTTCTTTTGGTCAAACATAATAACAAAATCAATACTGCTAAATTCAGTTTTTGTCTAGTTTTTATTTGGGTAACTGATCATTTATATAATAAAAAAATATATAGGTACATTATATTTTCTACATACTTTATATATTTAAATGTTTTAGTTGTTTAAGTTTAAAGTGAAAGTGTTTTTCCATCCCAAAAAACCCGCTTAGGTGGCCCACTCAAGGAAATCCCTGTGTGTGTGTGTGTGTGTGTGTGTGTGTGTGTGTGTGTGTGTGTGTGTGTCCTGCTCAGCCCAGTCAAAACTGTTCGCTGCTCTGGCACCCCAATGGTGGAACAAGCTCCCTCACGAGTCACTCACCACCTTCCGGAGACACTTGAAACCCCACCTCTTTAAGGAATACCTGGGATAGGATAAAGTAATCCTTCTACCACCCCCTTACCCCCCCCAAAAAAATAATAATAATTATATATATATATATATATATATATATATATATATATATAACCAATTTACAATGTATTGTTTTTTGTTTTTTTTCAATTTTTTTAATTTATAGAGTACATTTGTAATTTTCATTTGTTTTATATACATCCTCATAGAGGATAATGTACTCTATAAATTAAAAAAGTAGAAAAATAAATAAAAAATACATTGTAAAGTGGTTATCCCACTGGCTATCATAAGGTGAATGCACCAATTTGTAAGTCGCTCTGGATAAGAGTGTCTGCTAAATGACGTAAATGTAAATGTATTGTGTACTATGTACAGGTGCAGTGTGGACATACAGTGGGGAGAACAAGTATTTGATACACTGCCGATTTTTCAGGTTTTCCTACTTACAAAGCATGTAGAGGTCTGTAATTTTTATCATAGGTACACTTCAACTGTGAGAGACAGAATCTAAAACAAAAATCCAGAAAATCACATTGTATGATTTTTAAGTAATTAATTTGCATTTTATTGCATGACATAAGTATTTGATACATCAGAAAAGCAGAACATAATATTTGGTACAGAAACCTTTGTTTGCAATTACAGAGATAATACGTTTCCTGTAGGTCTTGACCAGGTTTGCACACACTGCAGCAGGGATTTTGGCCCACTCCTCCATACAGACCTTCTCCAGATCCTTCAGATTTCTGGGCTGTCGCTGGGCAATACAGACTTTCAGCTCCCTCCAAAGATTTTCTATTGGGTTCAGGTCTGGAGACTGGCTAGGCCACTCCAGGACCTTGAGATGCTTCTTACGGAGCCACTCCTTAGTTGCCCTGGCTGTGTGTTTCGGGTCATTGTCATGCTGGAAGACCCAGCCACGACCCATCTTCAATGCTCTTACTGAGGGAAGGAGGTTGTTGGCCAAGATCTCGCGATACATGGCCCCATCCATCCTCCCCTCAATACGGTGCAGTCGTCCTGTCCCCTTTGCAGAAAAGCATCCACAAAGAATGATGTTTCCACTTCCATACTTCACGGTTGGGATGGTGTTCTTGGGGTTGTACTCATCCTTCTTCTTCCTCCAAACACGGCGAGTGGAGTTTAGACCAAAAAGCTCTATTTTTGTCTCATCAGACCACATGACCTTCTCCCATTCCTCCTCTGGATCATCCAGATGGTCATTGACAAACTTCAGACGGGCCTGGACATGCGCTGGCTTGAGCAGGGGGACCTTGCGTGCGCTGCAGGATTTTAATCCATGACAGTGTAGTGTGTTACTAATGGTTTTCTTTGAGACTGTGGTCCCAGCTCTCTTCAGGTCATTGACCAGGTCCTGCAATGTAGCTCTGGGCTGATTCCTCACCTTCCTCATTAGCATTGATGCCCCACGAGGTGAGATCTTGCATGGAGCCCCAGATCGAGGGTGATTGACCATCATCTTGAAATTCTTCCATTTTCTAATAATTGCGCCAACAGTTGTTGCCTTCTCACCAAGCTGCTTGCCTATTGTCCTGTAGCCCATCCCAGCCTTGTGCAGGTCTACAATTTTATCCCTGATGTCCTTACACAGCTCTCTGGTCTTGGCCATTGTGGAGAGGTTGGAGTCTGTTTGATTGCGTGTGTGGACAGGTGTCTTTTATACAGGTAACGAGTTCAAACAGGTGCAGTTAATACAGGTAATGAGTGGAGAACAGGAGGGCTTCTTAAATAAAAACTAACAGGTCTGTGAGAGCCGGAATTCTTACTGGTTGGTAGGTGATCAAATACTTATGTCATGCAATACAATGCAAATTAATTACTTAAAAATCATACAATGTGATTTTCTGGATTTTTGTTTTAGATTCCGTCTCTCACAGTTGAAGTGTACCTATGATACAAATTACAGACCTCTACATGCTTTGTAAGTAGGAAAACCTGCAAAATCAGCAGTGTATCAAATACTTGTTCTCCCCACTGTATGTGTGTTCAGGATGCTAATCACTGTACATGGTTTTCTGTCTGTTTGGATGGAGGAGCTGCATGAGGCTCAGTAAGAGTGGAAATCACCACTGACAAACCGATACAGCACTGACTACAGGATACAGCACTGACTACAGGATACAGCACTGACTACAGGATACAGCACTGACTACAGCATACAGCACTGACTACAGGATACAGCACTGACTACAGGATACAGCACTGACTACAGGATACAGCACTGACTACAGGATACAGCACTGACTACAGCATACAGCACTGACTACAGCATACAGCACTGACTACAGGATACAGCACTGACTACAGGATACAGCACTGACTACAGGATACAGCACTGACTACAGCATACAGCACTGACTACAGGATACAGCACTGACTACAGGATACAGCACTGACTACAGCATACAGCACTGACTACAGGATACAGCACTGACTACAGGATACAGCACTGACTACAGCATACAGCACTGACTACAGCATACAGCACTGACTACAGCATACAGCACTGACTACAGGATACAGCACTGACTACAGCATACAGCACTGACTACAGCATACAGCACTGACTACAGGATACATCACTGACTACAGGATACAGCACTGACTACAGCATACAGCACTGACTACAGCATACAGCACTGACTACAGCATACAGCACTGACTACAGGATACAGCACTGACTACAGGATACATCACTGACTACAGCATACAGCACTGACTACAGCATACAGCACTGACTACAGCATACAGCACTGACTACAGGATACAGCACTGACTACAGGATACATCACTGACTACAGCATACAGCACTGACTACAGCATACAGCACTGACTACAGCATACAGCACTGACTACAGGATACAGCACTGACTACAGGATACAGCACTGACTACAGCATACAGCACTGACTACAGGATACAGCACTGACTACAGGATACAGCACTGACTACAGGATACAGCACTGACTACAGGATACAGCACTGACTACAGCATACAGCACTGACTACAGGATACAGCACTGACTACATCATACAGCACTGACTACAGCATACAACACTGACTACAGGATACAGCACTGACTACAGCATACAGCACTGACTACAGCATACAGCACTGACTACAGGATACAGCACTGACTACAGCATACAGCACTGACTACAGGATACAGCACTGACTACAGGATACAGCACTGACTACAGCATACAGCACTGACTACAGGATACAGCACTGACTACAGCATACAGCACTGACTACAGGATACAGCACTGACTACAGGATACAGCACTGACTACAGGATTCAGCACTGACTACAGCATACAGCACTGACTACAGGATACAGCACTGACTACAGCATACAGCACTGACTACAGCATACAGCACTGACTACAGGATACAGCACTGACTACAGGATACAGCACTGACTACAGGATACAGCACTGACTACAGCATACAGCACTGACTACAGCATACAGCACTGACTACAGGATACAGCACTGACTACAGGATACAGCACTGACTACAGCATACAGCACTGACTACAGGATACAGCACTGACTACAGGATACAGCACTGACTACAGCATACAGCACTGACTACAGGATACAGCACTGACTACAGGATACAGCACTGACTACAGCATACAGCACTGACTACAGGATACAGCACTGACTACATCATACAGCACTGACTACAGCATACAACACTGACTACAGGATACAGCACTGACTACAGCATACAGCACTGACTACAGCATACAGCACTGACTACAGGATACAGCACTGACTACAGCATACAGCACTGACTACAGGATACAGCACTGACTACAGCATACAGCACTGACTACAGGATACAGCACTGACTACAGCATACAGCACTGACTACAGGATACAGCACTGACTACAGGATACAGCACTGACTACAGGATTCAGCACTGACTACAGCATACAGCACTGACTACAGGATACAGCACTGACTACAGCATACAGCACTGACTACAGCATACAGCACTGACTACAGGATACAGCACTGACTACAGGATACAGCACTGACTACAGGATACAGCACTGACTACAGCATACAGCACTGACTACAGGATACAGCACTGACTACAGGATACAGCACTGACTACAGCATACAGCACTGACTACAGGATACAGCACTGACTACAGGATACAGCACTGACTACAGGATACAGCACTGACTACAGCATACAGCACTGACTACAGGATACAGCACTGACTACAGGATACAGCACTGACTACAGCATACAGCACTGACTACAGGATACAGCACTGACTACATCATGCATCACTGACTACAGGATACAGCACTGACTACAGCATACAGCACTGACTACAGCATACAGCACTGACTACAGCATACAGCACTGACTACAGCATACAGCACTGACTACAGGATACAGCACTGACTACAGGATACAGCACTGACTACAGCATACAGCACTGACTACAGGATACAGCACTGACTACAGCATACAGCACTGACTACAGGATACAGCACTCACTACAGCATACAGCACTGACTACAGCATACAGCACTGACTACAGCATACAGCACTGACTACAGGATACAGCACTGACTACAGCATACAGCACTGACTACAGGATACAGCACTGACTACAGGATACAGCACTGACTACAGCATACAGCACTGACTACAGGATACAGCACTGACTACAGGATACAGCACTGACTACAGGATACAGCACTGACTACAGCATACAGCACTGACTACAGGATACAGCACTGACTACAGGATACAGCACTGACTACAGCATACAGCACTGACTACAGGATACAGCACTGACTACAGGATACAGCACTGACTACATCATACATCACTGACTACAGGATACAGCACTGACTACAGCATACAGCACTGACTACAGCATACAGCACTGACTACAGCATACAGCACTGACTACAGGATACAGCACTGACTACAGGATACAGCACTGACTACAGGATACAGCACTGACTACAGCATACAGCACTGACTACAGGATACAGCACTGACTACAGCATACAGCACTGACTACAGGATACAGCACTCACTACAGCATACAGCACTGACTACAGCATACAGCACTGACTACAGCATACAGCACTGACTACAGCATACAGCACTGACTACAGCATACAGCACTGACTACAGGATACAGCACTGACTACAGGATACAGCACTGACTACAGGATACAGCACACACACTCATCATTCCTTATAACACACACACACACACACACACACTCATCATTCCTTATAACACACACACACTCATCATTCCTTATAACACACACACACACACACACACACACACACACACACTAATCATTCCTTATAACACACACACACACACACACACACATTCATCATTCCTTATAACACACACACACTCATCATTCCTTATAACACACACACACACACACACACAGTCATCATTCCTTATAACACACACACTCATCATTCCTTATAACACACACACACACACACACACACACACACACACACACACACACCTTCCCCTGCTTCTCTCTCCCTCTCTTTCACCATGTCACTCTCTCACTCTTTCACCATGTCTCTCACTCACTCTTTCTCACTACTTATATATTTCGTTCTCTCTCCCCCCTTCTCTCTTTCTCTCCCCCTCCACACACTATCACATCCATATGTATCTGCTAGAGTGTTTGCAGAGCGGCACAGAGGAGATTATTAATACCGCTGCTTTAACGCAAAGAGCTATTAATCAATCACCTACACAGCAGACGTCTTATTGACTTAGTTTCACTACCGCAAGTGTTCTTCCCCACGGAGGGTTAAACATCCTCTTATCTCATAACAGTATGACACATCAATATGATAAGTTGTTCCAGTCAGCTGGCTGTGTGTGGTGGTGATATGTATTACTGGAAGGACTTACTAGGGAGCTGAAACAGATCAATGTCCTACTGGGTTTCAGTCATAACATGGCTGTGTAATGAACCACCCCCTGAGACTGGAGACCAGACAGACTGATACATAGCACTGTCTCTTCTCAACTTCAGTTAACCCTCTTAATCCATCACGGTGCTCTACAGAAACATTCTGAACTTCAGTTAAACCTCTTAATCCATCACGGTGCTCTACAGAAACATTCTGAACTTCAGTTAAACCTCTTAATCCATCACGGTGCTCTACAGAAACATTCAGAACTTCAGTTAAACCTCTTAATCCATCACGGTGCTCTACAGAAACATTCAGAACTTCAGTTAATCCTCTTAATCCATCACGGTGCTCTACAGAAACATTCAGAACTTCAGTTAATCCTCTTAATCCTCCAATGTGCTCTACAGAAACATTCAGAACTTCAGTTAATCCTCTTAATCCATCACGGTGCTCTACAGAAACATTCAGAACTTCAGTTAATCCTCTTAATCCATCACGGTGCTCTACAGAAACATTCAGAACTTCAGTTAATCCTCTTAATCCTCCAATGTGCTCTACAGAAACATTCAGAACTTCAGTTAATCCTCTTAATCCATCACGGTGCTCTACAGAAACATTCAGAACTTCAGTTAATCCTCTTAATCCATCACGGTGCTCTACAGAAACATTCAGAACTTCAGTTAATCCTCTTAATCCATCACGGTGCTCTACAGAAACATTCAGAACTTCAGTTAATCCTCTTAATCCATCACGGTGCTCTACAGAAACATTCAGAACTTCAGTTAATCCTCTTAATCCTCCAATGTGCTCTACAGAAACATTCAGAACTTCAGTTAATCCTCTTAATCCTCCAATGTGCTCTACAGAAACATTCAGAACTTCAGTTAATCCTCTTAATCCATCACGGTGCTCTACAGAAACATTCAGAACTTCAGTTAATCCTCTTAATCCATCACGGTGCTCTACAGAAACATTCAGAACTTCAGTTAATCCTCTTAATCCTCCATGGTGCTCTACAGAAACATCCAGTCATCCAGTGCCTTCAGAAAGCATTCATCACCTTTGGCAGCGACTACAGCTGTCTCGCTCCCTTTCGCTATCTACCCCTCTCTCTCATTTTCCCTCTCTTCCACAATGTCTCTCTCTCTCTCTTTCACCATGTCCCTCTCTCTCTTTCACCATGTCTCTCTCCCTCTCTTTCACCATGTCTCTCCCTCTCTTTCACCATGTCTCTCTCTCTCTTTCACCATGTCTCTCTCCCTCTCTTTCACCATGTCTCTCGCTCTCTCTTTCACCATGTCTCTCGCTCTCTCTTTCACCATGTCTCTCTCCCTCTCTTTCACCATGTCTCTCTCTCTCTCTTTCACCATGTCCCTCTCTCTCTTTCACCATGTCTCTCGCTCTCTCTTTCACCATGTCTCTCTCTCTCTCTTTCACCATGTCTCTCGCTCTCTCTTTCACCATGTCTCTCGCTCTCTCTTTCACCATGTCTCTCTCCCTCTCTTTCACCATGTCTCTCGCTCTCTCTTTCACCATGTCTCTCGCTCTCTCTTTCACCATGTCTCTCTCCCTCTCTTTCACCATGTCTCTCTCTCTCTCTTTCACCATGTCTCTCTCTCTCTCTTTCACCATGTCTCTCTCTCTCTCTTTCACCATGTCTCTCGCTCTCTCTTTCACCATGTCTCTCTCTCTCTCTTTCACCATGTCTCTCGCTCTCTCTTTCACCATGTCTCTCTCTCTCTCTTTCACCATGTCTCTCGCTCTCTCTTTCACCATGTCTCTCGCTCTCTCTTTCACCATGTCTCTCGCTCTCTCTTTCACCATGTCTCTCGCTCTCTCTTTCACCATGTCTCTCGCTCTCTCTTTCACCATGTCTCTCGCTCTCTCTTTCACCATGTCTCTCTCTCTCTCTTTCACCATGTCTCTCTCTCTCTTTCACCATGTCTCTCTCTCTCTCTTTCACCATGTCTCTCTCTCTCTCTCTTTCACCATGTCTCTCTCTCTCTCTTTCACCATGTCTCTCTCTCTCTCTTTCACCATGTCTCTCCCTCTCTTTCACCATGTCTCTCCCTCTCTTTCACCATGTCTCTCTCCCTCTCTCTTTCACCATGTCTCTCGCTCTCTCTTTCACCATGTCTCTCGCTCTCTCTTTCACCATGTCTCTCTCTCTCTCTTTCACCATGTCTCTCTCTCTCTCTCTCTTCCACCATGTCTCTCTCCCTCTTTCACCATGTCTCTCTCTCTCTCTCTTCCACCATGTCTCTCTCCCTCTTTCACCATGTCTCTCTCTCTCTCTCTCTCTTCCACCATGTCTCTCTCCCTCTTTCACCATGTCTCTCTCTCTCTTCCACCATGTCTCTCTCTCTCTTTCACCATGTCTCTCTCGCTCTCTCTTTCACCATGTCTCTCTCTCTCTTTCACCATGTCTCTCTCCCTCTCTCTTTCACCATGTCTCTCTCCCTCTCTCTTTCACCATGTCTCTCTCCCTCTCTCTTTCACCATGTCTCTCTCTTTCTCACTACTTTGCAGAGCGGCACAGAGGAGATTATTAATACCCCTACTTTAACGGACACCTACTTTAACGGACACATACTTTAACGGACACCTGGATTGTACAATATTTGCCCATTATTTTATTTTTTAACTATTCAAGCTCACAGAAGTTGGTTTACGATCATTGCTAGACAGACATTTTCAAGCCTTGCTATAGATTTTCAAGCCAATTTAAGTCAAAACTGTAACTAGCCCACTCAGGAACATTCAATGTCATCTTGGTAAGCAACTCCAGTGTATATTTGGCCTTGAGTTTTATTATCCTGCTAAAAGGTGAATTTGTCTCCCAGTGTCTGGTGGAAAGCAGACTGAACCAGGTTTTCCTCTAGAATTTTGCCGGTGCTTAGCTCTATTCTGTTTATTTTTATTGAGAAACAAAAGACTCCTAGTCCTTGCCGATGACGAGCATATCCATAACATGATGCACTCACCACCATGCTTGAAAATATGAAGAGTGGTACACAGTGATGTGTTGGATTTGCCCCAAACATAACACTTTATATTCAGGTGAAAAAGTTAGTTAGTGCCTTATTGCAAGCAGGATGCGCGTTTTGGAATATTGTTTCTTCTGTACAGACTTCCTTATTTTCACTCTGTCATATAGGTTAGTATTAGGGAGTAACTACAATGTTGTTGATCCATCCTCAGTTTTTCTCCTATCACAACAATTAAACTCTAATCATCATTGGCGTCATTGTGAAATCCCTCAGCAGTTTCCTTCCTCTCCGGCAACTGAGTTAGGAAGGACGCCTGCATCGTTGTAGTGACTGAGTGTATTGATACACCATCCAAAGTGTAATTCATAACTTCACCATGCTCAAAGGGATATTCAGTATCTTTTTTTTATTTTTTATATATATACCCATCTACCAATAGGAGCCCTTCTTTGCGAGGCATTGGAAAACCACCCTGGTCTTTGTTGTTGAATCTGTGCTTGAAATTCACTACTCGACTGAGGGACCTTAAAGATAATTACATGTGTGGGGTACAGAGATGGGATAATCATTCAAAAATCATGTTAACCACTTTTATTGCACACAGATTGAGTCCATGCAAGTTATGTGACTTGTTAAGAAATGTACTCCTGAACTTATTTAGGCTTGCCATAACAAAGTGGTTGAATACTTATTGACTCAATACATTTAAGCTTTTAAATGTTTATTAATTTGTAAAAATTTCACTTGGACATTGCAGGGTATTGTGTGTAAATCAACAGCAAAAAATCTCAATTTAATCCATTTTAAATTCAAATGTAGAAAAGGTCCAGGGGTGTGAACACTTTCTAAAGGCACTGTAGATGGGCTTGGGAAAATTACAGAGTGTGGCTTTAAGGCCAAGGCTAGCCGATATTACCATATTAAATTTGACTTGGCCTACAAGATTCAATTTGACTTGGCCTACCAGATTCAATTTGACTTGGCCTACCGGATTCAATTTGACTTGGCCTACCGGATTCAATTTGACTTGGCCTACCGGATTCAATTTGACTTGGCCTACCGGATTCAATTTGACTTGGCCTACCGGATTCAATTTGACTTGGCCTACCGGATTCAATTTGACTTGGCCTACCGGATTCAATTTGACTTGGCCTACCGGATTCAATTTGATTTGGCCTACCGGATTCAATTTGACTTGGCCTACCGGATTCAATTTGACTTGGCCTACCGGATTCAATTTGACTTGGCCTACCGGATTCAATTTGACTTGGCCTACCGGATTCAATTTGACTTGGCCTACCGGATTCAATTTGACTTGGCCTACCGGATTCAATTTGACTTGGCCTACCGGATTCAATTTGACTTGGCCTACCGGATTCAATTTGACTTGGCCTACCGGATTCAATTTGACTTGGCCTACCGGATTCAATTTGACTTGGCCTACCGGATTCAATTTGACTTGGCCTACCGGATTCAATTTGACTTGGCCTACCGGATTCAATTTGACTTGGCCTACCAGATTCAATTTGACTTGGCCTACCGGATTCAATTTGACTTGGCCTACCAGATTCAATTTGACTTGGCCTACCGGATTCAATTTGACTTGGCCTACCGGATTCAATTTGACTTGGCCTACCGGATTCAATTTGACTTGGCCTACCGGATTCAATTTGACTTGGCCTACCGGATTCAATTTGACTTGGCCTACCAGATTCAATTTGACTTGGCCTACCGGATTCAATTTGACTTGGCCTACCGGATTCAATTTGACTTGGCCTACCGGATTCAATTTGACTTGGCCTACCGGATTCAATTTGACTTGGCCTACCGGATTCAATTTGACTTGGCCTACAAAGACAATAAGAATGTCTAACCACAACAAGGCTTTCTTCTTTCTAAACAGCCTTCCTTTGGTTTTCATGGTCTTGTAATTAGGAAAGGGTAACTCTCCAGAGAACAACTGGTAAACAGATATCAGCATATATACATATAGAAGATATCATTAACTACTTGAATGTATTATTCTACATATGCCTGTGTTTAAAAAAAAAATAGTTTTTAATTTGGACTGCACTGCACAACCCTCTTGGTATTATAAATACTGAATGTGGACTAGTTCATTAGACACTCTGTATGTCTCAGATGACACCCTATCCCCTATATAGTGCCCTACTTTTGACCAGATCACTATCGGGTAGTGCACCCTAGGTGCCATTTCAAAGAGAGAGACTAATGATAAGTAGTCTAGCACACTACAATGTGTATGCTAATAACATGGCCTAGATACAATTCATTACATCAACATATACGATTCCAAGGTCAGGCCTGTTTATCCAAATCAAAACAAGTAAATGTAGCCAAGTGAGCGCCTCCCAAAGCTTCTGCCTCTATTGAAAAGTTGTTGGGTCTGAGAGAGAAAGCACTATAAAAACCCATGTATTATTATATCCAAGAATAAACATGGTGTTTTGCTGGCTGGCTGGTTGGTGATCTGAATAAACATGGTGTTTTGTTGGCTGGCTGGTTGGTGATCTGAATAAACATGGTGGTTTGTTGGCTGGCTGGTTGGTGATCTGAATAAACATGGTGTTTTGTTGGCTGGCTGGTTGGTGATCTGAATAAACATGGTGGTTTGTTGGCTGGCTGGTTGGTGATCTGAATAAACATGGTGGTTTGTTGGCTGGCTGGTTGGTGATCTGAATAAACATGGTGGTTTGCTGGCTGGCTGGTTGGTGATCTGAATAAACATGGTGGTTTGTTGGCTGGCTGGTTGGTGATCTGAATAAACATGGTGGTTTGTTGGCTGGCTGGTTGGTGATCTGAATAAACATGGTGGTTTGCTGGCTGGCTGGTTGGTGATCTGAATAAACATGGTGTTTTGCTGGCTGGTTGGTGATCTGAATAAATATGGTGGTTTGTTGGCTGGCTGGTTGGTGATCTGAATAAACATGGTGTTTTGCTGGCTGGCTGGTTGGTGATCTGAATAAACATTGTGTTTTGTTGGCTGGCTGGTTGGTGATCTGAATAAACATGGTGGTTTGTTGGCTGGCTGGTTGGTGATCTGAATAAACATGGTGTTTTGTTGGCTGGCTGGTTGGTGATCTGAATAAACATGGTGGTTTGTTGGCTGGCTGGTTGGTGATCTGAATAAACATGGTGGTTTGTTGGCTGGCTGGTTGGTGATCTGAATAAACATGGTGGTTTGCTGGCTGGCTGGTTGGTGATCTGAATAAACATGGTGGTTTGTTGGCTGGCTGGTTGGTGATCTGAATAAACATGGTGGTTTGTTGGCTGGCTGGTTGGTGATCTGAATAAACATGGTGGTTTGCTGGCTGGCTGGTTGGTGATCTGAATAAACATGGTGTTTTGCTGGCTGGTTGGTGATCTGAATAAATATGGTGGTTTGTTGGCTGGCTGGTTGGTGATCTGAATAAACATGGTGTTTTGCTGGCTGGCTGGTTGGTGATCTGAATAAACATGGTGGTTTGTTGGCTGGCTGGTTGGTGATCTGAATAAACATGGTGGTTTGCCGGCTGGCTGGTTGGTGATCTGAATAAACATGGTGGTTTGCTGGCTGGCTGGTTGGTGATCTAAATAAACATGGTGGTTTGTTGGCTGGCTGGTTGGTGATCTGAACATGATAGTGAACTACAGCTAGTTAAGGTAAGGTAGCAAGGTAAGGTAAGGTAGCTAGGTAAGGTAAGGTAGCTAGGTAAGGTAATATAGCTAGGTAAGATAGCTAGGTAAGGTAAGGTAAGGTAGCTAGGTAAGGTAAGATAGCTAGGTAAGGTAAGGTAGCTAGGTAAGGTAATATAGCTAGGTAAGGTAAGATAGCTAGGTAAGGTAAGGTAGCTAGGTAAGGTAAGATAGCTAGGTAAGGTAAGGTAGCTAGGTAAGGTAATATAGCTAGGTAAGGTAAGGTAGCTAGGTAAGGTAAGATAGCTAGGTAAGGTAGCTAGGTAAGGTAAGGTAGCTAGGTAAGGTAAGGTAGCTAGGTAAGGTAAGGTAGCTAGGTAAGGTAATATAGCTAGGTAAGGTAAGGTAGCTAGGTAAGGTAAGGTAGCTAGGTAAGGTAAGGTAGCTAGGTAAGGTAAGATAGCTAGGTAAGGTAGCTAGGTAAGGTAATATAGCTAGGTAAGGTAAGGTAGCTAGGTAAGGTAAGGTAGCTATGTAAGGTAAGGTAGCTAGGTAAGGTAAGATAGCTAGGTAAGGTAAGGTAGCTAGGTAAGGTAAGATAGCTAGGTAAGGTAAGATAGCTAGGTAAGGTAATATAGCTAGGTAAGGTAAGGTAGCTAGGTAAGGTAAGGTAGCTAGGTAAGGTAAGGTAGCTAAGGTAGCTAGGTAAGGTAAGGTAGCTAGGTAAGGTAAGGTAGCTAGGTAAGGTAAGGTAGCTAGGTAAGGTAATATAGCTAGGTAAGGTAAGGTAGCTAGGTAAGGTAAGGTAGCTAGGTAAGGTAAGGTAGCTAGGTAAGGTAAGGTAGCTAGGTAAGGTAAGATAGCTAGGTAAGGTAGCTATGTAAGGTAAGGTAGCTAGGTAAGGTAAGGTAGCTAGGTAAGGTAAGATAGCTAGGTAAGGTAAGGTAGCTAGGTAAGGTAAGATAGCTAGGTAAGGTAGCTAGGTAAGGTAATATAGCTAGGTAAGGTAAGGTAGCTAGGTAAGGTAAGATAGCTAGGTAAGGTAGCTAGGTAAGGTAATATAGCTAGGTAAGGTAAGGTAGCTAGGTAAGGTAAGGTAGCTAGGTAAGGTAAGGTAGCTAGGTAAGGTAAGGTAGCTATGTAAGGTAAGGTAGCTAGGTAAGGTAAGATAGCTAGGTAAGGTAAGGTAGCTAGGTAAGGTAAGATAGCTAGGTAAGGTAATATAGCTAGGTAAGGTAATATAGCTAGGTAAGGTAAGGTAGCTAGGTAAGGTAAGGTAGCTAGGTGAGGTAAGGTAGCTAGGTAAGGTAATATAGCTAGGTAAGGTAAGGTAGCTAGGTAAGGTAAGGTAGCTAGGTAAGGTAAGGTAGCTAGGTAAGGTAAGATAGCTAGGTAAGGTAAGGTCGCTAGGTAAGGTAAGGTAGCTAGTTAAGGTAGCTAGGTAAGGTAATATAGCTAGGTAAGGTAAGGTAGCTAGGTAAGGTAAGGTAGCTAGGTAAGGTAAGGTAGCTAGGTAAGGTAAGATAGCTAGGTAAGGTAATATAGCTAGGTAAGGTAAGGTAGCTAGGTAAGGTAAGATAGCTAGGTAAGGTAAGGTAGCTAGGTAGGGTAATATAGCTAGGTAAGGTAAGGTAGCTAGGTAAGGTAAGGTAGCTAGGTAAGGTAATATAGCTAGGTAAGGTAAGGTAGCTAGGTAAGGTAATATAGCTAGGTAAGGTAATATAGCTAGGTAAGGTAAGGTAGCTAGGTAAGGTAAGGTAGCTAGGTAAGGTAAGGTAGCTAGGTAAGGTAAGGTAGCTAGGTAAGGTAAGGTAGCTAGGTAAGGTAAGGTAGCTTGGTAAGGTAATGAGGTAGTGGAGGATACTACAGGATCTACTATGATGACAGCGTGAGATTATGGAGAGATTCCAAGGGAAAGGAAGCACTACAGAGGTGTGTGTGTGGTGTGTGTGTGCGTGCGTGTGTGCGTGCGTGTGCGTGTGTGTGTACGTGCATGTATGTGTGTGTGTGTGTGTGTGTGTGTGTAGAGGTACAGAGGAGAGGAGAGACGATTGTCTCAGCCTTTCTCTAGTGAGGAGGATAGGAAGAGAGCAGAACTCCTGGAGGAGAAAACAGGGCCTTTCAATTGAAGGCTAAGAACACGTATTCTACCTCAACCTCAAGAGGCAGAGCCTTCTCCTGCCCAGTTAAACATTCCTTCTAAAGTATCTTCCTCTAAAGTAGTTCAAGTGCAGTATAATATGACATGTTACTATATTCAACACTTATCACTAATGTAACCGTGAAAGACTAAGAAGAAGACGAAGAAGAAGAAGAGGTCGGAGAAAAATGCTGACAGTAGCACAGTGTCAGATATACAGTAGACATGCTAATATGTACATGCTATGTGCTACCATGCTAACTAGCACAGGTACACGCTAACTCACCATTAGATCTCTCATAGATGCTGTTGTTGACCATAGGCAGCTGGGCTGAGCCGTTAGCTGACCTGGCTGGGAAGCTGATAGAGGCATCCAAAGACTGGTTCGGTGGAACATAGGGATCCTATCAGAGAGAGGAATCATACTGTAACAATAACCATCATGATCATGGGATGGAGATACAAAACATAAACGTTAGCAAAGTTTCACATCATATTTCTCATTTCATTTACATTTTAGCAGACACTCTTATCCAGAGCAACTTACAGGAGCAATTAGGGTTAAGTGCCTTGCTTAAGGGCACATCGACAGATTTTTCACCTAGTCGGCTCGGGGATTAGAACCAGCGACCTTTCGGTTACTGGCACAACGCTCTTACCCACTAAGCTACCTGCCGCCTGATATTTCAAATCAGGGTCATGAGAAGATATGACAGAAAAGAAAAATCCAACAAAACTCTCCAACAACATTAACAAAGTCAGAGAGGTGTCTGACCACACTAAGAGACCAGACACTGAACAGATCTCTACAGGAAGAAACCTCAACCGTAAAACAATCCTAAAATCTACACCTTTCTGCCAAATATTTAAAGTTATAACTCACAGGACCCATCTCAGTGAACATGACAGGACCAATCTCAGTGAACATGACAGGACCCATCTCAGTGAACATGACAGGACCCATCTCAGTGAACATGACAGGACCCATCTCAGGACCCATCTCAGTGAACATGGACAGGACCCATCTCAGTGAACATGACAGGACCCATCTCAGTGAACATGACAGGACCCATCTCAGTGAACATGACAGGACCCATCTCAGTGAACATGACAGGACCCATCTCAGTGAACATGACAGGACCCATCTCAGTGAACATGACAGGACCCATCTCAGTGAACATGACAGGACCCATCTCAGTGAACATGACAGGACCCATCTCAGTGAACATGACAGGACCCATCTCAGTGAACATGACAGGACCAATCTCAGTGAACATGACAGGACCAATCTCAGTGAACATGACAGGACCAATCTCAGTGAACATGACAGGACCCATCTCAGTGAACATGACAGGACCCATCTCAGTGAACATGACAGGACCCATCTCAGTGAACATGACAGGACCCATCTCAGTGAACATGACAGGACCCATCTCAGTGAACATGACAGGACCCATCTCAGTGAACATGACAGGACCCATCTCAGTGAACATGACAGGACCCATCTCAGTGAACATGACAGGACCCATCTCAACGTGGTCACACGTTCATTGTCCTGTTCACTGAGATGGGTCCTGTCATGTTCACTGAGATGGGTTAAGGAGACAGGTTAAAGAATGATCGTTAAGCCTTGAGACAATTGAGACATGGATTGTGTATGTGTGCCATTCAGAGGGTGAATGGGCAAGACAAAAGATTTAAGTGCCTTTGAACAGGGTATGGTAGTAGGTGCCAGGTACACTGATTTGTGCCAAGAACTGCAATGCTGTTGGGTTTTTCCACGCTCAACAGTTTCCCGTGTGTATCAATAATGGTCCACCACCCAAAGGACATCCAGCCAACTTGACACAACTGTGGGAAGCATCGGAGTCAACATGGGCCAGCATCCCTGTGGAAAGCTTTCGACACCTTGTAGAGTCCATGCCACAACGAATTGAGGCTGTTCTGAGGGCAAAAGGGGGGTGCAACTCAATATTGTTTGTACACTCACATTTGTATATCTTAAATCACAGCCTTGCTAATAGCCTTCTGTTGTTATAGAATGGTTTATTTCAAATTCGACATTGCAAAGTTTCTATGGCAGCCGATGCAGAATTATTTGACACAATTCACATAAATACACATCCCAGACTATTTGCACTGCCCCCCCCACCCCCACCCCCACCCCCACCCCATCTTTTTACGCTGCTACTACTCTGTTAATTATTTATGCATAGTCACTTTAACTCTACCCACATGTACATATTACTTCAACTACCTCAACTAGCCGGTGCCCCCGCACATTGACTCTGCACCGGTACCCCCCTGTATATATAGCCTCCCTACTGTTATTTTATTTTACTTCTGCTCTTTTTTTCTCAACACTTTTTTGTTGTTTTATTTTACTTTTTTATTAAAAAATAAATGCACTGTTGGTTAAGGGCTTGTAAGTAAGCATTTCACTGTAATGTCTGCACCTGTTGTATTCGGCGCATGTGGCCAATACAATTTGATTTGATTTGATTTGATCATCAAGACAATAAAACTATAACTTCAGAATACATATGTTTAGGAAAACCGTCAGTGCTAAGGGCATTCCATAGCTCACTGGTTGAGAAGCTAGCCTGTCATGTATGGTATCACGCTGCTTTGGTAGCGCTTGGTTCTGCACCTGATGGATTCCATCATTGTTGAGGACCAGGTAACATGGCCAGAGATGGAGGAGCGTTCTGGGGGGCAGCATGTGCCGGTAGAGGCCCGGTTTGAGGAGGGTTCTTTGTAAACTTTGCAGTCAGGTTTTCCCGACACGTTTGCAGGGAGGACAGGTTGAGACGAATGCAGGGAGGACAGGTTGAGACGACTGCAGGGAGGACAGGTTGAGACGACTGCAGGGAGGACAGGTTGAGACGGCTGCAGGGAGGACAGGTTGAGACGGCTGCAGGGAGGACAGGTTGAGCCGGCTGCAGGGAGGACAGGTTGAGACGACTGCAGGGAGGACAGGTTGAGACGACTGCAGGGAGGACAGGTTGAGATGACTGCAGGGAGGACAGGTTGAGATGACTGCAGGGAGGACAGGTTGAGACGACTGCAGGGAGGACAGGTTGAGACGACTGCAGGGAGGACAGGTTGAGACGGCTGCAGGGAGGACAGGTTGAGACGACTGCAGGGAGGACAGGTTGAGACGACCGCAGGGAGGACAGGTTGAGACGGCCGCAGGGAGGACAGGTTGAGACGGCTGCAGGGAGGACAGGTTGAGACGACTGCAGGGAGGACAGGTTGAGACGACTGCAGGGAGGACAGGTTGAGACGACTGCAGGGAGGACAGGTTGAGACGGCTGCAGGGAGGACAGGTTGAGACGACTGCAGGGAGGACAGGTTGAGGCGGCTGCAGGGAGGACAGGTTGAGGCGGCTGCAGGGAGGACAGGTTGAGACGGCTGCAGGGAGGACAGGTTGAGACGACTGCAGGGAGGACAGGTTGAGACGACTGCAGGGAGGACAGGTTGAGACGACTGCAGGGAGGACAGGTTGAGACGTTGGTGTAGCTGTTTTACTCTACACCCAGTCTAATACACACCGCCCAGGGCTGTCTCCTCTCCATCCTGTCCTGCAGTCTAATACACACCGCCCAGCGCTGTCTCCTCTCCATCCTGTCCTGCAGTCTAATACACACCGCCCAGCGCTGTCTCCTCTCCATCCTGTCCTGCAGTCTAATACACACCGCCCAGCGCTGTCTCCTCTCCATCCTGTCCTGCAGTCTAATACACACCGCCCAGCGCTGTCTCCTCTCCATCCTGTCCTGCAGTCTAATACACACCGCCCAGCGCTGTCTCCTCTCCATCCTGTCCTGCAGTCTAATACACACCGCCCAGCGCTGTCACCTCTCCATCCTGTCCTGCAGTCTAATACACACCGCCCAGCGCTGTCTCCTCTCCATCCTGTCCTGCAGTCTAATACACACCGCCCAGCGCTGTCTCCTCTCCATCCTGTCCTGCAGTCTAATACACACCGCCCAGCGCTGTCTCCTCTCCATCCTGTCCTGCAGTCTAATACACACCGCCCAGCGCTGTCTCCTCTCCATCCTGTCCTGCAGTCTAATACACACCGCCCAGCGCTGTCTCCTCTCCATCCTGTCCTGCAGTCTAATACACACCGCCCAGCGCTGTCTCCTCTCCATCCTGTCCTGCAGTCTAATACACACCGCCCAGCGCTGTCTCCTCTCCATCCTGTCCTGCAGTCTAATACACACCGCCCAGCGCTGTCTCCTCTCCATCCTGTCCTGCAGTCTAATACACACCGCCCAGCGCTGTCTCCTCTCCATCCTGTCCTGCAGTCTAATACACACCGCCCAGCGCTGTCTCCTCTCCATCCTGTCCTGCAGTCTAATACACACCGCCCAGCGCTGTCTCCTCTCCATCCTGTCCTGCAGTCTAATACACACCGCCCAGCGCTGTCTCCTCTCCATCCTGTCCTGCAGTCTAATACACACCGCCCAGCGCTGTCTCCTCTCCATCCTGTCCTGCTGTCTAATACACACCGCCCAGCGCTGTCTCCTCTCCATCCTGTCCTGCTGGTTAAATTAGAGTGCCACACTGGCGCTGCGTATTCTGTCACTGGCCATATCTCTGGTTTGGTATGTGGCGGACCTGGCTTCAGGTCCAGAGATGAGTTTGAACGGCCTACAGGAAATGTCATATTAAATACCTGGTTTGCATACCCTGTCTTGCCTTAGCATTTACTGGTAGGTATCATAACTTACAACATCTTTCCTACCGCTCCCCTACCCCTAACTCTGTCGGTCTTCGGTGAGCTGCTCCATGTTGGAGAGTGTCCCTATCTGCCTGACAGATTATCTATAGGCTATATCTAGGCAGCGTGTGTGATAAATAATCAGCACAACTAACTTACAGCTTTGGGAATCAATTATATCGCCTAGATTAAAAAGAGCATTATTACAAACAAACAGACAAAAATCCCACTGGCCCAAGCGGGCCACTGACGGGGGATGATGACTGGCCTATGGGGTTTCAAGAACCTCCCCACACTTTATTTCCCTGACTTCTTTACAAGCCAGGATCTGTTTTTCATCCAACTTGAAGAACTAATAGTGACTGTCTGATATTGCTTTAATCTCCTGCTCAATCGTGCAATATCTCTATATCGAAAAATAAACTAAAGGTTCAATTAGAGGAACCTGTTCCAGGAGGGCTTTTAGGTCATATATGGAGCCAGGGTGGGACTAAGGAGGGGGTCAGATATGGAGCCAGGGTGGGACTAAGGAGGGGGTCTGATATGGAGCCAGGGTGGGACTAAGGAGGGGGTCAGATATGGAGCCAGGGTGGGACTAAGGAGGGGGTCAGATATGGAGACAGGGTGGGACTAAGGAGGGGGTCAGATATGGAGACAGGGTGGGACTAAGGAGGGGGTCAGATATGGAGACAGGGTGGGACATAGGAGGGGGTCTGATATGGAGACAGGGTGGGACATAGGAGGGGGTCAGATATGGAGCCAGGGTGGGACATAGGAGGGGGTCAGATATGGAGACAGGGTGGGACATAGGAGGGGGTCAGATATGGAGACAGGGTGGGACATAGGAGGGGGTCAGATATGGAGACAGGGTGGGACTAAGGAGGGGGTCAGATATGGAGACAGGGTGGGACTAAGGAGGGGGTCTGATATGGAGACAGGGTGGGACTAAGGAGGGGGTCTGATATGGAGCCAGGGTGGGACTAAGGAGGGGGTCTGATATGGAGACAGGGTGGGACTAAGGAGGGGGTCAGATATGAAGCCAGGGTGGGGTGTAGTATGTTTTGTAGCAGTAAGGACTAAGGAGGGGGGAAAAATACCAGGATTCTGTATGTCTCCATGCTCTTCCTGCTTCCAGGAGAGGAGAAGACAGAGACTAAATTAGATTACAGGAGGATCAATGAGGATTCCCCATCCAACTCCTCCATTAGCCTGTTCCCCTTCAGAAAGAGGAGAACTCCGCTCTGCACAGCTTGCAATTTTACAAAGAGGATGTGAGTCAGAAAACGTGAGAGCATCAATGAAAATGAACAGGAACTACACCGGGTGGGAGGGAGAGGGGGTTGTTTTAAAAGGAGGTACACATCAAAAAAGAAGAGGAGGGGTGTGAGGAGAAGAGGGGGTAGGGTGTGAGGAGAAGAGGGGGTAGGGTGTGAGGAGAGGAGGGGTAGGGTGTGAGGAGAAGAGGGGGTAGGGTGTGAGGAGAGGAGGGGTAGGGTGTGAGGAGAGGAGGGGTAGGGTGTGAGGAGAGGAGGAGGAGGGTGTGAGGAGAGGAGGAGGAGGGTGTGAGGAGAGGAGGAGTAGGGTGTGAGGAGAGGAGGAGTAGGGTGTGAGGAGAGGAGGAGTAGGGTGTGAGGAGAGGAGGGGTAGGGTGTGAGGAGAGGAGGAGGAGGGTGTGAGGAGAGGAGGGGGTAGGGTGTGAGGAGAGGAGGAGGGGTAGGGTGTGAGGAGAGGAGGAGGAGTAGGGTGTGAGGAGAAGAGGAGGGGTAGGGTGTGAGGAGAAGAGGGGGTAGGGTGTGAGGAGAAGAGGGGGTAGGGTGTGAGGAGAGGAGGGGTAGGGTGTGAGGAGGAGAGGAGGGGTAGGGTGTGAGGAGAAGAGGAGGGGTAGGGTGTGAGGAGAGGAGGAGGAGGGTGTGAGGAGAAGAGGAGGGGTAGGGTGTGAGGAGAGGAAGAGGAGGGGTAGGGTGTGAGGAGAGGAGGAGGAGGAGGGTGTGAGGAGAGGAGGGGTAGGGTGTGAGGAGAGGAGGGGTAGGGTGTGAGGAGAGGAGGAGGAGGGTGTGAGGAGAGGAGGAGGAGGGTGTGAGGAGAGGAGGAGGAGGGTGTGAGGAGAGGAGGGGTAGGGTGTGAGGAGAGGAGGAGGAGGGTGTGAGGAGAGGAGGGGTAGGGTGTGAGGAGAAGAGGAGGGGGTAGGGTGTGAGGAGAGGAGGAGGAGTAGGGTGTGAGGAGAAGAGGAGTAGGGTGTGAGGAGAGGAGGGGTAGGGTGTGAGGAGAGGAGGGGTAGGGTGTGAGGAGAGGAGGAGGTGAGAGAGAGAATTGTGCTGCGCCGGCGTTGTTGAGGGATCTTCAGATGTATTAACCCTAACAGGGCAGGGCTGCAGGGCCTGTGAATGGAGAAGCACTAAACACCATTAGAACCTATCGCACCAACCTCACCCCACCCTCCTGTACTGCTCTTAACATGAGTAAAACTCAAATCAAATTAAAATGAAATAAAATCTTATTTGTCACATGCGCCGAATACTTAACCGTGAAATGCTTGCTTACGAGCCCTTCCCAACGATACAGAGTTAAAACATATTAATACAAACAAAAACAATAACACAAGGGTCAGTGCAGATATGATCAGTGCAGATAGGGTCAGTGCAGATAGGGTCAGTGCAGATAGCGTCAGTGCAAGATAGGGTCAGTGCAGATAGTCTGGGTACCCATTCATTGACTATTTAGCAGTCTTATGGCTTGGGGGTAGAATCTGTCTCGGTGCTTGTTGGTCCGAGAGCTCCGGTACCGTTTGCCGGACGGTAGCAGAGTGAACAGGCTTGGGTGGCTGGAGTCTTCCTCTGACGACACCTGATATAGAGGTCCTGGATGGCCCCAGTAATGCACTGGGCTGTCCGCACCACCCTCTGTAGCGCTTTGTGGTCGAGGGTGGTTTATTTGCCATACTTAGCAGTGATGCAGCCAGTCAAGATGCTCTCGATGGTGCAGCTGTATAACATTTTGAGGATCCGAGGGCCCTTGGCAAATCTTTTCAGCCTCCTGAGGGGGAAGAGGCGCTGCTGTGTGCTCTTCACGACTGGCCGTGTGGAACCTGAAGCTCTCGACCCGCTCCACTACAGCCCCGTCGGTGTGGATGGGGACGTGCTCGCCCTCCCGTTCTCCTGTAGTCCACCATCATCTCCTTGGTCTTACTGACGTTGATGGAGAGGTTGTTGTCATGGCACCACACTGCCAAGTCTCTGACCTCCTCCCCGAAGGATCATTGCCGTCGGTGATCAGAGGAGGGGACGAAGCACACACCCTGCAGCGGCCCACGTGTTGAGGGTCAGTGTGGCGGAGGTGTTGTGGACCTGTCAGGAAGTCCAGGATCCAGTTACAGAGGGGGGTGTTCAGTCTAGGGCTGATCCCATTTAGTCGACTGGTCGATTGTTTGATTGATAGGCTGTTGGTCAACCAATATTCTTTTTTAGTCGAGCAGTGGCAAATATATAAAACACACCTGTCTGATTCAGGCCTGTCTGAGTGGACTAATCCAAACATCCTGTCTGATTCAGGCCTGTCTCAGTGGACTAATCCAGACATCCTGTCTGATTCAGGTCTGTCTGAGTAGACTAATCCAGACACCTGTCTAATTCAGGCCTGTCTGAGTGGACTAATCCAAACATCCTGTCTGATTCAGGCCTGTCTCAGTGGACTAATCCAGACATCCTGTCTGATTCAGGTCTGTCTGAGTGGACTAATCCAGACATCCTGTCTAATTCAGGCCTGTCTGAGTAGACTAATCCAGACATCCTGTCTGATTCAGGCCTGTCTGAGTGGACTAATCCAGACACCTGTCTAATTCAGGCCTGTCTGAGTAGACTAATCCAGACATCCTGTCTGATTCAGGCCTGTCTGAGTGGACTAATCCAGACACCCGTCTGATTCACACCTGTCTGAGTGGACTAATCCAGACACCTGTCTGATTCAGGTCTGTCTGAGTGGACTAATCCAGACACCTGTCTGATTCACACCTGTCTGAGTGGACTAATCCAGACACCTGTCTGATTCAGGTCTGTCTGAGTAGACTAATCCAGACACCTGTCTGATTCAGGCCTGTCTGAGTGGACTAATCCAGACATCCTGTCTGATTCAGGCCTGTCTGAGTGGACTAATCCAGACATCCTGTCTGATTCAGGCCTGTCTGAGTGGACTAATCCATTGCGGAGGCCACCAGTATCACCAGTAGTACATTAATCGTTAATTACCATCATTTATAATCTACAGTGTTTGCTTGGTTACGGTAGTTTCTGTTAATGCATTCAATATATTATCATTAGTCTTACCGTTGTCATTGTAGGAGTGGACACGATGTTTGCAGGCTACACGTGTTTTGGTTAATTCCATTCCATGTATGACTTGTCAATTTATTAATTGTCTTTTGTTCGGAGCGCTCCTGTCAATCTTGAATAAGGACACGCACCTGATTACGCATAGAAGTAGACCTTTTCTCCCTGGCCTGCGAGCAAATGTAGGCCTATAAATGTGCCCATTTGGGGACCTGATACTATTTATGACTGTCTTAACTCACCATCACTGTGGAGCTTCTCAAAGTATTGTTTTCTTTGCCTCAAACAACAAGTAAACAAAGTCTGTTTTTACATCGATTGAGAATGACAATAGTTCCTCAACGTAGCCTATTTGAAAAATCTTTCCAGCTCTCTCCCTTTCGATAACCACTCAGCATGAAAGGGGGAAAAAATGTTATGCTTTGATCTGGTGGAAACGTCATAAAATGGGCCTACCTGGTTACTTCTTATCCCTTGCACAAATAACAGAGACTTTCACGCAACACTCAGTGTTGTATTCCTGAGAGACACAGTGTTGTATTCCTGAGAGACACAGTGTTGTATTCCTGAGAGACACAGTGTTGTATTCCTGAGAAACACAGTGTTGTATTCCTGAGAGACGCAGTGTTGTATTCCTGAGAGACACAGTGTTGTATTCCTGAGAGACACAGTGTTGTATTCCTGAGAGACTCAGTGTTGTATTCCTGAGAAACACAGTGTTGTATTCCTGAGAGACACAGTGTTGTATTCCTGAGAAACACAGTGTTGTATTCCTGAGAAACTAGTCAGACAGAGAAACAATAGGTGAGGAGGGAAAGACGCTTTGGTTTGGTCTCGCCGCATTCCCTCCCTCCCTCCCTCCCTCCCTCCCTCCCACCACCCTCTCCCTCCCTCCCTCCCTCCACCCTCTCCCTAGCCCCAGGCTTGAAAGACTTGTTGACAACAGAAGGACCATGGAACAAGTGACAGACCCTCTCTAATTCTATTGATACGCAGCAGGAGAAACAAGAAGAGGATGAGAGGAGTGTACAGAGAGAGATGGAGAGAGGGAGGTAGAGAGAGACTGAGGAGGAGAGCAGAGGGATTCTGTTTCCCACGGCCCCATCAGCCTGCAGTCCTCAGTCAGAGCACACCGCTACAGGATCCTCTCTGTCTGTGTCCGTCAGCCCACGACAGCCACGACACCACTCTACCCTCCTCTCCTTCGGGGCTCAGGGGCACGTCAATGTCCCCAGGCTTAACTTACTGCTATTAATGCTGCTTTTCGACTGTAAAACAAGTGCTGCACTAGTGTATACACTCTTATGTTATACAAGGGAAACTGTGTTTCCATATCTGGGGCTGTTGTTATACAAGGGAAACTGTGTTTCCATATCTGGGGCTGACAGTGAGGACTAGTTAAGAGCAGAATCAACAACCTCTGCATCATCAAGACACTTGCTTTGTGAGAAGGTGTTAAAGTTCACAGTCAGTCGTTGTTATGTAAATGGTAGCTGAAAAGCACCAGTGGCCTGGCTTTGGCCCCAAGTGAGAGCAGGTCCTCCGGGGCCACGGCCAAGTGAGAGCAGGTCCTCCGGGGCCACGGCCCAGTGAGAGCAGGTCCTCCGGAGCCACGGCCCAGTGAGAGCAGGTCCTCCGGAGCCACGGCCCAGTGAGAGCAGGTCCTCCGGAGCCACGGCCCAGTGAGAGCAGGTCCTCCGGAGCCACGGCCCAGTGAGAGCAGGTCCTCCGGAGCCACGGCCCAGTGAGAGCAGGTCCTCCGGAGCCACGGCCCAGTGAGAGCAGGTCCTCCGGGGCCACGGCCCAGTGAGAGCAGGTCCTCCGGAGCCACAGCCCAGTGAGAGCAGGTCCTCCGGAGCCACGGCCCAGTGAGACACGGGTGCCGGCCCACGTGGATGGAAACATAAAAGTCTGAGCCTTTTGGATAAAACACTGGGGTAAAACACTGGGGTAAAACGCTGGGGTAAAACGCTGGGGTAAAACGCTGGGGTAAAACGCTGGGGTAAAACACTGGGGTAAAACACTGAGGTAAAACACTGGGGTAAAACACTGGGGTAAAACACTGGGGTAAAACGCTGGGGTAAAACACTGGGGTAAAACACTGGGGTAAATCACTGGGGTAAAACACTGGGGTAAAACACTGGGGTAAAACACTGGGGTAAAACACTGGGGTAAATCACTGGGGTAAACCACTGGGGTAAAACACTGGGGTAAAACGCTGGGGTAAAACGCTGGGGTAAAACACTGGGGTAAAACACTGGGGTAAAACACTGGGGTAAAACACTGGGGTAAATCACTGGGGTAAACCACTGGGGTAAAACACTGGGGTAAAACACTGGGGTAAAACACTGGGGTAAAACACTGGGGTAAAACGCTGGGGTAAAACACTGGGGTAAAACACTGGGGTAAAACACTGGGGAAAAACACTGGGGTAAATCACTGGGGTAAAACACTGGGGTAAAACACTGGGGTAAAACACTGGGGTAAAACACTGGGGTAAATCACTGGGGTAAATCACTGGGGTAAATCCTGTATAGAAATGCACCATAAGTGTCTTAATCACAACGTCTGGGCCGTTCATAACCCCTGCCTGGCCATTGGTTAATACCCCAGACAGTGCCCTTCATAACCCCTGCCTGGCCATTGGTTAATACCCCAGGCAGTGCCGTTCATAACCCCTGCCTGGCCATTGGTTAATACCCCAGACAGTGCCCTTCATAACACCTGCCTGGCCATTGGTTAATACCCCAGACAGTGCCCTTCATAACCCCTGCCTGGCCATTGGTTAATACCCCAGACAGTGCCCTTCATAACACCTGCCTGGCCATTGGTTAATACCCCAGACAGTGCCCTTCATAACCCCTGCCTGGCCATTGGTTAATACCCCAGACAGTGCCCTTCATAACCCCTGCCTGGCCATTGGTTAATACCCCAGACAGTGCCCTTCAGAACACCTGCCTGGCCATTGGTTAATACCCCAGACAGTGCCCTTCATAACACCTGCCTGGCCATTGGTTAATACCCCAGGCAGTGCCCTTCATAACCCCTGCCTGGCCATTGGTTAATACCCCAGACAGTGCCCTTCATAACACCTGCCTGGCCATTGGTTAATACCCCAGACAGTGCCCTTCATAACCCCTGCCTGGCCATTGGTTAATACCCCAGACAGTGCCCTTCATAACACCTGCCTGGCCATTGGTTAATACCCCAGACAGTGCCCTTCATAACCCCTGCCTGGCCATTGGTTAATACCCCAGACAGTGCCCTTCATAACCCCTGCCTGGCCATTGGTTAATACCCCAGACAGTGCCCTTCAGAACACCTGCCTGGCCATTGGTTAATACCCCAGACAGTGCCCTTCATAACACCTGCCTGGCCATTGGTTAATACCCCAGGCAGTGCCCTTCATAACCCCTGCCTGGCCATTGGTTAATACCCCAGGCAGTGCCCTTCATAACCCCTGCCTGGCCATTGGTTAATACCCCAGGCAGTGCCCTTCATAACCCCTGCCTGGCCATTGGTTAATACCCCAGACAGTGCCCTTCATAACCCCTGCCTGGCCATTGGTTAATACCCCAGGCAGTGCCCTTCATAACCCCTGCCTGGCCATTGGTTAATACCCCAGGCAGTGCCGTTCATAACCCCTGCCTGGCCATTGGTTAATACCCCAGGCAGTGCCCTTCATAACCCCTGCCTGGCCATTGGTTAATACCCCAGGCAGTGCCCTTCATAACCCCTGCCTGGCCATTGGTTAATACCCCAGGCAGTGTTTAGGTGTATCTAATGAACCCGGTCCCAAAGTGATCACTGCACACGGACAACCTGCATCTGGTGAATCACTTCAGGCTTCGTGTCGACACCATAATCAGGATGCCGGATGGCCTGCAGCCATGCCTGTGGTCCTCTGTAGCTCAATTGGTAGAGCATGGCGCTTGTAACGCCAGGGTAGTGGGTTTCGATCCCCGGGACCACCCATACGTAAAAATGTATGCACACATGACTGTAAGTCGCTTTGGATAAAAGCGTCTGCTAAATGGCATATTATACAAAGCTCTATAGTTGTATCTGACAGGGACATTATTGCACCTCATGTTGGATATTCTGCCTACTTACTTCCTTAAAGTGACTCAGCTACTTGTGTCCTATAAATGTTATTAAAACGTCTAAGGGGGGGGCACTTCTAAGGTACCTTTTATCTCAGAGAAATGTCCATCTCTGCCTGAGCCTTCTAAAGTACATACAGTAGAAGTCGGAAGTTTAATACACTTTAGGTTGGAGTCATTAAAACTGGTTTTTCAACCACTCCACAAATTTCTTGTTAACAAACTATAGTTTTGGCAAGTCGGTTAGGACATCTACTTTGTGCGTGACACAAGTAATTTTTCCAACAATTGTTTACAGACAGATTATTTCACTTATAATTCACTGTATCACAATTCCAGTGGGTCAGAAGTTTACATACACTAAGTTGACTGTGCCTTTAAACAGCTTGGAAAATTCCAGAAAATTATGTCATGGCTTTAGAAGCTTCTGATAGGCTAATTGACATCATTTGAGTCAATTGGAGGTGTACCTGCGGATGTATTTCAAGGCCTACCTTCAAACTCAGTGCCTCTTTGCTTGACATCATGGGAAAATCAAAAGAAATCAGCCAAGACCTCAGAAGAAAAATTGTAGACCTCCACAAGTCTGGTTCATCTTTGGGAGCAATTTCCAAATGCCTGAAGGTACCACGTTCATCTGTACAAACAATAGTACACAAGTATAAACATCATGGGACCACGCAGCCGTCATACCGCTCAGGTAGGAGACGCGTTCTGTCTCCTAGAGATGAGCGTACTTTGGTGTGAAAAGTGCAAATCAATCCCAGAACAACAGCAAAGGACCTTGTGAAGATGCTGGAGGAAACAGATACAAAAGGATCTATATCCACAATAAAACGAGTCCTATATCGACATAACCTGAAAGGCCGCTCAGCAAGGAAGAAGCCACTGCTCCAAAACCGCCATAAAAAAGCCAGACTACGGTTTGCAACTGTACATGGGGACAAAGATTGTACTTTTTGGAGAAATGTCCTCTGGTCTGATGAAACAAAAATATAACTGTTTGGCCATAATGACCATCGTTATGTTTGGAGGAAAAAGGGGAAGGCTTGCAAGCCAAAGAACACCATCCCAACCGTGAAGCACGGGGGTGGCAGCATCATGCTGTGGGGGTGCTTTGTTGCAGAAAGGACTGTTGCACTTCACAAAATAGATGGCATCATGAGGAAGGAAAATTATGTGGATATATTGAAGCAATATCTCAAGACATCAGTCAGGAAGTTAAAGCTTGGTCGCAAATGGGTCTTCCAAATGGACAATGACCCCGAGCATACTTCCAAAGTTGTGGCAAAATGGCTTAAGGACAACAAAGTCAAGGTATTGGAGTGGCCATCACAAAGCACTGACCTCAATCCTATAGAAAATGTGTGGGCAGAACTGAAAAAGCGTGTGTGAGCAAGGAGTCCTACAAACCTGACTCAGTTACACCAGCTCTGTCAGGAGGAATGGGCCAAAATTCACCCAACTTATTGTGGGAAGCTTGTGGAAGGCTACCCGACCCGTTTGACCCAAGTTAAACAATGTAAAGGCAATGCTATCAAATACTAATTGAGTGTATGTAAACTTCTGACCCACTGGGAATGTGATGAAAGAAATAAAAGCTGAAATAAATCATTCTCTCTACTATTATTCTGACATTTCACATTTTTTAAATAAAGTGGTGATCCTAACTGACCTAAAACAGGGAATTTTTACTAGGATTAAATGTCAGGAATGGTGAAAAACTGAGTTTAAATGTATTTGGCTAAGGTGTATGTAAACTTCCGACTTCAACTGTATGTCTACTTCTTGACTTCAGAGATTGGAAACCACTACTAACCGCTAGCCCAGCTACAGTGGGGAAAAAAAGTATTTAGTCAGCCACCAATTGTGCAAGTTCTCCCACTTAAAAAGATGAGAGAGGCCTGTAATTTTCATCATAGGCACATGTCAACTATGACAGACAAATTGAGATTTTTTTTTCTCTCCAGAAAATCACATTGTAGGATTTTTAATGAATTTATTTGCAAATTATGGTGGAAAATAAGTATTTGGTCACCTGCAAACAAGCAAGATTTCTGGCTCTCACAGACCTGTTACTTCTTCTTTAAGAGGCTCCTCTGTCCTCCACTCGTTACCTGTATTAATGGCACCTGTTTGAACTTGTTATCAGTATAAAAGACACCTGTCCACAACCTCAAACAGTCACACTCCAAACTCCACTATGGTCAAGACCAAAGAGCTGTCAAAGGACACCAGAAACAAAATTGTAGACCTGCACCAGGCTGGGAAGACTGAATCTGCAATAGGTAAGCAGCTTGGTTTTAAGAAATCAACTGTGGGAGCAATTATTAGGAAATGGAAGACATACAAGACCACTGATAATCTCCCTCGATCTGGGGCTCCACGCAAGATCTCACCCCGTGGGGTCAAAATGATCACAAGAACGGTGAGCAAAAATCCCAGAACCACACAGGGGGACCTAGTGAATGACCTCCAGAGAGCTGGGACCAAAGTAACAAAGCCTACCATCAGTAACACACTATGCCGCCAGGGACTCAAATCCTGCAGTGCCAGACGTGTCCCCCTGCTTAAGCCAGTACATGTCCAGGCCCGTCTGAAGTTTGCTAGAGTGCATTTGGATGATCCAGAAGAGGATTGGGAGAATGTCATATGGTCAGATGAAACCAAAATATAACTTTTTGGTAAAAACTCAACTCGTCATGTTTGGAGGACAAAGAATGCTGAGTTGCATCCAAAGAACACCATACCTACTGTGAAGCATGGGGGTGGAAACATCATGCTTTGGGGCTGTTATTCTGCAAAGGGACCAGGACGACTGATCCGTGTAAAGGAAAGAATGAATGGGGCCATGTATCGTGAGATTTTGAGTGAAAACCTCCTTCCATCAGCAAGGGCATTGAAGATGAAACGTGGCTGGGTCTTTCAGCATGACAATGATCCCAAACACACCGCCCGGGCAACGAAGGAGTGGCTTCGTAAGAAGCATTTCAAGGTCCTGGAGTGGCCTAGCCAGTCTCCAGATCTCAACCCCATAGAAAATCTTTGGAGGGAGTTGAAAGTCCATGTTGCCCAGCGACAGCCCCAAAACATCACTGCTCTAGAGGAGATCTGCATGGAGGAATGGGCCAAAATACCAGCAACAGTGTGTGAAAACCTTGTGAAGACTTACAGAAAATGTTTGACCTGTGTCATTGCCAACAAAGGGTATATAACAAAGTATTGAGAAACTTTTGTTATTGACCAAATAATTATTCTCCACCATAATTTGCAAATAAATTCATAAAAAATCCTACAATGTGATTTTCTGGAAAACAAATTCTCATTTTGTCTGTCATAGTTGACGTGTACCTATGATGAAAATTACAGGCCTCTCTCATCTTTTTAAGTGGGAGAACTTGCTCAATTGGTGGCTGACTAAATACTTTTTTCCCCCACTGTACCATCTCTTTGTTAACTTCCTTCCGTCCTAACTTCCTTTCTTGAAGACCAATAGTAAGACGCTCCTTCGTCCCACCTCCTGTAATGATCAATCTAAAACCACAAAGAAAAGTATCAACATATTACGTAAGACCTTTGCGCGAAGTAGGTTTTAGTTTTTTCATACTTTTTACATTAAACACATTTATTTTTCAATTCTATGCCAAGACACCAATTGTTGTTTATGCATTTAGTTAATTTATTCAGAAAATCAGCATTTTTATATAAAAATACTGAAATCTAAATACTCAAAAAATGGTCCTAAAAACTGTCCAATGTCCGGGCAAGTGTTATAAAGGGCCCAGAAGTGTTTTGGGGTGAACCTTCCCTTTTAGGCAAAGGCTCCTGGCTGGTTCCCCTGACCTCCCACAGTGAGCCATCCCAGCCTAGCCAGGGTCCTCTCTCTGGGGGTCTGGGGTCCTCTCTCTGGTGGTCTGGGTTAAGGGTCCTCCAGGCTCTCTACCCTGGGACAGATTTCATTATCAGGACCCCCAGTGGTAATCACATTATACCAGGGCTATTCAACTGGCTGTGTGTTGGAGAGGGGAGAGGAGTAGAGAGAGAGAGAGGGGGATGAGAGGGGATGGTGATTAGATCTGGCTGGGGTATAAAAGCATTTCCCTCCAGGCTGGTCTGAGGGTCTGGGGTAGAGAACGACCGATATGGATTTTTTCTTTGGGCCGATACCGATTTTTTGGGGTCAAGGAGGTCGATTTGACAACGTTGATGACAACATGTCCCAGAGACAGTCATGTATGCATTAATCCATCCATTTTTAAATCAAACAATACATTTGACCTTGTTACCAATCTAACTACATAACAACATAATGGTAATCATTTTATTTGAATGGTAGATCTCTTGATAAACTGGTTAAATGAAGAGGGCATAGGCCTACTCACAATACAGGTGAATGCATATTCAACAGGAGTGTGTCGTGCATTGAGTTATTGAGCTCATTTGGTTGATCTAGTGGAGTCTACGGTGACAAACAATGTGTTTGCCTTCCATTCCTACTGATCAACAACATTTGCATAGAAAGCATCACTCACGCCTGTACGGAAGGACATCATATAAGAAGGGTCTCCAACCATTTCGAGCTACTTTTTAAAAAATGAAACGTGTTGCAATCTACTAATTTTTAGAGCTTTTAAACTCTTAACAAGATATGTCACCATACCTGGTAAAATAATGGTTAATAAACAGTACTTGGCATGACAGGCCCCATAAAATTAGATTTGGTATTTTCCCGAATTCTGTTTTGTCTGTTTTATTTTTCATGGTTTAGATTATTTTTTTTATTTTATTTTTATAGCGAAACAATTACGATTGATTTTCTGAGTCTATGTCAATGCTTAAATCATATCAGAAGAAAACATTTTAGGTCTTGAAAAAAATATTCATGATATATTTCTGTCAGGTAAGGAGGCTAGTTTGCAGTTAATTGATAATGCCCTGAGAAGCCGGTGTTTGGAGGATATACACTGCTCAAAAAATAAATAAAGGGAACACTTAAACAACACAATGTAACTCCAAGTCAATCACACTTCTGTGAAATCAAACTGTCCACTTAGGAAGCAACACTGATTGACAATACATTTCACATGCTGTTGTGCAAATGGAATAGACAACAGGTGGAAATTATAGGCAATTAGCAAGACACCCCCAATAAAGAAGTGGTTTTGCAGGTGGTGACCACAGACCACTTCTCAGTTCCTATGCTTCCTGGCAGATGTTTTGGTCACTTTTGAATGCTGGCGGTGCTTTCATTCTAGTGGTAGCATGAGACGGAGTCTACAACCCACACAAGTGGCTCAGGTAGTGCAGCTTGTCCAGGATGGCACATCAATACGAGCTGTGGCAAGAAGGTTTGCTGTGTCTGTCAGCGTAGTGCCCAGAGCATCGAGGCGCTACCAGGAGACAGGCCAGTACATCAGGAGATGTGGAGGAGGCCGTAGGAGGGCAACAACCCAGCAGCAGGACCGCTACCTCCGCCTTTGTGCAAGGAGGAGCAGGAGGAGCACTGCCAGAGACCTGCAAAATGACCTCCAGCAGGCCACAAATGTGCATGTGTCTGCTCAAACGGTCAGAAACAGACTCCATGAGGGTGGTATGAGGGCCCGACGTCCACAGGTGGGGGTTGTGCTTACAGCCCAACACCGTGCAGGACGTTTGGCATTTGCCAGAGAACACCAAGATTGGCAAATTTGCCACTGGCGCCCTGTGCTCTTCACAGATTAAAGCAGGTTCACACTGAGCACGTGACAGACGTGACAGAGTCTGGAGACGCCATGGAGAACGTTCTGCTGCCTGCAACATCAGCATGACCGGTTTGGCGGTGGGTCAGTCATGGTGTGGGGTGGCATTTCTTTGGGGGGCTGCACAGCCCTCCGTGTGCTCGCCAGAGGTAGCCTGACTGCCATTAGGTACCGAGATGAGATCCTCAGACCCCTTGTGAGACCATATGCTGGTGCGGTTGGCCCTGGTTTCCTCCTAATGCAAGACAATGCTAGACCTCATGTGGCTGGAGTGTGTCAGCAGTTCCTGCAAGAGGAAGGCATTGATGCTATGGACTGGCCCGCCCGTTCCCCAGACCTGAATCCAATTGAGCACATCTGGGACATCATGTCTCGCTCCATCCACCAACGCCACGTTGCACCACAGACTGTCCAGGAGTTGGCGGATGCTTTAGTCCAGGTCTGGGAAGAGATCCCTCAGGAGACCATCCGCCACCTCATCAGGAACATGCCCAGGCGTTGTAGGGAGGTCATACAGGCACGTGGAGGCCACACACACTACTGAGCCTCATTTTGACTTGTTTTAAGGACATTACATCAAAGTTGGATCAGCCTGTAGTGTGGTTTTCCACTTTAATTTTGAGGGTGACTCCAAATCCAGACCTCCATGGGTTGATACATTTGATTTCCATTGATAATTTTTGTGTGATTTTGTTGTCAGCACATTTAACTATGTAAAGAAAAAAGTATTTAATAAGATTATTTCATTCATTCAGATCTAGGATGTGTTG
>NC_140003.1:48427774-48485274 GCF_964263955.1 Coregonus lavaretus
GTGACCTCCCTCCTCACCCTAACCCTGCAGCACCATCACTCTCTAGTGACCTCCCTCCTAACCCTGCAGCACCATCACTCTCTAGTGACCTCCCTCCTAACCCTGCAGCACCATCACTCTCTAGTGACCTCCCTCCTAACCCTGCAGCACCATCACTCTCTAGTGACCTCCCTCCTCACCCTGCAGCACCATCACTCTCTAGTGACCTCCCTCCTAACCCTGCAGCACCATCACTCTCTAGTGACCTCCCTCCTAACCCTGCAGCACCATCACTCTCTAGTGATCTCCCTCCTCCCTCCTCACCCTAACCCTGCAGCACCATCACTCTCTAGTGACCTCCCTCCTCACCCTAACCCTGCAGCACCATCACTCTCGAGTGACCTCCCTCCTAACCCTGCAGCACCATCACTCTCTAGTGACCTCCCTCCTAACCCTGCAGCACCATCACTCTCTAGTGACCTCCCTCCTAACCCTGCAGCACCATCACTCTCTAGTGACCTCCCTCCTCACCCTGCAGCACCATCACTCTCTAGTGACCTCCCTCCTAACCCTGCAGCACCATCACTCTCTAGTGACCTCCCTCCTCACCCTGCAGCACCATCACTCTCTAGTGACCTCCCTCCTCACCCTGCAGCACCATCACTCTCTAGTGACCTCCCTCCTAACCCTGCAGCACCATCACTCTCTAGTGACCTCCCTCCTAACCCTGCAGCACCATCACTCTCTAGTGACCTCCCTCCTCACCCTGCAGCACCATCACTCTCTAGTGACCTCCCTCCTCACCCTGCAGCACCATCACTCTCTAGTGACCTCCCTCCTAACCCTGCAGCACCATCACTCTCTAGTGACCTCCCTCCTAACCCTGCAGCACCATCACTCTCTAGTGACCTCCCTCCTAACCCTGCAGCACCATCACTCTCTAGTGACCTCCCTCCTAACCCTGCAGCACCATCACTCTCTAGTGACCTCCCTCCTAACCCTGCAGCACCATCACTCTCTAGTGACCTCCCTCCTAACCCTGCAGCACCATCACTCTCTAGTGACCTCCCTCCTCACCCTGCAGCACCATCACTCTCTAGTGACCTCCCTCCTAACCCTGCAGCACCATCACTCTCTAGTGACCTCCCTCCTAACCCTGCAGCACCATCACTCTCTAGTGACCTCCCTCCTCACCCTGCAGCACCATCACTCTCTAGTGACCTCCCTCCTAACCCTGCAGCACCATCACTCTCTAGTGACCTCCCTCCTAACCCTGCAGCACCATCACTCTCTAGTGACCTCCCTCCTAACCCTGCAGCACCATCACTCTCTAGTGACCTCCCTCCTCACCCTGCAGCACCATCACTCTCTAGTGACCTCCCTCCTAACCCTGCAGCACCATCACTCTCTAGTGATCTCCCTCCTCCCTCCTCACCCTAACCCTGCAGCACCATCACTCTCTAGTGACCTCCCTCCTCACCCTAACCCTGCAGCACCATCACTCTCTAGTGACCTCCCTCCTAACCCTGCAGCACCATCACTCTCTAGTGACCTCCCTCCTAACCCTGCAGCACCATCACTCTCTAGTGACCTCCCTCCTCACCCTGCAGCACCATCACTCTCTAGTGATCTCCCTCCTAACCCTGCAGCACCATCACTCTCTAGTGACCTCCCTCCTCACCCTGCAGCACCATCACTCTCTAGTGACCTCCCTCCTCACCCTGCAGCACCATCACTCTCTAGTGACCTCCCTCCTCACCCTGCAGCACCATCACTCTCTAGTGACCTCCCTCCTCACCCTGCAGCACCATCACTCTCTAGTGACCTCCCTCCTCACCCTGCAGCACCATCACTCTCTAGTGACCTCCCTCCTCACCCTGCAGCACCATCACTCTCTAGTGACCTCCCTCCTCACCCTGCAGCACCATCACTCTCTAGTGACCTCCCTCCTCACCCTGCAGCACCATCACTCTCTAGTGACCTCCCTCCTCACCCTGCAGCACCATCACTCTCTAGTGACCTCCCTCCTAACCCTGCAGCACCATCACTCTCTAGTGACCTCCCTCCTAACCCTGCAGCACCATCACTCTCTAGTGACCTCCCTCCTAACCCTGCAGCACCATCACTCTCTAGTGACCTCCCTCCTCACCCTGCAGCACCATCACTCTCTAGTGATCTCCCTCCTAACCCTGCAGCACCATCACTCTCTAGTGACCTCCCTCCTCACCCTGCAGCACCATCACTCTCTAGTGACCTCCCTCCTAACCCTGCAGCACCATCACTCTCTAGTGATCTCCCTCCTCCCTCCTCACCCTAACCCTGCAGCACCATCACTCTCTAGTGACCTCCCTCCTCACCCTAACCCTGCAGCACCATCACTCTCTAGTGACCTCCCTCCTAACCCTGCAGCACCATCACTCTCTAGTGACCTCCCTCCTAACCCTGCAGCACCATCACTCTCTAGTGACCTCCCTCCTCACCCTGCAGCACCATCACTCTCTAGTGATCTCCCTCCTAACCCTGCAGCACCATCACTCTCTAGTGACCTCCCTCCTCACCCTGCAGCACCATCACTCTCTAGTGACCTCCCTCCTCACCCTGCAGCACCATCACTCTCTAGTGACCTCCCTCCTCACCCTGCAGCACCATCACTCTCTAGTGACCTCCCTCCTCACCCTGCAGCACCATCACTCTCTAGTGACCTCCCTCCTAACCCTGCAGCACCATCACTCTCTAGTGACCTCCCTCCTCACCCTGCAGCACCATCACTCTCTAGTTACTGTGTTATGAGGTGTTATATCTCCTCCTGTTTCTCTCTCTCTCTCTCTGTCTCTCTCTCTCTCTGTCTCTCTCTCTCTCTCTCTCTCTCTCTCTATCTCTCTCTCTCTCTACTCCCTGTCTCTCTATCAGAGTGGGTTTAATCAGTGTAAACCAGTTATGAAACACGTTTTAAATTTTTTTCATTATTGGGTATTGTGTGTAGATGGGTGAGAGAGAGAACAAATCCATGTAATCCATTTTGATTCCAGGCTGTAACACAAGAGAATGTGGAATAGGTCGAGGGGTATGGATACTTTCAGAAGGCGCTGTAGCCTACACAGGGTTAGTACAGACATTGGCAGGTATCTTAGTGGGTAAGAGCATTGTGCCAGTAAGCGAAAGGTCGCAGGTTCTAATCCCTGAGCCAACTAGGTGAAAAATATTTCGATGTGCCCTTGAGCAAGGCACTTAACCCTAATTGCTCCTGTAAGTCGCTCTGGATAAGAGCGTCTGCTAAATGACCAAAAAATAAAATAAATAAATAAATAAAAAATCAAGGATTTACCATCACTTCAATGACTTTTTAAGGACCAAATAGCCTAGAGGAAATGTCTGATTTTCAAGGTAGACTGCTCCGTGATGACTCAATTGCTCATCGCAAATATTCCACCAATACTTTGACCTTTTTAAATACCTGGTTTGCATACCCATTCTTGCCTTAGCATTTACTGGTATATATCATAAATTGATATGTGATAAATAATCGCCACAACGAACGAACAGCTTCGGGAGTCCATCTGTTTTTTTAATCAATTATATAGCCTAGATAAAAAATTGCGTTAGTACAATATTTTCTTCACTGTCGAGCCCTGACACACCGACAGGGGCATTCACGAGCCCTGACACACCGACGGGGGCATTCACGTGCCCTGACACACCGACAGGGGCATTCACGAGCCCTGACACACCGACAGGGGCATTCACGAGCCCTGACACACCGACGGGGGCATTCACGAGCCCTGACACACCGACGGGGGCATTCACGAGCCCTGACACACCGACGGGGGCATTCACGAGCCCTGACACACCGACGGGGGCATTCACGAGCCCTGACACACCGACAGGGGCATTCACGAGCCCTGACACACCGACGGGGGCATTCACGAGCCCTGACACACCGACGGGGGCATTCACGAGCCCTGACACACCGACAGGGGCATTCACGAGCCCTGACACACCGACAGGGGCATTCACGAGCCCTGACACACCGACAGGGGCATTCACGTGCCCTGACACACCGACAGGGGCATTCACGAGCCCTGACACACCGACAGGGGCATTCACGAGCCCTGACACACCGACAGGGGCATTCACGAGCCCTGACACACCGACAGGGGCATTCACGAGCCGTTGGTGCCTCTTCAGAAAGTTGGTTTAGTTTTGGTCAGTTACTGTTTGAATAAATCATGATAATAATACAAATAAATAAATACATTTTTAAATGTGTGTCACCAAATCAAACCATCGCAAATGTGAATGTTTTGGTTGGTTGGTTGGTTGGTTGGTTGGTTGGTTGGTTGGGAGGGAGGGAGGGAGGGAGGGAGGGAGGGAGGGAGGGGAGAGAGAGAGAGAGAGAGAGAGAGAGAGAGAGAGCGGAAAGAGAGAGAGAGCGGAAAGAGAGAGAGAGCGGAAAGAGAGCGGGAGAGAGCGGAAAGAGAGAGAGAGAGAGAGACAGAGCGGAAAGAGAGAGAGAGAGCGGAAAGAGAGAGAGAGAGAGAGAGCGGAAAGAGAGAGAGAGAGAGAGAGAAAGAGAAAGATTATGTGTGTGTTATTTATATCTATCTAGTATTCCTGGTTGTGTAATAGTCATGGGACTCGTCGTGATTTTGATTCATCAGATCTCTGCACAAACCAGTAAACACACACACACACACACACTCTTAGCTGGAACACTGGTAGCAGTCTTTCTTGTGGGTGATGTTTTGCTTGGTGTGTGTTATGCCATTTAAGCTGTGACGGGAGACGGGGTTAAACGTATTGGCACCCAGATATTTTTTTTGTATTCCTCTACAATCTCTATGTTCTGACCTCTGATAGATGTTGCAGAAGTAGGTGTTGTACGCTTCCTGAAGTCTATGCACATCTCTTTGGTCTTGTTGGTATTACGGACACGGCTTGGATCATGAGTGGTGATCTAAAGCTGGCACAGAGGGAGGGGTAGAGTCTTTTCAGTGCATTCGGAAAGTATTCAGACCCCTTGACTTTTTCCACATTTTGTTACGTTACAGCCTTATTCTAAAAATTGCTTTTTTTTCCCCCCTCATCAATCTACACACAATACCACATAATGACAAAGCAAAAACTGTTTTTTAGAATTTTTTTGCAATATTATTCAAAATAAAAAATGGAAATATCACATTACATAAGTATTCAGACCCTTTACTCAGTACTTTGTTGAAGCGCCTTTGGCAGCGAATACAGCCTCGAGTCTTCTTGGATATGACACTACATGCTTGGCACACCTGTATTTGGGGAGTTTCTCCCATTCTTCTCTGCAGACCCTCTCAAGCTCTGTCAGGTTGGATGGGGAGCGTCGCTGCACAGCTATTTTCAGGTCTCTCCAGAGATGTTCGATCGGGTTCAAGTCCGGGCTCTGGTTGGGCCACTCAAGGACATTCAGAGACTTGTCCCGAAGCCACTCCTGCGTTATGTTGGTTGTGTGCTTAGGGTCGTTGTCCTGTTGTAAGGTGAACCTTCGCCCCAGTCTGAGGTCCTGAGCGCTCCGGAGCAGGTTTTCATCAAGTATCTCTCTGTACTTTGCTCCGTTCATCTTTCCCTCGATCCTGACTAGTCTCCCAGTCCCTGCCGCTGAAAAACATCCCCACAGCATGATGCTCACACCATGCTTCACCGGATGGTGCCAGGTTTCCTCCAGAAGTGATGCTTGGCATTCATGCCAAAGAGTTCAATCTTGGTTTCATCAGACCAGAGAATCTTGTTTCTCATGGTCTGAGAGTCCTTTAGGTGCCTTTTGGCAAACTCCAAGTGGGCTTTCATGTGCCTTTTACTGAGGAGTTGCTTCCATCTGGCCACTCTACCATAAAGGCCTGATTGGTGGAGTGCTGCAGAGATGGTTGACCTTCTAGAAGGTTCTCCCATCTCCACAGAGGAACTCTGGAGCTCTGTCAGAGTGACCATCGGGTTCTTGGTCACCTCCCTGACCAAGGCCCTTCTCCCCCGATTGCTCAGTTTGGCCGGGCGGCCAGCTCTAGGAAGAGTCTTGGTGGTTCCAAACGTCTTCCATTTAAGAATGATGGGGGCCACTGTGTTCTTGGGGACCTTCAATGCTGCAGAAATGTTTTGGTACCCTTCCCCAGATCTGTGCCTCGCCACAATCCTGTCTCGGAGCTCTACGGACAATTCCTTCGACCTCATGGCTTGGTTTTTGCTCTGACATGCACTGTCAACTGTGGGACCTTATATAGACAGGTGTGTGGCCTTTCCAAATCATGTCCAATCAATTGCATTTACCACAGGTGAACTCCAATCAAGTTGTAGAAACATTTCAAGGATGATCAATGGAAACAGGAGGCACCTGAGCTCAATTTCGAGTCTCATAGCAAAGGGTCTGAATACTTTTTTGTTGTTGTTTGCAAAAATATCTAAAAACCTGTTTTTGCTTTGTCTTTATGTGGTATTGTGTGTAGATTGGAGAGGACTTTTTTTATTTTCTTCTATTTTCAGTGTCCCTATATCTCCTTCTGGGGACAGTGTCCCTATATCTCCCTCTGGGGGCAGTGTCCCTATATCTTCCTCTGGGGACAGTGTCCCTATATCTCCCTCTAGTGGCAGAGTCTCCTCCTTCCTCTCTACTGACCATGTCTCTCCTGTCCCCCTCAGAGGGCTCTTCTGACTCTGTCTCTCTCTCCTGTCCGTCTCTCAGAGTCCTCTCCTGCCCAGGTCCCTAACCTGTCTCCCTGTCCCTGTCCACTAACCATGTCTCTCTCTCTCTTCCTCAGAGCCCTCCCCGGCAGTGGACCTTGGTCCTACCTTGGGTTTGAAGAAGTCCAGTTCTCTGGAGAGTCTGCAGACGGCCATGTCAGAGGTCAGGAAGAATGAGCTCCTCCCCTTTCACAGGCCACGCCCCCACATGGTCAGGGGGAGGGGCTGCAACGAGAGCTTCAGAGCGGCCATTGACAAATCCTACGACGGACCAGCTGATGAGGATGATGGTGAGATATCAGAGAGAGAGAGACACTCCATCTCACTCACCAACCCTCCAACCTTCCAGCACTTAACATGTCCTAATGAGTGAAGACATGATGCAGTAGTTGGTATATGTATATGTGCCCTCTGTCCACAAGATAAGGAGGAAGGAGAGAATCTATGGGATAGCTACAAAGAAGTTATAATATGCTGTCCTAACATTCAAATCCCTTACGAAAAAATGTTGTGCTCAGAATGCAGTAAAACTGCAGTACACTGCAAATTCTGCATCCAAAATAAGTATTTTTTTATTTTATTTTTGCAGTAATTTTGCAGTTACAGTGCAGTTCAACTGTAGAACACTGCAGTTATTCTGCAATCACTGCAGTTATTCTGCAATCACTCCAGTTATTCTGCAATCACTGCATCCAAAATACCACAGTTTTACTGAAGCTTCAAAACTGAAATATTGTTTTTGTAAGTGATGTTACCAAGGTGACATTGTCCACTGAACCCCCTTTCATCCTCAAAATAGTCAGAGTTAATCTTACAAAAACTAATACATCTGTAGCTAATATTGACATTGTTTTCATGATCAAGTTTTACATCTAGCTAAGATGTTTTGTGGTGGTAGAACCAGTATTTATGACATTTGAAATGCGCACGAAAAATGTAGTGTCTGCTTGCTGGCTGAACCGGTCTCAGATCAATCCAAATGAAACGAAAGGCAGGGATACTAACAATGCCAGTTCACACACTCACTGCTGAATATTCCCTCTAGTTCACTCGCTCGCTAGCTAGCTAGTGTAGTGAAGTTGTGGCTAATGCACAAATGTGTTTTCATGATATCTGTTCTGCCGTGATTAGTGCACCAGGTCCTACAGCACAGCTGACTGCTCTCTGCGACGTTATCGTGTTGGCCGAATCTTACCAAGTAGCGAAGCACCGTGGGCCAGCTGTCAGAGTCGGATGCCTGCTGATTTCTGAGATCAGTCCCATAATGTTGGTGCCATACAACTTTCATCAACAAGCTGGTAAACTAGCTACCATATGGCCATTCAAAATGCATTGAATCAAACAAGCTAGCACTAGGCTGCTAGCTGGACTAAGTTTGACCGAGCATGGTTTGCCTTAGTAGCGACTGCTTCATAGCTAACGAGAGCGGAGTGATTTTCAGAATTAGCAACTAGATCTACATTTTCTGAGTAGAGTTCCGCATCCAACAAGACAGATCGTTTCAGGGACGAGCATCGCGTAGGAGTGAAGCCATCTGACATGAGACAAAGGCCAAAACCCAACATGAGTAGCAAACTTCCTTGGCCAGTAGAACGCTGATCAGATCACTCCTACTACTTCAGACAGACTAACAGTTGGTCCAACTTCCCTTGGCAACCAGTTAAATCCTCACACAAATAATGGCTTAAGTCATTTAATGTTCTGCCGATTGATTTTTGTCTTCCTTTTTGGGAGGGAGGGGGAGAGGGAGGGATGGAGGGAGGGAGGGAGGGAGGGGGGGAGGGATGGAGGGAGGGAGGGGGAGAGGGAGGGAGGGAGGGAGGGAGGGGGGGAGGGATGGAGGGAGGGAGGGGAGAGGGAGGGAGGGAGGGAGGGAGGGAGGGAGGGGGAGAGGGAGGGAGGGAGGGGGAGAGGGAGGGAGGAGGGAGGGAGGGAAGGAGGGATGGGGAGGGGGAGAGGGAGGGGGAGAGGGAGGGAGGGAGGGAGGGGGAGAGGGAGGAGGGAGGGGTGGGGAGAGAGAGCGAGAGAGAGAGAGAGAGAGAGAGAGAGAGAGAGAGAGAGAGGCTGGCTGGCCTTTATTCACCTCTATCCACTGTCTCTATGAGGTCTGTCTGGCTGTCACCCTGTCTCTGAGTCTCTATGAGGTCTGCCTGGCTGTCTCCCTGTCTCTCTGAGTCTCTATGAGGTCTGCCTGGCTGTCTCCCTGTCTCTCTGAGTCTCTATGAGGTCTGCCTGGCTGTCTCCCTGTCTCTCTGAGTCTCTATGAGGTCTGCCTGGCTGTCACCCTGTCTCTGAGTCTCTATGAGGTCTGCCTGGCTGTCACCCTGTCTCTGAGTCTCTATGAGGTCTGCCTTGCTGTCTCACGGTGGGCATGTCATTCCTCTCCGTGTTTCATTCATGCTTCATCCATACCATCCATACCACAGCTCTAGACCACCATGTAACATAGAATATACTCTCTATTCTCTCCTCCCAACTGTGGAAAATCAGGTCATAAATAAATAACATTCTCTCTCTCTCTCTCTCTCTCTCTCTCTGGCATGCTCCTATTGGTCTTTGTTGTGGTAGTTTGTTGCTTGGTGAAATAGCTAGCTGGGGTTTTAAAGCTAAACAGAAGCCTAGCGTCTGAATGAGAGAGATAACTCCATACATTCAGCCCAAACTCATTCCCTGTAGGGCAGTCGTGTTAAAACACACCATGTTTCAGGACAGACAAACCCCACTCCTCTGCTAACGCTCTGCCTCTCTCTCCCCATGGCACACATTCATTCCAGCAGAAGTTAGAGAAGTGAATTGATATTGGCATGGCTGTGATGTCTTTAAAGCTGGTATTATTCATCAGCACAGTAGATCCTCAGAGGGCCGTTCAGAGAAAGAGACACTCTAATATGCATCATGCTTTTGTTCAACACACGCCGCAGCTCAACGTAAATTAATCTTGAGGACACAAAGCCTGGAGAGGAGAGGGGAGGGGGAGGAGATGAGAGGGGAGAGGAGATGAGAGGGGAGGGGGAGGAGAGGGGAGGGGGAGGAGATGAGAGGGGAGGGGGAGGAGAGGGGAGGGGGAGGAGATGAGAGGGGAGAGGAGATGGGAGAGGAGATGGGAGAGGAGAGGAGAGGAGAGGAGAGGAGAGGAGAGGAGAGGAGAGGAGAGGAGAGGAGAGGAGAGGAGAGGAGAGGAGAGGAGAGGAGAGGAGAGGAGAGCTCCTATCACTACCCTCCTGACAACCTGTACAGTGCTAACTGTGATTTTCAACTAGTGTTAGACGGATGAGCACACACACACACACACACACACACACACACACACACACAACCATACACACACACACAGGAGTACACCACATCAGTCACTGGCTTCATCAATAAGTGCATCGATGATGTCGTCCCCACAGTGACCGTACGTACATACCCCAACCAGAAGCCATGGACTACAGGAAATATCCGCACTGAGCTAAAGGGTAGAACTGCCGCTTTCAAGGAACGGGACTCTAACCCGGACGCTTATAAGGAATCCCGCTATGCCCTCCGACGAACCATCAAACAGGCAAAGAGTCAATACAGGAATAAGATTGAATCGTACTACACTGGCTCTGACGCTCGTCGGATGTGGCAGGGCTTGAAAACTATTACAGACTACAAAGGGAAGCACAGCCGCGAGCTGCCCAGTGACACAAGCCTACCAGACGAGCTAAACCACTTCTATGCTCGCTTCGAGGCAAGCAACACTGAAGCATGCATGAGAGCACCAGCTGTTCCGGATGACTATGTGATCACGCTCTCCGTAGCCGATGTGAGTAAGACTTTTAAGCAGGTCAACATTCACAAGGCCGCAGGGCCAGACGGATTACCAGGACGTGTACTCCGAGCATGTGCTGACCAACTGGCAAGTGTCTTCACTGACATTTTCAACATGTCCCTGACTGAGTCTGTAATACCAACATGTTTCAAGCAGACCACCATAGTCCCCGTGCCCAAGGACTCTAAGATAACCTGCATAAATGACTACCGACCCGTAGCACTGACGTCTGTAGCCATGAAGTGCTTTGAAAGGCTGGTCATGGCTCACATCAACAGCATTATCCCAGAAACCCTAGACCCACTCCAATTTGCATACCGCCCCAACAGATCCACAGATGATGCAATCTCTATTGCACTCCACACTGCCCTTTCCCACCTGGACAAGAGGAACACCTACGTGAGAATGCTATTCATTGACTACAGCTCAGCATTCAACACCATAGTGCCCTCTAAGCTCATCACTAAGCTAAGGATCCTGGGACTAAACACCTCCCTCTGCAACTGGATGCTGGACTTCCTGACGGGCCGCCCCCAGGTGGTAAGGGTAGGTAACAACACATCTGCCATGCTGATCCTCAACACGGGGGCCCCTCAGGGGTGCGTGCTCAGTCCCCTCCTGTACTCTCTGTTCACCCATGACTGCATGGCCAGGCACGACTCCAACACCATCATTAAGTTTGCCGACGACACAACAGTGGTAGGCCTGATCACCGACAACGATGAGACAGCCTATAGGGAGGAGGTCAGAGACCTGGCCGTGTGGTGCCAGGACAACAACCTCTCCCTCAACGTGACCAAGACAAAGGAGATGATTGTGGACTACAGGAAAAAAAAGAGGACTGAGCACGCCCCCATTCTCATCGACGGGGCTGTAGTGGAACAGGTTGAGAGCTTCAAGTTCCTTGGTGTCCACATCACCAACGAACTATCATGGTCCAAACACACCAAGACAGTCGTGAAGAGGGCACGACAAAGCCTATTCCCCTTCAGGAGACTGAAAAGATTTGGCATGGGTCCTCAGATCCTCAAAAAATTCTACAGCTGCACCATCGAGAGCATCTTGACTGGTTACATCACCGCCTGGTATGGCAACTGCTTGGCCTCCGACCGCAAGGCACTACAGAGGGTAGTGCGTACGGCCCAGTACATCACTGGGGCCAAGCTTCCTGCCATCCAGGACCTCTATATCAGGCAGTGTCAGAGGAAGGCCCTCAAAATTGTCAAAGACTCCAGCCACCCTAGTCATAGACTGTTCTCTCTGCTTCCGCACGGCAAGCGGTACCGGAGTGCCAAGTCTAGGTCCAAAAGACTTCTCAACAGCTTCTACCCCCAAGCCATAAGACTCCTGAACAGCTAATCATGGCTACCCGGACTATTTGCACTGCCCCCCCACCCCATCCTTTTTACGCTGCTGCTACTCTGTTAATTATTTATGCATAGTCACTTTAACTCTACCCACATGTACATATTACCTCAACTACCTCAACTAGCCGGTGCCCCCGCACATTGACTCTGCAACGGTACCCCCCTGTATATAGCCTCCCTACTGTCACTTTATTTTACTGTATATATAGCCTCCCTACTGTCACTTTATTTTACTGTATATATAGCCTCCCTACTGTCACTTTATTTTACTGTATATATAGCCTCCCTACTGTCACTTTATTTTACTGTATATATAGCCTCCCTACTGTCACTTTATTTTACTGTATATATAGCCTCCCTACTGTCACTTTATTTTACTGTATATATAGCCTCCCTACTGTCACTTTATTTTACTGTATATATAGCCTCCCTACTGTCACTTTATTTTACTGTATATATAGCCTCCCTACTGTCACTTTATTTTACTGTATATATAGCCTCCCTACTGTCACTTTATTTTACTGTATATATAGCCTCCCTACTGTCACTTTATTTTACTGTATATATAGCCTCCCTACTGTCACTTTATTTTACTGTATATATAGCCTCCCTACTGTCACTTTATTTTACTGTATATATAGCCTCCCTACTGTCACTTTATTTTACTGTATATATAGCCTCCCTACTGTCACTTTATTTTACTGTATATATAGCCTCCCTACTGTCACTTTATTTTACTGTATATATAGCCTCCCTACTGTCACTTTATTTTACTGTATATATAGCCTCCCTACTGTCACTTTATTTTACTGTATATATAGCCTCCCTACTGTCACTTTATTTTACTGTATATATAGCCTCCCTACTGTCACTTTATTTTACTGTATATATAGCCTCCCTACTGTCACTTTATTTTACTGTATATATAGCCTCCCTACTGTCACTTTATTTTACTGTATATATAGCCTCCCTACTGTCACTTTATTTTACTGTATATATAGCCTCCCTACTGTCACTTTATTTTACTGTATATATAGCCTCCCTACTGTCACTTTATTTTACTTCTGCTCTTTTTTTTCTCAACACTTTTTTTGTTGTTGTTTTATTTTTACTTTTTTTGTTAAAAATAAATGCACTGTTGGTTAAGGGCTGTAAGTAAGCATTTCACTGTAATGTCTGCACCTGTTGTATTCTACGCATGTGACCAATACAATTTGATTTGATTTGATTTGACACACACACACACACATACACACAACCATACACACCACCACACACACACACACACACACACACACACACACACACACACACACACACACACACACACGCACGCACGCACGCACGCACACACACACAGAGCACTAGACAGGGACATGCCAATATGACGGGTGATAGGACACATCCCTGTTTACACAGTCACACACACATCCCTGTATACCCCCCCCCCCCCCCCCCCCCCCCCCCTCCCACCACCACCTAGGCATGGGGGAGTGGTCTCTCTTTACTGCTGAACTGACAGCGAGTGTGTTGCTACATTGTGTTACAATTGGGCGTTAACTCCTCTGTCTCTCCCCTCCAGATGACCTGTCAGACCAGAGTTCGGGACGGGACACCCCTGCCAGCAGCTCCTCTCGCCAGGGAGTGGGGGAAGTGATGGAGGAGGGCAAAGACAAGCAAGACAAGAAGAAGAAGCAGACCAAAGGAAAGGAGAAGGAGAAGCAGACCAAAAGGAAAGGAAAGGAGAAGCAGACCAAGAAGAAAGGATTCGGTTTACTGAGGTGAGGCTACACCAGCTATACACCGGCTATACACCGGCTATACACCGGCTATACACCGGCTATACACCGGCTATACACCGGCTATACACCGGATATACACCGGCTATACACCGGCTATACACCGGCTATACACCGGCTATACACCGGATATACACCGGCTATACACCGGCTATACACCGGCTATACACCGGATATACACCGGATATACACCGGCTATACACCGGCTATACACCGGCTATACATTTACATTACATTTACATTACATTTTAGTCATTTAGCAGACGCTCTTATCCAGAGCGACTTACAGGAGCAATTAGGGTTAAGTGCCTTGCTCAAGGGCACATTAACGTCATTTAGCAGACGCTCTTAGCCAGAGCGACTCACAAATTGGTGCGTTCACCCTATAGCCAGTGGGATAACCACTTTACAATTTGGGGGGGGGGGGGGTTAGAAGGAATACTTTATCCTATCCCAGGTATTCCTTAAAGAGGTGGGGTTTCAAATGTCTCCGGAAGGTGGTGAGTGACTCCGCTGTCCTGGCGTCGTGAGGGAGCTTGTTCCACCATTGGGGTGCCAGAGCAGCTACACCGGCTATACACCGGCTATACACCGGCTATACACCGGCTATCCACCGGCTATACACCGGCTATACACCGGCTATACACCGGCTATATACCAGCTTCTGAACATAGACTATGACCTGGCGTTGTTGTAATGTGATGTTAATGGTATGTGTGATGGTGACTGAAGTGAAGGCATGCCCTGGGCATGGGCTCAGGTCCCAGTCTGTGATCTCTAGCTGTCCAGAGAGTGTAGTGTTGTACTGAGGCCAGGACTGAAGGAGTGTGTGACCCGGTGTGAAATGATGCAGGCAACGTGTGTGTGTGTGTGTGTGTGTGTGTGTGTGTGTGTGTCTGTGTGTCTGTGTGCAAGTGTCCATGTGTGTGTGTGTGGTGTTAAACGGTGCGGGCACCAGGCCTCCCTCTATATGGTCCAGTCCTCTCTGTGTCACTGTGCCAGTCCTCTCTGTGTCACTGTGCCAGTCCCCTCTGTGTCACTGTGCCAGTCCTCTCTGTGTCACTGTGCCAGTCCTCTCTGTGTCACTGTGCCAGTCCTCTCTGTGTCACTGTGCCAGTCCTCTCTGTGTCACTGTGCCAGTCCTCTCCGTGTCACTGTGCCAGTCCTCTCTTTGTCACTGTGCCAGTCCTCTCCGTGTCACTGTGCCAGTCCTCTCCGTGTCACTGTGCCAGTCCTCTCTGTGTCACTGTGCCAGTCCTCTCTGTGTCACTGTGCCAGTCCTCTCTGTGTCACTGTGCCAGTCCCCTCTGTGTCACTGTGCCAGTCCTCTCTGTGTCACTGTGCCAGTCCTCTCTGTGTCACTGTGCCAGTCCTCTCTGTGTCACTGTGCCAGTCCTCTCTGTGTCACTGTGCCAGTCCTCTCTGCAGCGCTGTATGGTGTTGGGGTGGTTATATATATGTCACCTCCAGGGTGGTTATATATATGTCACCTTCAGGGTGGTTATTCAGTGGGGGAAAAAAGTATTTAGTCAGCCACCAATTGTGCAAGTTCTCCCACTTAAAAAGATGAGAGAGGCCTGTAATTTTCATCATAGGTACACGTCAACTATGACAGACAAATTGAGAAAAAAAAATCCAGAAAATCACATTGTAGGATTTTTAATGAATTTATTTGCAAATTATGGTGGAAAATAAGTATTTGGTCACCTACAAACAAGCAAGATTTCTGGCTCTCACAGACCTGTAACTTCTTCTTTAAGAGGCTCCCCTGTATCCCCTGTACTCGTTACCTGTATTAATGGCACCTGTTTGAACTTGTTATCAGTATAAAAGACACCTGTCCACAACCTCAAACAGTCACACTCCAAACTCCACTATGGCCAAGACCAAAGAGCTGTCAAAGGACACCAGAAACAAAATTGTAGACCTGCACCAGGCTGGGAAGACTGAATCTGCAATAGGTAAGCAGCTTGGTTTGAAGAAATCAACTGTGGGAGCAATTATTAGGAAATGGAAGACATACAAGACCACTGATAATCTCCCTCGATCTGGGACTCCACGCAAGATCTCACCCTGTGGGGTCAAAATGATCACAAGAACGGTGAGCAGAAATCCCAGAATCCCAGACCTAGTGAATGACCTGCAGAGAGCTGGGACCAAAGTAACAAAGTCTACCATCAGTAACACATAGGGGTGTAACGATCCATCTACTACATCGATGTATCGATTTATATTCCTATGATCCAACTACATCGATCTGTGCTCGGCGAGTTGGCCTTTTGGACAACATATATCAATCTAACATCGTTTTAAAATGTAATAAATCGATTGTATCGATACTAGGAAATAACCCATTGGATTTAAGAACGTCAGACTTTATATGGATGTTTTTTCTTAGCACTTTTAATGATAAAGGCTTTAAACATTACTCGATTCAGTCTGCCTATCCGTGACGTCATCGCCCCGCGCCAGCAGCAGCGCAAAGGCGCAAAGACAACAAAACATAGCATGGCGGACGAGAGAGGAGAAGCAGACGAGCGAGAAATTATCAAGCCACCATTGCGGTCCTTACAAGAAACAGGAATCTAGGAAACTTTACCTGCACTGTCCAGTATCCATGTATTTATTTCAGTCACACTGGTTGAATTTTTGGCTAAAAGGTTACTGAATCGATTTCAAGTCACTGAATCGTTTCGGATCGTATCGTTCTAAATGAACCAATATCGTCCTTGAATCGTATCACAACCACGAATCGTGATACAAATCGAATTGTTGTTAAAACAAATCATTACACCCCTAGTAACACACTATGCCGCCAGGGACTCAAATCCTGCAGTGCCAGACGTGTCCCCCTGCTTAAGCCAGTACATGTCCAGGCCCGTCTGAAGTTTGCTAGAGTGCATTTGGATGATCCAGAAGAGGATTGGGAGAATGTCATATGGTCAGATGAAACCAAAATATAACTTTTTGGTAAAAACTCAACTCGTCGTGTTTGGAGGACAAAGAATGCTGAGTTGCATCCAAAGAACACCATACCTACTGTGAAGCATGGGGGTGGAAACATCATGCTTTGGGGCTGTTTTTCTGCAAAGGGACCAGGACGACTGATCCGTGTAAAGGAAAGAATGAATGGGGCCATGTATCGTGAGATTTTGAGTGAAAACCTCCTTCCATCAGCAAGGGCATTGAAGATGAAACGTGGCTGGGTCTTTCAGCATGACAATGATCCCAAACACACCGCCCGGGCAACGAAGGAGTGGCTTCGTAAGAAGCATTTCAAGGTCCTGGAGTGGCCTAGCCAGTCTCCAGATCTCAACCCCATAGAAAATCTTTGGAGGGAGTTGAAAGTCTGTGTTGCCCAGCGACAGCCCCAAAACATCACTGCTCTAGAGGAGATCTGCATGGAGGAATGGGCCAAAAATACCAGCAACAGTGTGTGAAAACCTTGTGAAGACTTACAGAAAACGTTTGACCTGTGTCATTGCCAACAAACGGTATATAACAAAGTATTGAGAAACTTTTGTTATTGACCAAATACTTATTTTCCACCATAATTTGCAAATAAATTCATTAAAAATCCTACAATGTGATTTTCTGGATTTTTTTTTCTCATTTTGTCTGTCATAGCTGACGTGTACCTATGATGAAAATTACAGTTCTGTCTCATCTTTTTAAGTGGGAGAACTTGCACAATTGGTGGCTGACTAAATACATTTTTTCCCCCACTGTATATATCTGTCACCTCCAGGGTGGTTATATCTGTCACCTCCAGGGTGGTTATATCTGTCACCTCCAGGGTGGTTATATATGTCACCTCCAGGGTGGTTATATCTGTCACCTCCAGGGTGGTTATATCTGTCTCCTCCAGGGTGGTTATATATGTCACCTCCAGGGTGGTTATATCTGTCACCTCCAGGGTGGTTATATCTGTCTCCTCCAGGGTGGTTATATCTGTCACCTCCAGGGTGGTTATATATCTGTCACCTCCAGGGTGGTTATATCTGTCACCTCCAGGGTGGTTATATCTGTCACCTCCAGGGTGGTTATATCTGTCACCTCCAGGGTGGTTATATCTGTCTCCTCCAGGGTGGTTATATATCTGTCACCTCCAGGGTGGTTATATCTGTCACCTCCAGGGTGGTTATATCTGTCACCTCCAGGGTGGTTATATCTGTCACCTCCAGGGTGGTTATATATCTGTCACCTCCAGGGTGGTTATATCTGTCTCCTCCAGGGTGGTTATATCTGTCACCTCCAGGGTGGTTATATATCTGTCACCTCCAGGGTGGTTATATCTGTCACCTCCAGGGTGGTTATATCTGTCTCCTCCAGGGTGGTTATATATATGTCACCTCCAGCGTGGTTATATATCTGTCACCTCCAGGGTGGTTATATATCTGTCACCTCCAGGGTGGTTATATATCTGTCACCTCCAGGGTGGTTATATCTGTCACCTCCAGGGTGGTTATATATCTGTCACCTCCAGGGTGGTTATATCTGTCACCTCCAGGGTGGTTATATCTGTCACCTCCAGGGTGGTTATATCTGTCACCTCCAGGGTGGTTATATATCTGTCACCTCCAGGGTGGTTATATCTGTCTCCTCCAGGGTGGTTATATATCTGTCACCTCCAGGGTTCTACATTTACTTTTCCCACCGTTGACGCTGATCCTATAAACTGTTTCAGCTGATGGCCCCAGCAAGTGATTTGGTCGCACCAATAAAATTACATAAACAAGGTGTATAATTTATAATGACCTGGCCTGTGTCCCATAATGTACCTGCATTCCATACAGAACCAGGCTAATAATGACTAGCCGTCTTTTAAATTAGCATGACCTTGTGTTCTTACATTCATTTGGATAGATTTACTGTAACAGCAAAGAAGAGAAAAATACAAAATGTGTAATATTTATTGCAGATGTCAAAGTGCCATGTTTTTTTTCCTGTGAAATCCTCTAGAGGAAAAAAAACATAAATAAAAAAAATATATATATATATGAAGAACAAGAAAGAAAGTGAGGAGGAGAAACCATGTATTATTATTCTGATATTCACTCTCAAATTCAAATCACACTTTTTAATAGAAAAAACAACAACATTTGATGTTGTAAGTCCACAACAACGCTTAAACCACATCAGGGGACCATTTCTTAGGTCTGGGAAAAATGTATATATTTTTTAGTGTAGTTACCCTTTAATTCAGGTTTGCACCAGCCAGACAGTTTGTGTTCCTGTAGCTCACTTGTGATGGATTATCATATATATATATATTTTTTTTCTTAACAAATGACCGGCCACTGGATTGATGCAAATAATTGTAGTTAGCTTTTAATTGCCTTTCCATCTACCTGAAGACAGTTAGGCTATCATTAGCATTGCTAACGGATACTCAAAGTGGTAGACACATAGGCCCCTACGTTCACCGCACGCAGCAGGGCTCGACATTCAGGTACATTTGCCAGTTTCTCACCGGGCCAGTTTCTCACCGGGCCAGTTTCTCACCGGGCCAGTGCCAACTGAAAGCTACTGGACTAAAAGGAAAACATACTGGTCTGGGTCAAGATCTGACAGGAAAGTGAATGATGTGTGCATAATTTCAATAGCAGGTGATTTTATCTTTCATTCGCGGGCTGAGACATTTTTGCAAATGTATTAAAAATAAAAAAACGGATACCTTATTTACATAAGTATTCAGACCCTTTGCTATGAGACTCGAAATTGAGCTCAGGTGCATCCTGTTTCCATTGATCATCCTTGAGATGTTTCTACAACTTCATTGGGATCCACCTGTGGTAAATTCAATTAATTGGACATGATTTGGAAAGGCACACACCTGTCTATACAAGGTCCCGCAGTTGACAGTGCATGTCAGAGCAAAAACCAAGCCATGAGGTCGAAGGAATTGTCCGTAGAGCTCTGAGACAGGATTGTGTCGAGGCCCAGATCTGGGGAAGGGTACCAAAACATGTCTGCAGCATTGAAGGTCCCCAAGAACACAATGGCCTCCATCATTCTTAAATTGAAGAAGTTTGGAACCACCAAGACTCTTCCTAGAGCTGGCCACCCGGCCAAACTGAGCAATCTGGGGAGAAGGGTCTTGGTCAGGGAGGTGACCAAGAACCCGATGGTCACTCTGACAGAGCTCCAGAGTTCCTCTGTGGAGATGGGAAAACCTTCCAGAAGGACAACCATCTCTGCAGCACTCCACCAATCAGGCCTTTATGGTAGAGTGGCGGATTCCACTCCTCAGTAAAAGGCACATGACAGCCCGCTTGGAGTTTGCCAAAGGGCACCTAAGCGACTCTCAGACCATGAGAAACAAGATGATCTGTTTATCATTATCATTAGCTCTGGCTCTGGCTGGGTCTCCTGAAGTGAGAAAAGACAAAGCGATTGTATAGAGACGTAGTTCAAGTTCAGAGAGAGTGAAGCTCCGTTGATGCAATGGAAGTTATGTTTGACTTTTTTAGTACCTGTAAAACATTCTAACTTTGGTATCTCTCCAGCGCCCCCTGTGGTGGCTAGTTAAAGTTGAATCCCTTTTAGTGAGGCTGGCCCTGCCTGTCTGGGAGCCTGTCTCCCACCCAGCATACATGCATGATCCTGCCCTCTCCTCCTGCTCCTCCATGGGGTCTCTGAGAGAGAGATGGGGAGTGGCCCACTGTAGATCCCACGTTGGCTGTCTGGAACCCCTCATTACAATACAGCCTTCGTGTTCAGAAGAAATAAGGCTTTCTTCACTAACCTCCTGCCATGATTAACAATTTCAACTCATCCTCCCTTCTCCTCCTCCCTCTTCTCTCTATCCCTCATTTCCTTCTCATTCCTTCCTTCCCTCTATCCCCTCTCCTCTTCTCTCATCTCCTCTCCTTCCCTCCATCCCCTCTCCTCATCTGACACTCAGTCTGGATAGAGAGTCATTTAGTGTTCTGTTCCAGAGTGAGACTATCTTCAAGGAGGGAGATTGTGTGTGAGTTGATGAGGCAGTACTCCCTCTCCTCTCCTCTCCTCTCCTCTCCTCTCCTCTCCTCTCCTCTCCTCTCCTCTCCTCTCCTCTCCTCTCCTCTCCTCTCTCTCCTCACTCTCTCCTATCTCTCCACTCATCTCTCCTCACTCTCTCCTCTCCACTCCACTCCTTTCTCCTCACTCTCTCCACTCCACTCCTTTCTCCTCACTCTCTCCTCTCTCTCCTCTCTCTCCATTCCTGTCCCCTCTCCATTCCTGTCCCCTCTCTCCATTCATCTCCTCTCTCCTCACTCTCTTCTCTCTCTCTACTCCCTTCTCCTCTCTCTCTCCATTCCTCTCTCCTCTAGTTCTGAACCATATTTATTAGCTGGGAGGAAACTGTGTCTGTCTGATGATTGGGTGTCCCTCACGCCTATGAGCTACTGCTGGGAGGATGACTTACTGCTGGGAGGATGACTTACTGCTGGGAGGATGACCTACTGCTGGGAGGATGACTTACTGCTGGGAGGATGACTTACTGCTGGGAGGATGACTTACTGCTGGGAGGATGACTTACTGCTGGGAGGATGACTTACTGCTGGGAGGATGACTTACTGCTGGGAGGATGACCTACTGCTGGGAGGATGACTTACTGCTGGGAGGATGACTTACTGCTGGGAGGATGACTTACTGCTGGGAGGATGACCTACTGCTGGGAGGATGACTTACTGCTGGGAGGATGACTTACTGCTGGGAGAATGACTTACTGCTGGGAGGATGACTTACTGCTGGGAGGATGACTTACTGCTGGGAGGATGACTTACTGCTGGGAGGATGACTTACTGCTGGGAGGATGACCTACTGCTGGGAGGATGACTTACTGCTGGGAGGATGACTTACTGCTGGGAGGATGACTTACTGCTGGGAGGATGACTTACTGCTGGGAGGATGACCTACTGCTGGGAGGATGACTTACTGCTGGGAGGATGACAGACTGCTGGGAGGATGACTTACTGCTGGGAGGATGACTTACTGCTGGGAGGATGACAGACTGCTGGAAGGATGACTTACTGCTGGGAGGATGACTTACTGCTGGGAGGATGACAGACTGCTGGGAGGATGACTTACTGCTGGGAGGATGACCTACTGCTGGGAGGATGACCTACTGCTGGGAGGATGACTTACTGCTGGGAGGATGACTTACTGCTGGGAGGATGACCTACTGCTGGGAGGATGACTTACTGCTGGGAGGATGACTTACTGCTGGGAGGATGACTTACTGCTGGGAGGATGACCTACTGCTGGGAGGATGACCTACTGCTGGGAGGATGACCTACTGCTGGGAGGATGACCTACTGCTGGGAGGATGACCTACTGCTGGGAGGATGACTTACTGCTGGGAGGATGACTTACTGCTGGGAGGATGACTTACTGCTGGGAGGATGACTTACTGCTGGGAGTCCAACAGGAGACTGTCTGGAATAGAGACTGCTCCATGGAAGGATAATGTTTTTGTCTTGGGCAGATGAGCTCTATAAAGTTTTGGAGTTGTGAGCTGAGATACTTTTTATGTTCAAAATGTTGTTTAAAATCATGTTAGACAACGTGTTGGCCCAGTTGCACAGTTGGTAACAACCCTATGGAACACAGTGGGTAACAGCTCTATGGAACACAGTGGGTAACAGCCCTATGGAACACAGTGGGTAACATCCCTATGGAACACAGTGGGTAACAGCCCTATGGAACACAGTGGGTAACAGCCCTATGGAACACAGTGGGTAACAGCTCTATGGAACACAGTGGGTAAACAGTGGGTAACAGCTCTATGGAACACAGTGGGTAACAGCCCTATGGAACACAGTGGGTAACAGCTCTATGGAACATAGTGGGTAACAGCTGTATGGAACACAGTGGGTAACAGCCCTATGGAACACAGTGGGTAACAGCCCTATGGAACACAGTGGGTAACAGCCATATGGAACACAGTGGGTAACAGCTCTATGGAACACAGTGGGTAACAGCTCTATGGAACACAGTGGGTAACAGCCCTATGGAACACAGTGGGTAACAGCTCTATGGAACACAGTGGGTAACAGCCCTATGGAACACAGTGGGTAACAGCCCTATGGAACACAGTGGGTAACAGCTCTATGGAACACAGTGGGTAACAGCTCTATGGAACACAGTGGGTAACAGCCCTATGGAACACAGTGGGTAACAGCTCTATGGAACACAGTGGGTAAACAGTGGGTAACAGCTCTATGGAACACAGTGGGAAACAGCCCTATGGAACACAGTGGGTAACATCCCTATGGAACACAGTGTGTAACAGCCCTATGGAACACAGTGGGTAACAGCTCTATGGAACACAGTGGGTAACAGCCCTATGGAACACAGTGGGTAACATCCCTATGGAACACAGTGGGTAACAGCCCTATGGAACACAGTGGGTAACAGCTCTATGGAACACAGTGGGAAACAGCCCTATGGAACATAGTGGGTAACAGCTGTATGGAACACAGTGGGTAACAGCCCTATGGAACACAGTGGGTAACAGCCCTATGGAACACAGTGGGTAACAGCCATATGGAACACAGTGGGTAACAGCTCTATGGAACACAGTGGGTAACAGCCCTATGGAACACAGTGGGTAACATCCCTATGGAACACAGTGGGTAACAGCCCTATGGAACACAGTGGGTAACAGCTCTATGGAACACAGTGGGTAACAGCTCTATGGAACACAGTGGGAAACAGCCCTATGGAACATAGTGGGAAACAGCCCTATGGAACATAGTGGGTAACAGCCCTATGGAACATAGTGGGTAACAGCCCTATGGAACACAGTGGGTAACAGCCCTATGGAACACAGTGGGTAACAGCCCTATGGAACACAGTGGGTAACAGCTCTATGGAACACAGTGGGTAAACAGTGGGTAACAGCCCTATGGAACACAGTGGGTAACATCCCTATGGAACACAGTGGGTAACATCCCTATGGAACACAGTGGGTAACAGCCCTATGGAACACAGTGGGTAACAGCTCTATGGAACACAGTGGGTAAACAGTGGGTAACGGCTCTATGGAACACAGTGGGTAACAGCCCTATGGAACACAGTGGGTAACAGCTCTATGGAACATAGTGGGTAACAGCTGTATGGAACACAGTGGGTAACAGCCCTATGGAACACAGTGGGTAACAGCCCTATGGAACACAGTGGGTAACAGCCATATGGAACACAGTGGGTAACAGCTCTATGGAACACAGTGGGTAACAGCTCTATGGAACACAGTGGGTAACAGCCCTATGGAACACAGTGGGTAACAGCTCTATGGAACACAGTGGGTAACAGCCCTATGGAACACAGTGGGTAACAGCCCTATGGAACACAGTGGGTAACAGCTCTATGGAACACAGTGGGTAACAGCTCTATGGAACACAGTGGGTAACAGCCCTATGGAACACAGTGGGTAACAGCTCTATGGAACACAGTGGGTAAACAGTGGGTAACAGCTCTATGGAACACAGTGGGAAACAGCCCTATGGAACACAGTGGGTAACATCCCTATGGAACACAGTGTGTAACAGCCCTATGGAACACAGTGGGTAACAGCTCTATGGAACACAGTGGGTAACAGCCCTATGGAACACAGTGGGTAACATCCCTATGGAACACAGTGGGTAACAGCCCTATGGAACACAGTGGGTAACAGCTCTATGGAACACAGTGGGAAACAGCCCTATGGAACATAGTGGGTAACAGCTGTATGGAACACAGTGGGTAACAGCCCTATGGAACACAGTGGGTAACAGCCCTATGGAACACAGTGGGTAACAGCCATATGGAACACAGTGGGTAACAGCTCTATGGAACACAGTGGGTAACAGCCCTATGGAACACAGTGGGTAACATCCCTATGGAACACAGTGGGTAACAGCCCTATGGAACACAGTGGGTAACAGCTCTATGGAACACAGTGGGTAACAGCTCTATGGAACACAGTGGGAAACAGCCCTATGGAACATAGTGGGAAACAGCCCTATGGAACATAGTGGGTAACAGCCCTATGGAACATAGTGGGTAACAGCCCTATGGAACACAGTGGGTAACAGCCCTATGGAACACAGTGGGTAACAGCCCTATGGAACACAGTGGGTAACAGCTCTATGGAACACAGTGGGTAAACAGTGGGTAACAGCCCTATGGAACACAGTGGGTAACATCCCTATGGAACACAGTGGGTAACATCCCTATGGAACACAGTGGGTAACAGCTCTATGGAACACAGTGGGTAACAGCCCTATGGAACACAGTGGGTAACATCCCTATGGAACACAGTGGGTAACATCCCTATGGAACACAGTGGGTAACATCCCTATGGAACACAGTGGGTAACATCCCTATGGAACACAGTGGGTAACAGCCCTATGGAACACAGTGTGTAACAGCCCTATGGAACACAGTGGGAAACAGCCCTATGGAACATAGTGGGTAACATCCCTATGGAACACAGTGTGTAACAGCCCTATGGAACACAGTGGGAAACAGCCCTATGGAACACAGTGGGTAACAGCTCTATGGAACACAGTGGGTAACATCCCTATGGAACACAGTGGGTAACATCCCTATGGAACATAGTGGGTAACATCCCTATGGAACACAGTGTGTAACAGCCCTATGGAACACAGTGGGAAACAGCCCTATGGAACACAGTGGGTAACAGCCCTATAGAACACAGTGGGTAACAGCCATATGGAACACAGTGGGTAACATCCCTATGGAACACAGTGGGAAACAGCCCTATGGAACATAGTGGGTAACAGCCCTATGTAACACAGTGGGTAACAGCTCTATGGAACACAGTGGGAAACAGCTCTATGGAACACAGTGGGTAACAGCTCTATGGAACACAGTGGGTAACAGCTCTATGGAACACAGTGGGAAACAGCCCTATGGAACATAGTGGGTAACAGCCCTATGTAACACAGTGGGTAACAGCTCTATGGAACACAGTGGGAAACAGCCCTATGGAACATAGTGGGTAACAGCTGTATGGAACACAGTGGGTAACAGCCCTATGGAACACAGTGGGTAACAGCCCTATGGAACACAGTGGGTAACAGCTCTATGGAACACAGTGGGTAACAGCCCTATGGAACACAGTGGGTAACAGCTCTATGGAACACAGTGGGAAACAGCCCTATGGAACATAGTGGGTAACAGCCCTATGGAACACAGTGGGTAACAGCCCTATGGAACACAGTGGGTAACATCCCTATGGAACACAGTGGGTAAACAGTGGGTAACAGCTCTATGGAACACAGTGGGTAACAGCCCTATGGAACACAGTGGGTAAACAGTGGGTAACAGCTCTATGGAACACAGTGGGTAACAGCCCTATGGAACACAGTGGGTAACAGCCCTATGGAACACAGTGGGTAACATCCCTATGGAACACAGTGGGTAACAGCCCTATGGAACACAGTGGGTAACATCCCTATGGAACACAGTGGGTAACATCCCTATGGAACACAGTGGGTAACATCCCTATGGAACACAGTGGGTAACATCCCTATGGAACACAGTGGGTAACATCCCTATGGAACACAGTGGGTAACATCCCTATGGAACACAGTGGGTAACATCCCTATGGAACACAGTGGGTAACATCCCTATGGAACACAGTGGGTAACAGCTCTATGGAACACAGTGGGTAACAGCCCTATGGAACACAGTGGGTAACATCCCTATAGAACACAGTGGGTAACAGCCCTATGGAACACCGTGGGTAACATCCCTATGGAACACAGTGGGTAACAGCCCTATGGAACACAGTGGGTAACAGCCCTATGGAACACAGTGGGTAACAGCTCTATGGAACACAGTGGGTAACAGCTCTATGGAACACAGTGGGTAACATCCCTATGGAACACCGTGTGTAACAGCCCTATGGAACACAGTGGGTAACAGCCCTATGGAACACAGTGGGTAACAGCCCTATGGAACACAGTGGGTAACATCCCTATGGAACACAGTGGGTAACAGCCCTATGGAACACAGTGGGTAACATCCCTATGGAACACAGTGGGTAACAGCCATATGGAACACAGTGGGTAACAGCCCTATGGAACATAGTGGGTAACAGCTCTATGGAACACAGTGGGTAACAGCCCTATGGAACACAGTGGGTAACAGCTGTATGGAACACAGTGGGTAATAGCCCTATGGAACACAGTGGGTAACAGCTCTATGGAACACAGTGGGTAAACAGTGGGTAACAGCCCTATGGAACACAGTGGGTAACAGCCCTATGGAACACAGTGGGTAACATCCCTATGGAACACAGTGGGTAACAGCTCTATGGAACACAGTGGGTAACAGCCATATGGAACACAGTGGGTAACATCCCTATGGAACACAGTGGGTAACAGCCCTATGGAACACAGTGGGTAACAGCTCTATGGAACACAGTGGGTAAACAGTGGGTAACAGCCCTATGGAACACAGTGGGTAACAGCCCTATGGAACACAGTGGGTAACAGCCCTATGGAACATAGTGGGTAACAGCCCTATGGAACACAGTGGGTAAACAGTGGGTAACAGCTCTATGGAACACAGTGGGTAACAGCTCTATGAAACACAGTGGGTAACATCCCTATGGAACACAGTGGGTAACAGCTCTATGGAACACAGTGGGTAACAGCTCTATGAAACACAGTGGGTAACATCCCTATGGAACACAGTGGGTAACATCTCTATGGAACACAGTGGGTAACAGCCCTATGGAACACAGTGGGTAACAGCCCTATGGAACACAGTGGGTAACAGCTCTATGGAACACAGTGGGTAACAGCTCTATGGAACACAGTGGGAAACAGCCCTATGGAACATAGTGGGTAACAGCCCTATGGAACATAGTGGGTAACAGCCCTATGGAACACAGTGGGTAACAGCTCTATGGAACACAGTGGGAAACAGCCCTATGGAACATAGTGGGTAACAGCCCTATGGAACACAGTGGGTAACAGCCCTATGGAACACAGTGGGTAACAGCCCTATGGAACACAGTGGGTAACAGCCCTATGGAACACAGTGGGTAACAGCCCTATGGAACACAGTGGGAAACAGCCCTATGGAACACAGTGGGTAACATCCCTATGGAACACAGTGGGTAACAGCTCTATGGAACACAGTGGGTAACAGCCCTATGGAACATAGTAGGTAACAGCCCCATGGAACACAGTGGGTAACAGCTCTATGGAACACAGTGGGAAACAGCCCTATGGAACATAGTGGGTAACAGCTGTATGGAACACAGTGGGTAACAGCCCTATGGAACACAGTGGGTAACAGCCCTATGGAACACAGTGGGTAACAGCCATATGGAACACAGTGGGTAACAGCTCTATGGAACACAGTGGGTAACAGCTCTATGGAACACAGTGGGAAACAGCCCTATGGAACATAGTGGGTAACAGCCCTATGGAACATAGTGGGTAACAGCCCTATGGAACACAGTGGGTAACAGCCCTATGGAACACAGTGGGTAACAGCCCTATGGAACACAGTGGGTAACAGCTCTATGGAACACAGTGGGTAAACAGTGGGTAACAGCCCTATGGAACACAGTGGGTAACAGCCCTATGGAACACAGTGGGTAACATCCCTATGGAACACAGTGGGTAACAGCTCTATGGAACACAGTGGGTAACAGCCCTATGGAACACAGTGGGTAACAGCCTTATGGAACACAGTGTGTAACAGCCCTATGGAACACAGTGGGTAACATCCCTATGGAACACAGTGGGTAACATCCCTATGGAACACAGTGGGTAACAGCTCTATGGAACACAGTGGGTAAAATCCCTATTGAACATAGTGGGTAACATCCCTATGGAACACAGTGGGTAACAGCTCTATGGAACACAGTGGGTAAAATCCCTATGGAACATAGTGGGTAACAGCCCTATGGAACACAGTGGGTAACAGCTCTATGGAACACAGTGGGTAACAGCCCTATGGAACATAGTGGGTAACAGCCCTATGGAACACAGTGGGTAACAGCTCTATGGAACACAGTGGGTAACAGCCCTATGGAACACAGTGGGTAACAGCCTTATGGAACACAGTGTGTAACAGCCCTATGGAACACAGTGGGTAACATCCCTATGGAACACAGTGGGTAACATCCCTATGGAACACAGTGGGTAACATCCCTATGGAACACAGTGGGTAACAGCCCTATGGAACACAGTGGGTAACAGCTCTATGGAACACAGTGGGAAACAGCCCTATGGAACACAGTGGGTAACAGCCCTATAGAACACAGTGGGTAACAGCCCTATGGAACACAGTGGGTAACATCCCTATGGAACACAGTGGGTAACAGCTCTATGGAACACAGTGGGTAACATCCCTATGGAACACAGTGGGTAACAGCTCTATGGAACACAGTGGGTAACAGCCCTATGGAACACAGTGGGTAACATCCCTATGGAACACAGTGGGTAACAGCTCTATGGAACACAGTGGGAAACAGCCCTATGGAACATAGTGGGTAACAGCCCTATGTAACACAGTGGGTAACAGCTCTATGGAACACAGTGGGAAACAGCCCTATGGAACACAGTGGGTAACAGCTGTATGGAACACAGTGGGTAACAGCCCTATGGAACACAGTGGGTAACAGCCCTATGGAACACAGTGGGTAACAGCTCTATGGAACACAGTGGGTAACAGCCCTATGGAACACAGTGGGTAACAGCCCTATGGAACATAGTGGGTAACAGCCCTATGGAACACAGTGGGTAACAGCCCTATGGAACACAGTGGGTAACAGCCCTATGGAACACAGTGGGTAACAGCCCTATGGAACACAGTGGGTAACATCCCTATGGAACACAGTGGGTAACATCCCTATGGAACACAGTGGGTAACATCCCTATGGAACACAGTGGGTAACATCCCTATGGAACACAGTGGGTAACATCCCTATGGAACACAGTGGGTAACAGCCCTATGGAACACAGTGGGTAACAGCTCTATGGAACACAGTGGGTAACAGCCCTATGGAACACAGTGGGTAACAGCCCTATGGAACACAGTGGGTAACAGCTCTATGGAACACAGTGGGTAACAGCTCTATGGAACACAGTGGGTAACATCCCTATGGAACACCGTGTGTAACAGCCCTATGGAACACAGTGGGTAACATCCCTATGGAACACAGTGGGTAACAGCCATATGGAACACAGTGGGTAACAGCCCTGTGGAACATAGTGGGTAACAGCTCTATGGAACACAGTGGGTAACAGCCCTATGGAACACAGTGGGTAACAGCTGTATGGAACACAGTGGGTAATAGCCCTATGGAACACAGTGGGTAACAGCTCTATGGAACACAGTGGGTAAACAGTGGGTAACAGCCCTATGGAACACAGTGGGTAACAGCCCTATGGAACACAGTGGGTAACATCCCTATGGAACACAGTGGGTAACAGCTCTATGGAACACAGTGGGTAACATCCCTATGGAACACAGTGGGTAACAGCCCTATGGAACACAGTGGGTAACATCCCTATGGAACACAGTGGGTAACATCCCTATGGAACATAGTGGGTAACAGCCCTATGGAACACAGTGGGTAAACAGTGGGTAACAGCTCTATGGAACACAGTGGGTAACAGCTCTATGAAACACAGTGGGTAACATCCCTATGGAACACAGTGGGTAACAACTCTATGGAACACAGTGGGTAACAGCTCTATGAAACACAGTGGGTAACATCCCTATGGAACACAGTGGGTAACAGCTCTATGGAACACAGTGGGTAACATCCCTATGGAACACAGTGGGTAACAGCCCTATGGAACACAGTGGGTAACAGCTCTATGGAACACAGTGGGTAACAGCTCTATGGAACATAGTGGGTAACAGCTCTATGAAACACAGTGGGTAACATCCCTATGGAACACAGTGGGTAACAGCTCTATGGAACACAGTGGGTAACATCCCTATGGAACACAGTGGGTAACAGCTCTATGGAACACAGTGGGTAACATCCCTATGGAACACAGTGGGTAACAGCCCTATGGAACACAGTGGGTAACAGCTCTATGGAACACAGTGGGTAACAGCCCTATGGAACACAGTGGGTAACAGCTCTATGGAACACAGTGGGTAACAGCCCTATGGAACATAGTGGGTAACAGCCCTATGGAACATAGTGGGTAACAGCCCTATGGAACACAGTGGGTAACAGCTCTATGGAACACAGTGGGAAACAGCCCTATGGAACATAGTGGGTAACAGCCCTATGGAACATAGTGGGTAACAGCCCTATGGAACACAGTGGGTAACAGCCCTATGGAACACAGTGGGTAACATCCCTATGGAACACAGTGGGTAACAGCCCTATAGAACACAGTGGGTAACAGCCCTATGGAACACAGTGGGTAACAGCCCTATGGAACACAGTGGGTAACAGCCCTATGGAACACAGTGGGTAACATCCCTATGGAACACAGTGGGTAACAGCCCTATGGAACACAGTGGGTAACAGCTCTATGGAACACAGTGGGTAACAGCTCTATGGAACACAGTGGGTAACAGCCCTATGGAACACAGTGGGTAACAGCCCTATGGAACACAGTGGGAAACAGCCCTATGGAACACAGTGGGTAACATCCCTATGGAACACAGTGGGTAAACAGTGGGTAACAGCCCTATGGAACACAGTGGGTAACAGCCCTATGGAACACAGTGGGTAACATCCCTATGGAACACAGTGGGTAAACAGTGGGTAACAGCTCTATGGAACACAGTGGGTAACAGCTCTATGGAACACAGTGGGTAACAGCCCTATGGAACACAGTGGGTAACAGCCCTATGGAACACAGTGGGTAACATCCCTATGGAACACAGTGGGTAACAGCTCTATGGAACACAGTGGGTAACAGCTCTATGGAACACAGTGGGTAACAGCTCTATGGAACACAGTGGGTAACAGCCCTATGGAACACAGTGGGTAACAGCCCTATGGAACACAGTGGGTAACAGCTCTATGGAACACAGTGGGTAACAGCTCTATGGAACACAGTGGGTAACAGCCCTATGGAACACAGTGGGTAACAGCCCTATGGAACACAGTGGGTAACAGCCCTATGGAACACAGTGGGTAACAGCCCTATGGAACACAGTGGGTAACAGCCCTATGGAACACAGTGGGTAACACTGCCAACTCTAATTTACACACACACACACACACACACACACACACACACACACACACACACACACACACACACACACAGACTGGCACACTAAAGTACATACATTATCTGAGAATGTGTGATCATGGTATGTTGTCTTGATTGCCATCAAAGGTGTGATAATGAAAGGAAAATATAATTTCCTTTTTTGTGGTTGTTAATATTGGCAATATTTCGGGATTTGCCTAGCATGCTAGCAGTTACCCATAGACTTCCAGTCATTGTGCTAATGCTAGTTAGCATTGGCTCGCGAAACTACCTCTAACATACTGGACACAGAGACATAAAAATGGTTTCCACTAGTTCATCTGACTCTGGGGAAGTATATAAAGGCCCTCACTGCCAACATCCCAAAGTATCCCTTTAATGGCATATTATTTCTGTGATTGATAAGCATCTCCAGAATCGCAAAAAAATACAGCTTAATCTACAAAATATAGTCAGACTCCAAGCCTTAAATCTACAAACTGTGAAGTCTTAGTGAGACTCTAGAATGTTAAATACTTCCAGACCTCTTCTTACGACAGACTCATTGTTTGCATCCCAAATGGTGATTCTATTCCCTTTATAGTGCACTACTTTACACCAGGGCCCGTAGGGTAGTGCACTATATAGGGAATAGGGTGGCCTTTGCGACATACTCATTTTATCAGGATGATTATGTCCCTGAATATCATGTTATTTAAAGTTAAATATCACTTAATGACTTTAATAAGTAGTAATTCTACTTAATTTGAGAATTTGAGTGGTTCAGTGCTTATTTTCTTTATCTGACGCTGAAAGCCGACATCAAAGTACACCTCTAGGTTGTGTCCAAAATGCTACCATATTCCCTACATAGTGCCCCTAAGGGCCCTGGTCAAACGTAGTGAACTACATAGGGAATAGGGTGCCATTCTCTGGTCTAAAGTAGTGAACTACATAGGGAATAGGGTGCCATTTGGGATGCAGTCTTTGCCTTCCATTAGTGAGCTAGGTGTTGTTCATTTGTCTTAATTTGCACTAAGAATCATGGAAAGAGGTTTCTCTTTTAAGGCTCTGAAAGTGTTCTTTGTCATGCAGTGAAGCCTGTCTTGGGATTAGTGCTTTCATGGTGAAAATAACATGCAGTTTAATATTCCATTTAAAAATGCCTTGAGAGAAATAGTGTAAGAGTTTGTGGCAGTAAACAGAATGATCATCTCACACACACTCACACACACACACACACACACACACACACACACACACACACACACACACACACACTCCCTATGACAATGTATTTTGATAGTTACTGTTAAATGCTCTCTCCCACACACATATGCCAGGGAGGGGGTCAATTTGGAATGCAGCTGTTGTGTTCCTGATGCTGTTGTGTTCCTGATGGTGTTGTCCTAAACTACTAAACAGATGACAGATGGTTAATCCCCCTCCCTCACTCTGCCAATTAAAAACAGGACAGACCTCAGAGACACAGGCAGGGGAGCCCCTCCTATAGAGCACAGTCACAGCACAGTCACAGCAGAACACAGTCACAGCAGAACACAGTCACAGCAGAACACAGTCGCATCAGAACACAGTCACAGCAGAACACAGTCACAGCAGAACACAGTCACAGCACAGTCACAGCAGAACACAGTCACAGCACAGTCACAGCAGAACACAGTCACAGCAGAACACAGTCACAGCAGAACACAGTCGCATCAGAACACACACAGCAGAACACAGTCACAGCAGAACACAGTCACAGCAGAACACAGTCACAGCAGAACACAGTCGCATCAGAACACAGTCACAGCAGAACACAGTCACAGCAGAACACAGTCACAGCAGAACACAGTCACAACAGAACACAGTCGCATCAGAACACAGTCACAGCAGAACACAGTCACAGCAGAACACAGTCGCATCAGAACACAGTCGCATCAGAACACAGTCACAGCAGAACACAGTCACAGCAGTACACAGTCGCATCAGAACACAGTCACAGCAGAACACAGTCACAGCACAGTCACAGCAGAACACAGTCACAGCAGAACACAGTCACAGCAGAACACAGTCACAGCAGAACACAGTCGCATCAGAACACAGTCACAGCAGAACACAGTCACAGCACAGTCACAGCAGAACACAGTCGCAGCAGAACACAGTCACAGCAGAACACAGTCACAGCACAGTCACAGCAGAACACAGTCACAGCAGAACACAGTCACAACAGAACACAGTCACAGCAGAACACAGTCACAGCAGAACACAGTCACAGCACAGTCACATCAGAACACAGTCACAGCAGAACACAGTCACAGCAGAACACAGTCACAGCACAGTCACAGCAGAACATAGTCACATAGCACAGTCACAGCAGAACACAGTCACAGCAGAGCACAGTCACATAGCACCATCACAGCAGAACACAGTCACAGCAGAACACAGTCACATAGCACAGTCACAGCAGAACACAGTCACAGCAGAGCACAGTCACATAGGACAGTCACAGCAGAACACAGTCACAACAGGGTATAGGGCACAGTCACAGAGCACAGTCACAGCAGAACACAGTCACAGCAGAGCACAGGGCACAGTCACAGAGCACAGTCACAACAGAACACAGTCACAGTAGAGCAGCCACACAGGACCATATCTGCAAGAGCACACAGGTCTCGCTCAACCTCAACACATTTGAGATCTGTTGACCAAAGAATTCACTACCTCGATGAGACAGGATGATCTGTTGACTAATGACTCACTACCTCGATGAGACAGGATGATCTGTTGACTAATGACTCACTACCTCGATGAGACAGGATGATCTGTTGACTAATGACTCACTACCTCGATGAGACAGGATGATCTGTTGACTAATGACTCACTACCTCGATGAGACAGGATGATCTGTTGACTAATGACTCACAACCTCAATGAGACAATCAATCAATCAATCAATTTTATTTTATATAGCCCTTCTTACATCAGCTAATATCTCGAAGTGCTGTACAGAAACCCAGCCTAAAACCCCAAACAGCTAGTAATGCAGGTGTAGAAGCACGGTGGCTAGGAAAAACTCCCTAGGAAGGCAAAACCTAGGAAGAAACCTAGAGAGGAACCAGGCTATGAGGGGTGGCCAGTCCTCTTCTGGCTGTGCCGGGTGGAGATTATAACAGAACCATGCCAAGATGTTCAAAAATGTTCATAAGTGACAAGCATGGTCAAATAATAATCAGGAATAAATCTCAGTTGGCTTTTCATAGCCGATCATTAAGAGTTTAAAACAGCAGGTCTGGGACAGGTAGGGGTTCCATAACCGCAGGCAGAACAGTTTAAACTGGAATAGCAGCAAGGCCAGGCGGACTGGGGACAGCAAGGAGTCACCACGGCCGGTAGTCCCGACGTATGGTCCTAGGGCTCAGGTCTCTCAGTTGGCTTTTCATAGCCGATCATTAAGAGTTGAAAACAGCAGGTCTGGGACAGGTAGGGGTTTCGTAGCCGCAGGCAGAACAGTTGAAACTGGAATAGCAGCAAGGCCAGGCGGACTGGGGACAGCAAGGTGTCATCATGCCCGGTAGTCCTGACGTATGGTCCTAGGGCTCAGGTTCTCAGAGAGAAAGAGAGAACGAGAGAATTAGAGAGAGCATACTTAAATTCACACAGGACACTGGATAAGACAGGAGAAGTACTCCAGGTATAACCAACTAACCCCAGCCCCCCGACACATAAACTACTGCAGCATAAATACTGGAGGCTGAGACAGGAGCGGTCCGGAGACACTGTGGCCCCATCCGAAGAAACCCCCGGACAGGGCCAAACAGGAAGGATATAACCCCACCCACTCCGCCAAAGCACAGCCCCCGCACCACTAGAGGGATATCCCCAACCACCAACTTACAATCCTGAGACAAGGCCGAGTATAGCCCACAGAGGTCTCCACCACAGCACAAACCAAGAGGGGGGCGCCAACCCAGACAGGAAGATCACGTCAGTAACTCAACCCACTCAAGTGACGCACCCCTCCCAGGGACGGCATGAAAGAGCACCAGCAAGCCAGTGACTCAGCCCCTGCAACAGGGTTAGAGGCAGAGAACCCCAGTGGAGAGGGGAACCGGCCTGGCAGAGACAGCAAGGGCTGTTCGTTGCTCCAGCCTTTCCGTTCACCTTCACACTCCTGGGCCAGACTACACTCAATCATATGACCTACTGAAGAGATAAGTCTTCAGTAAAGACTTAAAGGTTGAGACCGAGTCTGCGTCTCTCACATGGGTAGGCAGACTGTTCCATAAAAATGGAGATCTATAGGAGAAAGCCCTGCCTCCCGCTGTTTGCTTAGAAATTCTAGGGACAATTAGGAGGCCTGCGTCTTGTGACCGTAGCGTACGTATTGGTATGTACGGCAGGACCAACTCGGAAAGATAGGTAGGAGCAAGCCCATGTAACGCTTTATAGGTTAACAGTAAAACCTTGAAATCAGCCCTTGCCTTAACAGGAAGCCAGTGTAGGGAAGCTAGCACTGGAGTAATATGATCAAATTTCTTGGTTCTAGTCAGGATTCTAGCAGCCGTATTTAGCACTAACTGAAGTTTATTTAGTGCTTTATCCGGGTAGCCGGAAAATAGAGCATTGCAGTAGTCTAACCTAGAAGTAACAAATGCATGGATTAATTTTTCTGCATCATTTTTGGACAGAAAATTTCTGATTTTTGCAATGTTACGTAGATGGAAAAAAGCTGTCCTTGAAACAGTCTTGATATGTTCGTCAAAAGAGAGATCAGGGTCAAGAGTAACGCCTAGGTCCTTCACAGTTTTATTTGAGACGACTTTACAACCATCAAGATGAATTGTCAGATTTAACAGAAGATCTCTTTGTTTCTTGGGACCTAGAACAAGCATCTCTGTTTTGTCCGAGTTTAAAAGTAAAAAGTTTTCAGCCATCCACTTCCTTATGTCTGAAACACAGGCTTCTAGCGAGGGCAATTTTGGGGCTTCACCATGCTTCATTGAAATGTACAGCTGTGTGTCATCCGCATAGCAGTGAAAGTTAACATTATGTTTTCGAATAACATCCCCAAGAGGTAAAATATATAGTGAAAACAATAGTGGTCCTAAAACGGAACCTTGAGGAACACCGAAATGTACAGTTGATTTGTCGGAGGACAGACCATTCACAGAGACAAACTGATATCTTTCCGACAGGTAGGATCTAAACCAGGCCAGAACTTGTCCGTGTAGACCAATTTGGGTTTCCAGTCTCTCCAAAAGAATGTGGTGATCGATGGTGTCAAAGGCAGCACTAAGGTCTAGTAGCACGAGGACAGATGCAGAGCCTCGGTCTGACGCCATTAAAAGGTCATTTACCACCTTCACAAGTGCAGTCTCAGTGCTATGATGGGGTCTAAAACCAGACTGAAGCATTTCGTATACATTGTTTGTCTTCAGAAAGGCAGTGAGTTGCTGCGCAACAGCTTTTTCTAAAATTTTTGAGAGGAATGGAAGATTCGATATAGGCCGATAGTTTTTTATATTTTCCGGGTCAAGGTTTGGCTTTTTCAAGAGAGGCTTTATCACTGCCACTTTTAGTGAGTTTGGTACACATCCGGTGGATAGAGAGCTGTTTATTATGTTCAACATAGGAGGGCCAAGCACAGGAAGCAGCTCCTTCAGCAGTTTAGTAGGAATAGGATCCAGTATGCAGCTTGAAGGTTTAGAGGCCATGATTATTTTCATCATTGTGTCAAGAGATATAGTACTAAAACACTTAAGTGTCTCTCCCGATCCCAGGCCCTCGCAGAGCTGTGCAGATCCAGGACAGCTAAGCCCTGGAGGAATACGCAGATTCAAAGAGGAGTCCGTAATTTGCTTTCTAATGGTCATGATCTTTTCCTCAAAGAAGTTCATGAATTTATCACTGCTGAAGTGAAAGCCATCCTCTCTTGGGGAATGCTGCTTTTTAGTTAGCTTTGCAACAGTATCAAAAAGAAATTTTGGATTGTTCTTATTTTCCTCGATTAAGTTGGAAAAGTAGGATGATCGAGCAGCAGTGAGGGCTCTTCGGTACTGCACGGTACTCTCTTTCCAAGCTAGTCGGAAGACTTCCAGTTTGGTGTGGCGCCATTTCCGTTCCAATTTCCTGGAAGCTTGCTTCAAAGCTCGGGTATTTTCTGTATACCAGGGAGCTAGTTTCTTATGACAAATGTTTTTCGTTTTTAGGGGTGCAACTGCATCTAGGGTATTGCGCAAGGTTAAATTGAGTTCCTCAGTTAAGTGGTTAACTGATTTTTGTCCTCTGACGTCCTTGGGTAGGCAGAAGGAGTCTGGAAGGGCATCAATGAATTTTTGTGTTGTCTGAGAATTTATAGCACGACTTTTGATGCTCCTTGGTTGGGGTCTGAGCAGATTATTTGTTGCGATTGCAAACGTAATAAAATGGTGGTCCGATAGTCCAGGATTTTGTGGAAAAACATTAAGATCTACAACATTTATTCCATGGGACAAAACTAGGTCCAGAGTATGACTGTGGCAGTGAGTAGGTCCAGAGACATGTTGGACAAAACCCACTGAGTCGATAATGGCTCCGAAAGACTTTTGGAGTGGGTCTGTGGACTTCTCCATGTGAATATTAAAATCACCAAAAATTAGAATATGATCTGCTATGACTACAAGGTCTGATAGGAATTCAGGAAACTCAGAGAGGAACGCTGTATATGGCCCAGGAGGCCTGTAAACAGTAGCTATAAAAAGTGATTGAGTAGGCTGCATAGATTTCATGACTAGAAGCTCAAAAGATGAAAACGCCATTTTTTTTTTTGTAAATTGAAATTTGCTATCGTAAATGTTAGCAACACCTCCGCCTTTGCGGGATGCACGGGGAATATGGTCACTAGTGTAACCAGGAGGTGAGGCCTCATTTAACACAGCAAATTCATCAGGCTTAAGCCATGTTTCAGTCAGGCCAATCACATCAAGATTATGATCAGTGATTAGTTCATTGACTATGACTGCCTTTGAAGTGAGGGATCTAACATTAAGTAACCCTATTTTGAGATGTGAGGTATCACGATCTCTTTCAATAATGGCAGGAATGGAGGAGGTCTTTATCCTAATAAGATTGCTAGGGTGAACACCGCCATGTTTAGTTTTGCCCAACCTAGGTCGAGGCACAGACACAGTCTCAATGGGTATGGCTGAGCTGACTACACTGACTGTGCTATTGGCAGACTCCACTAAGCTGGCAGGTTGGCTAACAGCCTGCTGCCTGGCCTGCACCCTATTTCACTGTGGGGCTAGAGGAGTTAGAGCCCTATCTATGTTGGTAGATAAGAGGAGAGCACCCCTCCAGCTAGGATGGAGTCCGTCACTCCTCAGCAGGTCAGGCTTGGTCCTGTTTGTGGGTGAGTCCCAGAAAGAGGGCCAATTATCCACAAATGTTATCTTTTGGGAGGGGCAGAAAACAGTTTTCAACCAGCGATTAAGTGCTGAGACTCTGCTGTAGAGCTCGTCACTTCCCCTAACTGGGAGGGGGCCAGAGACAATTACTCGATGCCGACACATCTTTCTAGCTGATTTACACGCTGAAGCTATGTTGCACTTGGTGACCTCTGACTGTTTCATCCTAACATCGTTGGTGCCGACGTGGATAACAATATCTCTATACTCTCTACACTCGCCAGTTTTAGCTTTAGCCAGCACCATCTTTAGATTAGCCTTAACGTCGGTAGCCCTGCCCCCTGGTAAACAGTGTATGATCGCTGGGTGATTCGTTTTAAGTCTAATACTGCGGGTAATGGAGTCGCCAATGACTAGGGTTTTCAATTTGTCAGAGCTAATGGTGGGAGCCTTCGGAGTCTCAGACCCCGTAACGGGAGGAGTAGAGACTAGAGAAGACTCAGACTCAGACTCTGACTCGCTACATAATGGGGAAAACCGGTTGAAGGTTTCTGTCGGCTGAATGAGCGACACCGGTTGAGCATTCCAACAGTATTTCCCTCCAGAAGCCATGAGAAAGTTGTCCGGCTGCGGGGACTGTGCGGGGGGATTTATACTAACGTTACTGTCTGTACTTACTGGTGGCACAGACGCTGTTTCTTCCTTTCCTACACTGATATTACCCTTGCCTAACGATTGCGTCTGAAGCTGGGCTTGTAGCACAGCTATTCTCGCCGTAAGGCGAGAATTCTCCTGTATATTATGAGTACAGCGACTGCAATTAGAAGACATCATGTTAATGTTACTACTTAGCTTCGGCTGTTGAAGATGTTGATGAACCATGTCCAGATAAAGCGTCCGGAGTGAAAAAGTTGAATAAGGGAAAAAAGTTGCGATGGAAAAAAGGAAAATAACGTAAAGTTGGCAGCTAAAACGCACAGGAAAATGACTCTTCTGTCTCGGGATAAACGTCCGGGGTGAAAAAGTTTAACGAAAAAAGATGAGTGAGGACAAAACTAAAAAGTTGGTAAATTTGTTGAACACAGAGATTGATTAAACGTTTATTAAAAGTAAAACGTGAATAGTTTGGCAGGTAGCCAAGTAGCAACAAACAGCAGAGCAGCACGGAGACAATGCGGAAGCGAGACAGGATGATCTGTTGACTAATGACTCACTACCTCGATGAGACAGGATGATCTGTTGACTAATGGCTCACTACCTCGATGAGACAGGATGATCTGTTAACTAATGACTCACTACCTCGATGAGACAGGATGATCTGTTGACTAATGACTCACTACCTCGATGAGACAGGATGATCTGTTGACTAATGACTCACTACCTCGATAAGACAGGATGATCTGTTGACTAATGACTCACTATCTCGATGAGACAGGATGATCTGTTGACTAATGGCTCACTACCTCGATGAGACAGGATGATCTGTTGACTAATGACTCACTACCTCGATGAGACAGGATGATCTGTTGACTAATGACTCACTACCTCGATGAGACAGGATGATCTGTTGACTAATGGCTCACTACCTCAATGAGACAGGATGATCTGTTGACTAATGGCTCACTACCTCAATGAGACAGGATGATCTGTTGACTAATGACTCACTACCTCGATGAGACAGGATGATCTGTTGACTAATGACTCACTACCTCGATGAGACAGGATGATCTGTTGACTAATGACTCACTACCTCGATGAGACAGGATGATCTGTTGACTAATGACTCACTACCTCGATGAGACAAGATGATATCTTGACTATTATAAACTAGGTGGTTCGAGCCCTGAATGCTGATTGGCTGACAGCCGTGGTATATCAAACCGTATACCACAGGTATGACAAAACATTTATTTTACTGCTCTAATTATGTTGGTGACTAGTTTATAATAGCAATAAGGCACCTCAGGGGTTTGTGGTAGGCACTCCACGATGTGTCGTGCATAAGAACAGCCCTTAGCCGTGGTATATTGACCATATACCACACCACCTCGGGCCTTATAGCTTAAATAACTCACTACCTGGGCACATTAGAACAATGAGACAGGAGGGCTGGAGGACAGGGGAATGTATCAGAGCTGTGGAGGAGGGTCAGAGTGTCTGCTAATAGACTGTAAATGGAGCTATGAGGACATGCTACGGATGGTGCTGTATACAGTGCCTTGCAAAATTATTCATCCCCCTTGGCATTTTTTCCTATTTTGTTGCATTACAACCTGTAATTTAAATAGATTTTTATTTGGATTTTATGTAATGGACATACACAAAATAGTCCAAATTGGTGAAGTGAAATGAAAAATATAACTTGTTTCAAATAATTCTAAAAATAAATAATGGAAAAGTGGTGCGTGCATATGTATTCACCCCCTTTGCTATGAAGCCCCTAAATAAGATCTGGTGCAACCAATTACCTTCAGAAGTCACATAATTAGTTAAATAAAGTCCACCTGTGTGCAATCTAAGTGTCACATGATCTGTCACATGATCTCAGTATACCTGTTCTGAAATGTCCCAGAGTCTGCAACACCACTAAGCAAGGGGCACCACCAAGCAAGCGGCACCATGAAGACCAAGGAGCTCTCCAAACAGGTCAGGGACAAAGTTGTGGAGAAGTACAGATCAGTGTTGGGTTATAAAAAAATATCAGAAACTTTGAACATCCCACGGAGCACCATTAAATCCATTATTAAAAAATTGAAAGAAAATGGCACCACAACAAACCTGCCAAGAGAGGGCCGCCCACCAAAACTCACAGACCAGGCAAGGAGGACATTAATCAGAGAGCAACAAAGAGACCAAAGATAACCCTGAAGGAGCTGCAAAGCTCCACAGCGGAGATTGGAGTATCTGTCCATAGGACCACATTAAGCCGTACACTCTACAGAGCTGGGCTTTACAGAAGAGTGGCCAGAAGAAAAAAGCCATTGCTAAAGAAAGAAATATGCAAAAACGTTTGCTGTTCACCAAAAGGCATGTGGGAGACTCCCCAAACATATGGAATAAGGTACTCTGGTCAGATGAGACTCAAATTGAGCTTTTTGACCATCAAGTAAAATGTCTGGCGCAAACCCAACACCTCTCATCACCCGATGAACACTATCCCCATTTTGAAGCATGGTGGTGGCAGCATCATGCTGTGGGGATGTTTTTCATAGGCAGGGACTGGGAACCTGGTCAGAATTTAAGGAATGATGGACGGAGGTTCACCTTCCAGCAGGACAATGACCCTAAGCATACTGCTAAAGCAACACTCGAGTGGTTTAAGGGGAAACATTTAAATGTCTTGGAATGGCCTAGTCAAAGCCCAGACCTCAATCCAATTGAGAATCTGTGGTATGACTTAAAGATTGCTGTACACCAGCGGAACCCATCCAACTTGAAGGAGCTGGAGCAGTTTTGCCTTGAAGAATGGGCAAAAATCCCAGTGGCTAGATGTGCCAAGCTTATAGAGACATACCCCAAGAAACTTGCAGCTGTAATTGCTGCAGAAGGTGGCTCTACAAAGTATTGACTTTGGGGGGGGGGGGGGGGGGGGGGGGGGGGGGGGGGGGTGAATAGTAATGCACGCTCAAGTTTTCTGTTTTTTAGTCTTATTTATAAAAATATATATTTTGCATCTTCAAAGTGGTAGGCATGTTGTGTAAATGAAATGATACAAACCCCCCAAAAATCCACTTTAATTCCAGGTTGTAAGGCAAAAAAAAAGAAAAAATGCCAAGGGGGGTGAATACTTTCGCAAGCCATTGTACATATTCCCTTTCTCTCTCTCTCTCTCTCTCTCTCTCTCTCTCTCTCTCTCTCAGCAAAACCCCTGCCCTACTGTCCTACTGCCGCTCCATTCAGTCAACACAGACTAATCTCTTTGTCTCTTCATCCAGGGCTGCTCCATATTTACTAGGCTTGAAATTTAAATAATTTCTTCAATATATAAGAGCAGACAATGTGTTGCTCATCCATCCTCTTTGTCATGGTAACAGCTCTGTGTTGCTCATTCATCCTCTTTGCCATGGTAACGTGCTGGTGATGTGGTTGGTGGTAGATTGGAGCCAGGCCAGACTTCCCGGGGGCTGTACATGATGACAGATCACACCTCCACCCCTCGATATCTCTATCTTTCAATCTCTCCACACCTCTATCTCTCAATCTATCTACCCCATCCATCTCTCCACCCCTCCATCTCTCTATCTGAATCTCTCTCTCTCTTCTCTCTACATCTCCATATGAATCAGCTCCCTATAAATTGAAGCTCAGTTCAGTTCAATCATCCCCCTATGATTCAGGAAGATGTGATGTTCTTATTAAGATTATGCTCTGAATGGGGCTGGCTGGCTGAATACATGATTTGCCCAGCAGCAGTAGAGAGGCTCAGACTGGGATATCAGTGTTTCATCTGTAAAACTATCACCATCAGTACCACCACCACCTCTCTGTTGTTACCAGCCCTCAGCATGTGGCAGAGAGAGAGATCACAGCTCAGCCCCTTATCCTCACTCTCTCATCACACACACACACACACACACACACACACACACACACACACACACACACACACACACACACACACACACACACAGCCTCAACACATAGCCTCATCACACAGACTCATCACATAGCCTCATCACATAGCCTCATCACATAGTCTCATCACACAGCCTCATCACATAGCCTCATCACATAGCCTCATCACATAGCCTCATCACATAGACTCATCACACTGCCTCATCACATAGCCTCATCACATAGCCTCATCACAGAGCCTCATCACATAGACTCATCACAGAGCCTCATCACAGAGCCTCATCACACAGCCTCATCACATAGCCTCATCTTGTTTTCTTGCTTTCTCTCTCTCTGTCTCTCTCTCTCTCTCTCTCTCTCTCTGTCTCTGTCTCTGTCTCTGTCTCTCTCTCTCTCTCTCTCTCTCTCTCTCTCTCTCTCTCTCTGCTCTCTCTCTCTCTCTCTCTCTCTCTCTCTCTCTCTCTCTCTCTCTCTCTCTCTCTCTCTCTCTCTCTCTCTCTCTCTCTCTCTCTCTCTCTCTCTCTCTCTCTCTCTCTCTCTCTCTCTGTCTCTCTCTCTAAAGCAATGAAGAGTTTAGTTCCTCAACAGAAGCCACACCCTGTTGTGCTTCTCACACGCACAGATGGATGTTCAATTAAATGATTAAATAAGAATAAATTCACATGTCAATAAGGAACTGACACACAGGTGAAAGGCCTTATGGAGTTTTCTTCCTGAACAGAAGCCTAACCCTTAGTGTTGAGCCTCTCACAGACAGATGTCCTATTAAATTATCTCATTAGAATTCATTCAGATGTTTAGCTGGTAAGCTACAGTATGTTAATAAGGAAGAGACAAGTGAAGGTCCTTGTGGTCGTGTTGGTGCTGGTTTGAAACATCTGCCTCATGGCTGTTTAGGTCTAATGTAAAGTTAGTGTCTGGGTCTGGGTAGGGTCTAATGTAATGTTAGTGTCTGGGTCTGGGTAGGGTCTAATGTAATGTTAGTGTCTGGGTCTGGGTAGGGTGTAATGTTAGTGTCTGGGTCTGGGTAGGGTCTAATGTAATGTTAGTGTCTGGGTCTGGGTAGGGTCTAATGTAATGTTAGTGTCTGGGTCTGGGTAGGGTCTAATGTAATGTTAGTGTCTGGGTCTGGGTAGGGCCTAATGTTAGTGTCTGGGTCTGGGTAGGGTCTAATGTAATGTTAGTGTCTGGGTCTGGGTAGGGCCTAATGTTAGTGTCTGGGTCTGGGTAGGGTCTAATGTTAGTGTCTGGGTCTGGGTAGGGTCTAATGTTAGTGTCTGGGTCTGGGTAGGGTCTAATGTTAGTGTCTGGGTCTAGGTAGGGTCTAATGTTAGTGTCTGGGTCTGGGTAGGGCCTAATGTTAGTGTCTGGGTCTGGGTAGGGTCTAATGTTAGTGTCTGGGTCTGGGTAGGGTCTAATGTTAGTGTCTGGGTCTGGGTAGGGTCTAATGTAATGTTAGTGTCTGGGTCTGGGTAGGGTCTAATGTTAGTGTCTGGGTCTGGGTAGGGTCTAATGTAATGTTAGTGTCTGGGTCTGGGTAGGGTCTAATGTTAGTGTCTGGGTCTGGGTAGGGTCTAATGTTAGTGTCTGGGTCTGGGTAGGATCTAATGTTAGTGTCTGGGTCTGGGTAGGGTCTAATGTTAGTGTCTGGGTCTGGGTAGGGTCTAATGTAATGTTAGTGTCTGGGTCTGGGTAGGGTCTAATGTAATGTTAGTGTCTGGGTCTGGGTAGGGTCTAATGTTAGTGTCTGGGTCTGGGTAGGGTCTAATGTAATGTTAGTGTCTGGGTCTGGGTAGGGTCTAATGTAATGTTAGTGTCTGGGTCTGGGTAGGGTCTAATGTAATGTTAGTGTCTGGGTCTGGGTAGGGCCTAATGTAATGTTAGTGTCTGGGTCTGGGTAGGGTCTAATGTAATGTTAGTGTCTGGGTCTGGGTAGGGTCTAATGTAATGTTAGTGTCTGGGTCTGGGTAGGGCCTAATGTAATGTTAGTGTCTGGGTCTGGGTAGGGCCTAATGTTATGTTAGTGTCTGGGTCTGGGTGGGGTCTAATGTTAGTGTCTGGGTCTGGGTGGGGTCTAATGTTAGTGTCTGGGTCTGGGTAGGGTCTAATGTTAGTGTCTGGGTCTGGGTAGGGTCTAATGTAATGTTAGTGTCTGGGTCTGGGTAGGGTCTAATGTAATGTTAGTGTCTGGGTCTGGGTAGGGTCTAATGTTAGTGTCTGGGTCTGGGTAGCGTCTAATGTTAGTGTCTGGGTCTGGGTAGGGTCTAATGTAATGTTAGTGTCTGGGTAGGGTCTAATGTTAGTGTCTGGGTCTGGGTAGGGTCTAATGTTAGTGGCTGGGTCTGGGTAGGGTCTAATGTTAGTGTCTGGGTCTGGGTAGGGTCTAATGTTAGTGTCTGGGTCTAGGTAGGGTCTAATGTTAGTGTCTGGGTCTGGGTAGGGTCTAATGTTAGTGTCTGGGTCTGGGTCTGGGTAGGGCCTAATGTTAGTGTCTGGGTCTGGGTAGGGTCTAATGTAATGTTAGTGTCTGGGTCTGGGTAGGGTCTAATGTTAGTGTCTGGGTCTGGGTAGGGTCTAATGTTAGTGTCTGGGTCTGGGTAGGGTCAATGGACCATGTGTCTAGGTTTATAGTCAGGAATCTCAACCCCTCTGCTGGGTAGCTAGTTATCTGGCTGGGTGTCTGTCTGCCTGGCTGGCTGGCTGCCTGGCTGGCTGGCTATCTGGCTGGCTGTTTTATCTGCCTGGGTGGCTGGCTGGCTGGCTGGCTGGCTGGCTGGCTGCCTGGCTGGCTGGCTATCTGGCTGGCTGTCTATCTGCCTGGGTGGCTGGCTGGCTGGCTGGCCGGCTGACTGGCCGGCCTTGAGAAGGAACCGGATAGTGAGATGTCTCTGCATTGTCTGTTCTCTGAGCATTAACAGCCTGTCTCTCTCTGACTGTCTCTGTCTCTGTGAGGAATACAGTCAGAGAGCTTTGCATAGCTGGGATGTTTATGATAGATCAGCTCTCATTGGGGCACTGTGGTCCATTCATCATAGCAGGGCCGTGCCTGGTCTGGGCTGTTGACTAGCTGGTAAATATGGCATGTGTTAATGCCTTCCAACTATCCCTCATCAGCCGCAGAACACACACACACACGCGTGCACACACACACACACACACACACACACACACTCTCTCACACACACACACACACACACACACACACACACACACACACACACACACACACCACACACACACAAACACACACACACACACACACACACACACACACACACACATCCCTCCTAGCTCTCACCCAGGCTCATAACACCCTCAGCCCTTGTCAGAGTGCCAGCTCCGAGGCTTTATATGATTAGTTCGGTCTCATCTGGCCGTGGATCCATGGATATGCTCGTGATATGCGGACATGAAAGAGAGCGCTCTAATCCGCTGTTTACAAATCTGAGGGTTATCCTCTCCGAGGTACAGAACTGATCAGACGGCTAACGCGGCAAAGCGGGGAGAGAGCGGACAGTAGCCTTGAACTTGTGAGCGTTCCTGCTGAGCTCCCCTCATCCAGTCAGACAAACAGATACAGGAGTTAGACAGTTGGACATATAACATCAGAGGGGTCCATTCATACCAAAGACACAAAAAAATTGGACCCTATGCCTCTGCTTGGCAATCTGCATTAAGGAGTGTACATTAAGCTGCCTCACGGAGATAGGCTGCTGCCCTACGGACCAGGCTACTTACTTTGTAAGTTCAGAGAGATGGGTTAGTGTGAGCTAACTAACCAGCAGAGCCCCAGGGCAGGCAGGCTGTCCTGTCTAAACATAACCACACCCTCTGTTCCTGCCTGCACCAGCCACAGCTATGCTCAGATGGAATTAACCTCCTGTCTCTCTGAACAGATTTACCATTAAGTTACATTCCATCAGTGTAAAAGTTAAAATAGTTATTATGGTCTGTTACACAGCACAGCAGAAATGAAAATATCTATTAGAAATGTAGATAGAGGGGAGATCTAAAGATGCAACAACTAGCATTGGTTGCTAATATGACTAGGATTGTGCCTTTAGCTACTGGACAATTAAAGAAAGTTGATTTGAAAACAAATAGAACATGAGAGAAATAGGCTGCTGGTTCCTAATGGTATTTGGAAGTCTTAATAAAATAATTGCCTCCACGAATATTGTCGGATTTTGGCTAGGGTACTTCGGAGCGAGTTAAGACATGTCTCATAAAATGAAGTAAAACGTTCAGGTTTCAAACAATTTAAAGTATATTTTCAAAATACATCCTGCCTCCAGCTCACATTGCAACGTGGTGTGTGACGTGCTGATGAAGCCTGCCTATGCATTAGAATGGGAAGCAAGCTTCAATTACAAGTTGAGAAATAAAAAACTTTACCAATTTTTAATTGTTGCCATCAAAACTGTTTTTAACACGCATTTAGAATTGTTGTGCAATGATTGGGCTTTATACACGCACATTTCACTCCAGCAGCAACAAAGAGCTGTTGGAGGAACTTTATCTGTACGCTGTGCCAATTTAATTCCACAAAATCATGCAAATTTACTTATAGACCGAAAAGCATGACATTCTAATCATCAATCCATCAATGAATTGGGCCAAAAATCATTATTTTCCAATGGGATTTTTTTTCCCTTCTCCCTTCGCCAATATAATTGATCAGCTTTTGCAGTCAGGAGAGGAGAAAATGTGCATCTTTAAACGGTTATTCAAACACTGTGCTATTCGAACGGTTATTATGGTGAACGTGGTCATTCGGCTGACCAATAACTGTCATCAGAAACAACACAGCTATTGACTTTATTCTATAGAGCCCTCAGAAACAACACAGCTATTGACTTGATACTATAGAGCCCTCAGAAACAACACAGCTATTGACTTTATTCTATAGAGCCCTCAGAAACAACACAGCTATTGACTTGATACTATAGAGCCCTCAGAAACAACACAGCTATTGCCTTGATACTATAGAGCCCTCAGAAACAACACAGCTATTGCCTTGATACTATAGAGCCCTCAGAAACAACACAGCTATTGACTTGATACTATAGAGCCCTCAGAAACAACACAGCTATTGACTTGATACTATAGAGCCCTCAGAAACAACACAGCTATTGACTTGATACTATAGAGCCCTCAGAAACAACACAGCTATTGACTTGATAATATAGAGCCCTCAGAAACAACACAGCTATTGACTTGATACTATAGAGCCCTCAGAAACAACACAGCTATTGACTTGATACTATAGAGCCCTCAGAAACAACACAGCTATTGACTTGATACTATAGAGCCCTCAGAAACAACACAGCTATTGCCTTGATACTATAGAGCCCTCAGAAACAACACAGCTATTGACTGGATACTATAGAGCCCTCAGAAACAACACAGCTATTGACTTGATACTATAGAGCCCTCAGAAACAACACAGCTATTGCCTTGATACTATAGAGCCCTCAGAAACAACACAGCTATTGCCTTGATACTATAGAGCCCTCAGAAACAACACAGCTATTGCCTTGATACTATAGAGCCCTCAGAAACAACACAGCTATCGACTTGATACTATAGAGCCCTCAGAAACAACACAGCTATCGCCTTGATACTATAGAGCCCTCAGAAACAACACAGCTATTGCCTTGATACTATAGAGCCCTCAGAAACAACACAGCTATTGCCTTGATACTATAGAGCCCTCAGAAACAACACAGCTATTGACTTGATACTATAGAGCCCTCAGAAACAACACAGCTATTGATTTGATACTATAGAGCCCTCAGAAACAACACAGCTATTGACTTGATACTATAGAGCCCTCAGAAACAACACAGCTATTGACTTGATACTATAGAGCCCTCAGAAACAACACAGCTATTGACTTGATACTATAGAGCCCTCAGAAACAACACAGCTATTGCCTTGATACTATAGAGCCCTCAGAAACAACACAGCTATTGACTTGATACTATAGAGCCCTCAGAAACAACACAGCTATTGACTTGATACTATAGAGCCCTCAGAAACAACACAGCTATTGACTTGATACTATAGAGCCCTCAGAAACAACACAGCTATTGCCTTCAGGTTAGTGCCAGAGCCACTGTAGAGTGAGAGTGCGTGAAGCAACCACTAGAGCGAGCGGCTCCCTCTGCGGCCCGAAACAAGCACAACCCCTTGACTATAAATATTGTAAATGCCAAAGATTTGGCTACATTGTATCTCATGTTCTCCCACGTTTCAGGTCGGCAACACAGGGAACGAAAACGTTATTTATGTAATGCATTATACTGCCATTGTACTATGGTAATGCACAAGTAATAAAGATGATACCATATGATCATTTGTGGTACCATTTATCATAATTATGCGTTACCATGGTACAATGTATAATCCAAATTACAATCGTGGTATTTCTATGATCCACATCTATACCTTGGTGAAAGTTAGGCAATACCACGGTATTATTTAGGTGCATGGCAGTACCATCATACTTCAAAGCTAAAACCACGGTACATTTTCATGATTCAGATCTATACCATGGTGTAAATGATGCAATACCATGGTAATAGGGTGGCAGGTAGCTTAGCGGTTAAGAGCGTTGTGCCAGTAACCGAAATGTCGCTGGTTCTAATCCCCGAGCCGACTAGGTGAAAAAATCTGTCGATGTGCCCTTGAGCAAGGCACTTAACCCTAATTGCTCCTGTAAGTCGCTCTGGATAAGAGTGTCTGCTAAATGACTAAAATGTCAAATGTAAATGTAATATTTAGGTACAATGGCAGTAACATGGTAGTACCATCATACTTACCATCAAGCTAAAACCATGGTACATTTCCATGATTCAGACTATACCATGGTATGAATAAAAGTACCATAGTAGTACCATGGTGCATTTTTGTAAGGGTAAACACACACTATATCAATTAAAATCTAAGTTTATTTGTAGCACAGGATACAGGAGGTGCTAGCTAAACAATGAACCGGCATAATCCCAACTCACACTACTACCAATACAAACATTGTCATAGCTGTAGTCCCCTGTAGCTCAGTTGGTAGAGCATGGCACTTGCTAACGCCAGGGTTGTGGGTTCGTTTCCCACGGGGGGCAGTATGAAAAATGTATGCACTCACTAACTGTAAGTCGCTCTGGATAAGAGCGTCTGCTAAATGACTCAAATGTAAAAATGTTAAAAAAAAGAAAAGAAAAAAAGAATCTGCAGGTAGCTAAAACTAACCAACTAGGTTCAATGTTAGCTAGCTAACATTAGGTTAAAGCTAGCAATGCAAATGAGTTTCTGATTCTAATAATATTACTATGCAGATCATACACGAGCCAGCAGGCTACCGTTCGCTAGCTAGCTAACAGTACGCTTTAACTTGCATTGAAAACCACTTTCATACAAAATTAGAAACGTATAATATCTGAAAATGTAGCTAGACTCTTACCCTTATACAGTTGAAGTCGGAAGTTTACATACACTTAGGTTGGAGTCATTCAAACTCATTTTTCAACCACTCCACACATTTCTTGTTAACAAACTATAGTTTTGGCAAGTCGGTTAGGACATCTACTTTGTGCATGAAACAAGTAATTTTTCCAACAATTGTTTATTTCACTTATAATTCACTGTATCACAATTCCAGTGGGTCAGAAGTTTACACACACTAAGTTGACTGTGCCTTTAAACAGCTTGGAAAATTCCAGAAAATGATGTCATGGCTTTAGAAGCTTCTGATAGGCTAATTGACATCATTTGAGTCAATTGGAGGTGTACCTGTGGATGTATTTCAAGGCCTACCTTCAAACTCAGTGCCTCTTTGCTTGACATCATGGGAAAATCAAAAGAAATCAGCCAAGACCTCCACAAGTCTGGTTCATCCTTGGGAGCAATTTCCAAAAGCCTGAAGGTACCACGTTCATCTGTACAAACAATAGTACACAAGTACGAACACCATGGGACCACGCAGCCATCATACCGCTCAGGAAGGAGACGTGTTCTGTCTCCTAGAGATGAACGTACTTTGGTGTGAAAAGTGCAAATCAATCCCAGAACAACAGCAATGAACCTTGTGAAGATGCTGGAGGAAACAGGTACAAAAGTATATATATCCACAGTAAAACGAGTCCTATATCGACATAACCTGAAAGGCTGCTCAGCAAGGAAGAAGCCACTGCTCCAAAACCGCCATAAAAAAGCCAGACTACGGTTTGCAACTGCACATGGGGACAATGATCGTACTTTTTGGAGAAATGTCCTCTGGTCTGATTAAACAAAAATTGAACTGTTTGGCCATAATGACCATCATTATGTTTGGAGGAAAAAGGGGATTGCTTGCAAGTCGAAGAACACCATCCCAACCATGAAGCACTGGGGGGGGGGGGGGGCAGCATAATACCATGGGGGTGTTTTGCTGCAGGGAGGGACTGGTGCACTTCACAAAATAGATGGCATCATGAGGAAATGCTACCAAATACTGAATGAGTGTATGTAAACTTCTGACCCACTGGGAATGTGATGAAAGAAAGAAAAGCTGAAATAAATCATTCTCCCTACAATTATTCTGACATTTCACATTCTTAAAATAAAGTGGTGATCCTAACTGACCTAAGACAGGTAATTTTTACTAGGATTAAATGTCAGGAATTGTGAAAAACTGAGTTTAAATGTATTTGGCTAAAGGTGTAGGTAAACCTCCGACTTCAACTGTACATGGATGAATGCTTCACAGCATACTGGAACCATTTAACTCTGTTATGTTTGTAGTTTGTTAAGTCAGTATTGTGTCAAGTCACTCCGGTTCACACTGACCGTGGCGTGTGCAGAAAGTAGACCATCACTTTTTCCTGCTGATCTGTTGATATCGCCTGCTAAATTCAGGACATCAATGTTGTTGAGAAAAGTAGCAAAACGTTTGTAATTCTCGATGGCTAACATTATATCTTTCTGAAATGCCACGGTAGAAAAGACAATCAACACATACTGAGCAGCTCACGTTATAAGTGGTCCTCTGTAGCTCAGCTGGTAGAGCACGGCGCTTGTAACGCCAAGGTAGTGGGTTCGATCCCCGGGACCACCCATACGTAAATAATGTATGCACACATGACTGTAAGTCGCTTTGGATAAAAGCGTCTGCTAAATGGCATTTCTTTCTCTTCTTTATATACAGAAGCATTCTACATGACAGACCAATCCAAACTCATCTCACAGCATGTCCAGCCCACCCATTATCTCAGCCAATCATGGCTAGCAGGAAGGTTCCTGTCTTTATCCATGGCTAAACCAACTAGGCTCATAATTTAACAATTTTATTTGTATTTACAGATGGAATACAAGTTTGTTATTAAGGCACATTAAAGATCACATGTTCCAGAATGCATTCCTGCCCCCCCCCCCCCAAAAAATGTATTTTGATAAAATAAAATATAGAAGTTCAAATTCCTCTCCTGTGAAGTAGTGACACGTGACATAGGCCTAGCTTCCTGAAACGGGTCACAAATGATCCCCCAAGACAGAGAATACAACAGAATGGATTTTAGCTTAAGATTATTTACTTTTATTTGTGTGTGTGGATTTGCTCTTTGACAGTTTATTGGATTTCATGGGAATGTTAATTTTTTTTACACGCCTAACCTGACCATAGCACTGCCTTTGTCCGCCTACTGCACAGTCACAGAGAAGACACCAGGCATAGGATAATACATTATATTGGACAGTTTCCAGAGATGATTTGCTCATTTATCTGTGTCAGAGCCTGGAGAAACGTTCCGCTTCAGAGGAGGCAAAATCATCATCATGAATATTTATGAGCTGATAAATGTCTTCGTTGGTCACAGCTCTCCCTCTAGTTATCATCACAGCACCCTCTCTCCCTTCCTCCTTACCTCCTTTCCTCCCTCCCTCCATCATCCCTACTTCCCTCCATCCATCCAGTCATGTGTGAGCTAAGCCATGGCTTCTAAAGGCTCCTCCGTTGTCATTGTTCAAACAGAAAAGCAGTAGGCCTGGTCAGAGTTATCCTGGTCAGAGTTATCCTGGTCAGAGTTATCCTGGTCAGAGTTATCCTGGTCATAGTTATCCTGGTCAGAGTTATCCTGGTCAGAGTTATCCTGGTCAGAGTTATCCCGGGCAGATTCTGGAGATCTGGCTTTATCCAGACGAAGCCACATGGTCAGTGAGCCTCCCATAAGAACCAGGCAGGCCAAGCAGCAGGTGGTGGGTTGCACTGTGGGCATGGAGACCTCTCCCTTCCTCCTTCCCTCCTTTCCTCCAGTCATGGTCAGTGAGCCTCCCTTAAGAACCAGGCAGGCCAAGCAGCAGGTGGTGGGTTGCACTGTGGGCATGGAGACCTCTCCCTTCCTCCTTCCCTCCTTTCCTCCAGTCATGGTCAGTGAGCCTCCCTTAAGAACCAGGCAGGCCAAGCAGCAGGTGGTGGGTTGCACTGTGGGCATGGAGACCTCAAAGTTCGGCCAAACTCTGAAATGTGTGAAACGTCCCTCAGCAAGGGACTAATCGGGACCAGGCATGAGAGCGGATTGGTCGGGACCAGGGATGAGAGCGGATTGGTCGGGACCAGGGATGAGAGCGGATTGGTCGGGACCAGGGATGAGAGCGGATTGTGTCAGCGAGTTGAAGACCAGAGTGGTGGCACGGCGTCCTGGAAGAAAATCTGTCCTGACCACTGTCTGTCTGTCTGTCTGCCACCCCACTTCCGCTCCTCAGCCCCTGTCCGTCTGTCTGTCCAGACCCCTCCCTCCCCTACAATTCCCTTTGTCTCTCTCTTCAATCTCTCCAGACTCCAGTCTTCTATCACCCCCTAGACTCCATCTCCACACAGCTTTCCTGGCATTGCAATATTAGTCAACCCCCAATGGGAGGTCCCAGCCAGAGCAGAAGGACATCATCTTGTTCACACTCTCCACCTCTGCCAGCTTCTCAACTCTCCACCTCTGCCAGCTTCTCAACTCTCCACCACTGCCAGCTTCTCAACTCTCCACCACTGCCAACTTCACAACATGCATTTTTTATGCACATTTTACATTTACATTTTAGTCATTTAGCAGATGCTCTTATCCCAGAGTGACTTACAGTAGTGAGTGCATACATTTTAAAACTTTTTTTTTTCTTTCCATACTGGTCCCCTGTGGGAATCGAACCCACAACCCTGGTGCTGTAAGCGCCATGCTCTACCAACTGAGCCACCTGTCCCCCTCCCCCTATATGATGCATCTCAGTCAGAGTCTCGATGCATAATTAGCAGGATATTTGACAAGGTGTGATCAGTAATCACCCGTCGGTGGCGGTATGAAAACCTGCTAATGTATTCCTGAAGCCTCTTCATCCGTGTTGTTTTAACAGTGGAGGTGTGGCGCTGCGGTGGCTGAGCATCACGACCCATCATGGCTTCCTAGTTTCCTGCCTGGGGAACACTGCTGCATGATGGGGCTGCGGTGGCTGAGCATCACGACCCATCATGGCTTCCTAGTTTCCTGCCTGGGGAACACTGCTGCATGATGGGGCTGCGGTGGCGACCGTCACGACCCGTCATGGCTTCCTAGTTTCCTGCCTGGGGAACACTGCTGCATGATGGGGCTGCGGTGGCTGAGCATCACGACCCATCATGGCTTCCTAGTTTCCTGCCTGGGGAACACTGCTGCATGATGGCGCTGCGGTGGCTGAGCATCACGACCCATCATGGCTTCCTAGTTTCCTGCCTGGGGAACACTGCTGCATGATGGGGCTGCGGTGGCGACCGTCACGACCCGTCATGGCTTCCTAGTTTCCTGCCTGGGGAACACTGCTGCATGATGGGGCTGCGGTGGCTGAGCATCACGACCCATCATGGCTTCCTAGTTTCCTGCCTGGGGAACACTGCTGCATGATGGGGCTGCGGTGGCTGAGCATCACGACCCATCATGGCTTCCTAGTTTCCTGCCTGGGGAACACTGCTGCATGATGGGGCTGCGGTGGCGACCGTCACGGCCCATCATGGCTTCCTAGTTTCCTGCCTGGGGAACACTGCTGCATGATGGGGCTGCGGTGGCGGCCGTCACGGTGTCTCCACGGTCCTACCACCACCACCACTTCCCCTGGCTCCGCTCTGCACATTTTACATTTTACATTTTAGTCATTTAGCAGACGCTCTTATCCAGAGCGACTTACAGTTAGTGAATACATATATATATATTATTTTTTTATACTGGCCCCCCGTGGGAATCGAACCCACAACCCTGGCGTTGCAAACGCCATGCTCTATCAACTGAGCTACATCCCTGCCGGCCATTCCCTCCCCTACCCTGGACGACACTGGGCCAATTGTGCGCCGCCCATGAGTCTCCCGGTCGCGGCCGGCTGCGACAGAGCCTGCACCATCATGGTTTATCAGTTGCCTGCTTTGGACAGATGCAACATTGCAACTGCTGTCACCACCTCCATCCTGGCTCCACAAACGTGACTGATGTGTGTCCATGGAGACTGATGTGTGAATAGGCCTCATGTTACACAACCAATACCCATAACCCAACTCTCTATATAACCTATGTATCTATATAAACTATCTATGTAACCTAACTCTCTATATAACCTAACACTACATTCCTAAAGAAAAGACACCCAAAAGTACTTGTTACATTTTGAATGCTCAGCAGGACAGGAAAATTGTCCAATTCACACACTTATCAAGAGAACATCCCTGGTCATCCCTACTGCGTCTGATCTGGCGGACACACTAAACACAAATGTGTTTGTTTGTAAAGTATGTCTTCATATTGTAGTGTGCCCCTGGCTATCCGTAAATAAATAAAAACAAGAAAATGGTGCCGTCTGGTTTGCTTAATATAAGGAATTTGAAATGATTTAGACTTTTACTTTGACTTTCGATACTTAAGTATATTTTAGCAATTACATTTACTATTGATAATTAAGTGTATTTAAAATCAAATACTTTTAGACTTTTACTCAAGTAGTGTTTTACTGGGTGACTTTCACTTTTAGTTGAGTCATTTTCTGTTAAGGTATCTTTACTTTTACTCAAGTATGGCAATTGGGTACTTTTTCCACCACTGTATATAACCAAAACATCTATGGGTGAAGTTAAGGTAGGTAAGGGTTAAGGTTAAGTTAAAACAGATTAACTTAACGATTAATCATAAAAAGCTTGACATTAAGTTGCCCCTAATGGACAGTATTGAAGGCATCTCCTGATGTCCTGGGGACCTGGACAATTGTTGAATATGAGGTCTATCTGGTGTGAGACAAGGCACAACAAGTGAGAGAATGGTGCTGAAGCGCAAAATCAAGGGTGTATGATAGGCAGCCTTGTCTTTCCCATGTTTCATGAGCTGAAATTAAAGATCCCAGAAATGTTCCATACACACAAAAAGCTTATTTCTCTCAAATGTTGTGCACAAATTAGTTTACATCCCTGTTAGTGAGCATTTCTCAATTGTCAAGATAATCCATCCACCTGACAGGTGTGGCATATCAAGAAGCTGATTAAACAGCATGATCATTACATAGGTGCATCTTGTGCTGGGGACAATAAAAGGCCACTCTAAAATGTGCCATTTTGTCACACAACACAATGCCACAGATATCTCAAGTTTTGAGGGAGCGTGCGATTGGAATGGTGACTGTAGGAATGTCCACCTGAGCTGTTGCCAGAGAATTCAATGTTAATTTTTCTACCA
>NC_140003.1:48490274-48500274 GCF_964263955.1 Coregonus lavaretus
GGTTAAAGTGCAGTGTTTGGTAATATGTAGCCATGTCAAGCTGTTGGTGGTTGGTTAAAGTGCAGTGTTTGGTAATATGTAGCCATGTCAAGCTGTTGGTGGTTGGTTAAAGTGTTTGGTAATATGTAGCCATGTCAAGCTGTTGGTGGTTGGTTAAAGTGCAGTGTTTGGTAATATGTAGACATGTCAAGCTGTTGGTGGTTGGTTAAAGTGTTTGGTAATATGTAGCCATGTCAAGCTGTTGGTGGTTGGTTAAAGTGCAGTGTTTGGTAATATGTAGCCATGTCAAGCTGTTGGTGGTTGGTTAAAGTGCAGTGTTTGGTAATATGTAGCCATGTCAAGCTGTTGGTGGTTGGTTAAAGTGCAGTGTTTGGTAATATGTAGACATGTCAAGCTGTTGGTGGTTGGTTAAAGTGCAGTGTTTGGTAATATGTAGCCATGTCAAGCTGTTGGTGGTTGGTTAAAGTGCAGTGTTTGGTAATATGTAGCCATGTCAAGCTGTTGGTGGTTGGTTAAAGTGCAGTGTTTGGTAATATGTAGCCATGTCAAGCTGTTGGTGGTTGGTTAAAGTGCAGTGTTTGGTAATATGTAGCCATGTCAAGCTGTTGGTGGTTGTTTAAAGTGCAGTGTTTGGTAATATGTAGCCATGTCAAGCTGTTGGTGGTTGGTTAAAGTGCAGTGTTTGGTAATATGTAGCCATGTCAAGCTGTTGGTGGTTGGTTAAAGTGCAGTGTTTGGTAATATGTAGCCATGTCAAGCTGTTGGTGATTGGTTAAAGTGCAGTGTTTGGTAATATGTAGCCATGTCAAGCTGTTGGTGGTTGGTTAAAGTGCAGTGTTTGGTAATATGTAGCCATGTCAAGTTGTTGGTGGTTGGTTAAAGTGCAGTGTTTGGTAATATGTAGCCATGTCAAGCTGTTGGTGGTTGGTTAAAGTGTTTGGTAATATGTAGCCATATCAAGCTGTTGGTGGTTGGTTAAAGTGCAGTGTTTGGTAATATGTAGCCATGTCAAGCTGTTGGTGGTTGGTTAAAGTGCAGTGTTTGGTAATATGTAGCCATGTCAAGCTGTTGGTGGTTGGTTAAAGTGCAGTGTTTGGTAATATGTAGCCATGTCAAGCTGTTGGTGGTTGGTTAAAGTGCAGTGTTTGGTAATATGTAGCCATGTCAAGCTGTTGGTGGTTGGTTAAAGTGCAGTGTTTGGTAATATGTAGCCATGTCAAGCTGTTGGTGGTTGGTTAAAGTGCAGTGTTTGGTAATATGTAGCCATGTCAAGCTGTTGGTGGTTGGTTAAAGTGCAGTGTTTGGTAATATGTAGCCATGTCAAGCTGTTGGTGGTTGGTTAAAGTGCAGTGTTTGGTAATATGTAGCCATGTCAAGCTGTTGGTGGTTGGTTAAAGTGCAGTGTTTGGTAATATGTAGCCATGTCAAGCTGTTGGTGGTTGGTTAAAGTGCAGTGTTTGGTAATATGTAGCCATGTCAAGCTGTTGGTTGTTGGTTAAAGTGCAGTGTTTGGTAATATGTAGCCATGTCAAGCTGTTGGTGGTTGGTTAAAGTGCAGTGTTTGGTAATATGTAGCCATGTCAAGCTGTTGGTGGTTGGTTAAAGTGCAGTGTTTGGTAATATGTAGACATGTCAAGCTGTTGGTGGTTGGTTAAAGTGTTTGGTAATATGTAGCCATGTCAAGCTGTTGGTGGTTGGTTAAAGTGCAGTGTTTGGTAATATGTAGCCATGTCAAGCTGTTGGTGGTTGGTTAAAGTGCAGTGTTTGGTAATATGTAGCCATGTCAAGCTGTTGGTGGTTGTTTAAAGTGCAGTGTTTGGTAATATGTAGCCATGTCAAGCTGTTGGTGGTTGGTTAAAGTGCAGTGTTTGGTAATATGTAGCCATGTCAAGCTGTTGGTGGTTGTTTAAAGTGCAGTGTTTGGTAATATGTAGCCATGTCAAGCTGTTGGTGGTTGGTTAAAGTGCAGTGTTTGGTAATATGTAGCCATGTCAAGCTGTTGGTTGTTGGTTAAAGTGGAGTGTTTGGTAATATGTAGCCATGTCAAGCTGTTGGTGGTTGGTTAAAGTGCAGTGTTTGGTAATATGTAGCCATGTCAAGCTGTTGGTGGTTGGTTAAAGTGCAGTGTTTGGTAATATGTAGCCATGTCAAGCTGTTGGTGGTTGTTTAAAGTGCAGTGTTTGGTAATATGTAGCCATGTCAAGCTGTTGGTGGTTGGTTAAAGTGCAGTGTTTGGTAATATGTAGCCATGTCAAGCTGTTGGTGATTGGTTAAAGTGCAGTGTTTGGTAATATGTAGCCATGTCAAGCTGTTGGTGGTTGGTTAAAGTGCAGTGTTTGGTAATATGTAGCCATGACAAGTTGTTGGTGGTTGGTTAAAGTGCAGTGTTTGGTAATATGTAGCCATGTCAAGCTGTTGGTGGTTGGTTAAAGTGTTTGGTAATATGTAGCCATGTCAAGCTGTTGGTGGTTGGTTAAAGTGCAGTGTTTGGTAATTGTAGCCATGTCAAGCTGTTGGTGGTTGGTTAAAGTGCAGTGTTTGGTAATATGTAGCCATGTCAAGCTGTTGGTGGTTGGTTAAAGTGCAGTGTTTGGTAATATGTAGCCATGTCAAGCTGTTGGTGGTTGGTTAAAGTGCAGTGTTTGGTAATATGTAGCCATGTCAAGCTGTTGGTGGTTGGTTAAAGTGCAGTGTTTGGTAATATGTAGCCATGTCAAGCTGTTGGTGGTTGGTTAAAGTGCAGTGTTTGGTAATATGTAGCCATGTCAAGCTGTTGGTGGTTGGTTAAAGTGCAGTGTTTGGTAATATGTAGCCATGTCAAGCTGTTGGTGGTTGGTTAAAGTGCAGTGTTTGGTAATATGTAGCCATGTCAAGCTGTTGGTGGTTGGTTAAAGTGCAGTGTTTGGTAATATGTAGCCATGTCAAGCTGTTGGTGGTTGGTTAAAGTGCAGTGGTTGGTAATATGTAGCCATGTCAAGCTGTTGGTGGTTGGTTAAAGTGCAGTGTTTGGTAATATGTAGCCATGTCAAGCTGTTGGTGGTTGGTTAAAGTGCAGTGTTTGGTAATATGTAGCCATGTCAAGCTGTTGGTGGTTGGTTAAAGTGCAGTGTTTGGTAATATGTAGCCATGTCAAGCTGTTGGTGGTTGGTTAAAGTGCAGTGTTTGGTAATATGTAGCCATGTCAAGCTGTTGGTGGTTGGTTAAAGTGCAGTGTTTGGTAATATGTAGCCATGTCAAGCTGTTGGTGGTTGGTTAAAGTGCAGTGTTTGGTAATATGTAGACATGTCAAGCTGTTGGTGGTTGGTTAAAGTGTTTGGTAATATGTAGCCATGTCAAGCTGTTGGTGGTTGGTTAAAGTGCAGTGTTTGGTAATATGTAGCCATGTCAAGCTGTTGGTGGTTGGTTAAAGTGCAGTGTTTGGTAATATGTAGCCATGTCAAGCTGTTGGTGGTTGTTTAAAGTGCAGTGTTTGGTAATATGTAGCCATGTCAAGCTGTTGGTGGTTGGTTAAAGTGCAGTGTTTGGTAATATGTAGCCATGTCAAGCTGTTGGTGGTTGGTTAAAGTGCAGTGTTTGGTAATATGTAGCCATGTCAAGCTGTTGGTGGTTGGTTAAAGTGCAGTGGTTGGTAATATGTAGCCATGTCAAGCTGTTGGTGGTTGGTTAAAGTGCAGTGTTTGGTAATATGTAGCCATGTCAAGCTGTTGGTGGTTGGTTAAAGTGCAGTGTTTGGTAATATGTAGCCATGTCAAGCTGTTGGTGGTTGGTTAAAGTGCAGTGTTTGGTAATATGTAGCCATGTCAAGCTGTTGGTTGTTGGTTAAAGTGGAGTGTTTGGTAATATGTAGCCATGTCAAGCTGTTGGTGGTTGGTTAAAGTGCAGTGTTTGGTAATATGTAGCCATGTCAAGCTGTTGGTGGTTGGTTAAAGTGCAGTGTTTGGTAATATGTAGCCATGTCAAGCTGTTGGTGGTTGTTTAAAGTGCAGTGTTTGGTAATATGTAGCCATGTCAAGCTGTTGGTGGTTGGTTAAAGTGCAGTGTTTGGTAATATGTAGCCATGTCAAGCTGTTGGTGATTGGTTAAAGTGCAGTGTTTGGTAATATGTAGCCATGTCAAGCTGTTGGTGGTTGGTTAAAGTGCAGTGTTTGGTAATATGTAGCCATGTCAAGTTGTTGGTGGTTGGTTAAAGTGCAGTGTTTGGTAATATGTAGCCATGTCAAGCTGTTGGTGGTTGGTTAAAGTGCAGTGTTTGGTAATATGTAGCCATGTCAAGCTGTTGGTGGTTGGTTAAAGTGCAGTGTTTGGTAATATGTAGCCATGTCAAGCTGTTGGTGGTTGGTTAAAGTGCAGTGTTTGGTAATATGTAGCCATGTCAAGCTGTTGGTGGTTGGTTAAAGTGCAGTGTTTGGTAATATGTAGCCATGTCAAGCTGTTGGTGGTTGGTTAAAGTGCAGTGTTTGGTAATATGTAGCCATGTCAAGCTGTTGGTGGTTGGTTAAAGTGCAGTGTTTGGTAATATGTAGCCATGTCAAGCTGTTGGTGGTTGGTTAAAGTGCAGTGTTTGGTAATATGTAGCCATGTCAAGCTGTTGGTGGTTGGTTAAAGTGCAGTGTTTGGTAATATGTAGACATGTCAAGCTGTTGGTGGTTGGTTAAAGTGTTTGGTAATATGTAGCCATGTCAAGCTGTTGGTGGTTGGTTAAAGTGCAGTGTTTGGTAATATGTAGCCATGTCAAGCTGTTGGTGGTTGGTTAAAGTGCAGTGTTTGGTAATATGTAGCCATGTCAAGCTGTTGGTGGTTGTTTAAAGTGCAGTGTTTGGTAATATGTAGCCATGTCAAGCTGTTGGTGGTTGGTTAAAGTGCAGTGTTTGGTAATATGTAGCCATGTCAAGCTGTTGGTGGTTGTTTAAAGTGCAGTGTTTGGTAATATGTAGCCATGTCAAGCTGTTGGTGGTTGGTTAAAGTGCAGTGTTTGGTAATATGTAGCCATGTCAAGCTGTTGGTTGTTGGTTAAAGTGGAGTGTTTGGTAATATGTAGCCATGTCAAGCTGTTGGTGGTTGGTTAAAGTGCAGTGTTTGGTAATATGTAGCCATGTCAAGCTGTTGGTGGTTGGTTAAAGTGCAGTGTTTGGTAATATGTAGCCATGTCATGCTGTTGGTGGTTGTTTAAAGTGCAGTGTTTGGTAATATGTAGCCATGTCAAGCTGTTGGTGGTTGGTTAAAGTGCAGTGTTTGGTAATATGTAGCCATGTCAAGCTGTTGGTGATTGGTTAAAGTGCAGTGTTTGGTAATATGTAGCCATGTCAAGCTGTTGGTGGTTGGTTAAAGTGCAGTGTTTGGTAATATGTAGCCATGTCAAGTTGTTGGTGGTTGGTTAAAGTGCAGTGTTTGGTAATATGTAGCCATGTCAAGCTGTTGGTGGTTGGTTAAAGTGTTTGGTAATATGTAGCCATGTCAAGCTGTTGGTGGTTGGTTAAAGTGCAGTGTTTGGTAATATGTAGCCATGTCAAGCTGTTGGTGGTTGGTTAAAGTGCAGTGTTTGGTAATATGTAGCCATGTCAAGCTGTTGGTGGTTGGTTAAAGTGCAGTGTTTGGTAATATGTAGCCATGTCAAGCTGTTGGTGGTTGGTTAAAGTGCAGTGTTTGGTAATATGTAGCCATGTCAAGCTGTTGGTGGTTGGTTAAAGTGCAGTGTTTGGTAATATGTAGCCATGTCAAGCTGTTGGTGGTTGGTTAAAGTGCAGTGTTTGGTAATATGTAGCCATGTCAAGCTGTTGGTGGTTGGTTAAAGTGCAGTGTTTGGTAATATGTAGCCATGTCAAGCTGTTGGTGGTTGGTTAAAGTGCAGTGTTTGGTAATATGTAGCCAAACACTGCCCCTCTCCCCTCCTCCCCTGCCTCTCTCCCCTTCCATAGCCTCCCCCTCTCCCCTCCCCTATCCCCTACCCCTCTCCCCCTCTCCCCTCCTCCTCTCCCCCTCTCCCCTCCTCCTCTCCCCTCCTCCTATGCCACTCTCCCCTTCCATAGCCTCCCCCTCTCCCCTCCCCTCTCCCCTCCTCCCCCCTACCCCTCTCCCCTCCTCCCCTGCCTCTCTCCCCTCCTCCCCCCTACCCCTCTCCCCTCCTCCCCTGCCTCTCTCCCCTCCTCCCCTGCCTCTCTCCCCTCCTCCCCTGCCTCTCTCCCCTTCCATAGCCTCCCCCTCTCCCCTCCCCTCTCCCCTACCCCTCTCCCCTCCTCCCCTCTCCCCTTCCAAAGCCAGACCTTCTCCCCATCGCCCCTGCCACTCTCTGTTATAAATTGATTTGCATTTTAATGAGGGAAATAAGTATTTGACCCCTCTGCAAAACATGACTTAGTACTTGGTGGCAAAACCCTTGTTGGCAGTCACAGAGGTCAGACGTTTCTTGTAGTTGGCCACCAGGTTTGTACACATCTCAGGAGGGATTTTGTCCCACTCCTCTTTGCAGATCTTCTCCAAGTCATTAAGGTTTCGAGGCTGATGTTTGGCAACTCGAACCTTCAGCTCCCTCCACAGATTTTCTATGGGATTAAGGTCTGGAGACTGGCTAGGCCACCCCAGGACCTTAATATGTCTCTTCTTGAGCCACTCCTTTGTTGCCTTGGCCATGTTTTGGGTCATTGTCATGCTGGAATACCCATCCACGACCCATTTTAATGCCCTGGCTGAGGGAAGGAAGCAGGTTATCACCCAAGATTTGACGGTACATGGCCCCGTCCATCGTCCCTTTGATGCGGTGAAGTTGTCCTGTCCCCTTAGCAGAAAAACACCCCCAAAGCATAATGTTTCCACCTCCATGTTTGACGGTGGGGATGGTGTTCTTGGGGTCATAGGCAGCATTCCTCCTCCTCCAAACACGGCGAGTTGAGTTGATGCCAAAGAGCTCGATTTTGGTCTCATCTGACCACAACACTTTCACCCAGTTCTCCTCTGAATCATTCAGATGTTCATTGGCAAACTTCAGACGGGCATGTATATGTGCTTTCTTGAGCAGGGGGACCTTGCGGGCGCTGCAGGATTTCAGTCCTTCACGGCGTAGTGTGTTACCAATTGTTTTCTTGGTGACTATGGTCCCAGCTGCCTTGAGATCATTGACAAGATGTAGTTCTGGGCTGATTCCTCACCGTTCTCATGATCATTGCAACTCCACGAGGTGAGATCTTGCATGGAGCCCCAGGCCGAGGGAGACTGACAGTTATTTTGTGTTTCTTCCATTTGCTAATAATCGCACCAACTGTTGTCACCTTCTCACCAAGCTGCTTGGCGATGGTCTTGTAGCCCATTCCAGCCTTGTGTAGGTCTACAATCTTGTCCCTGACATCCTTGGAGAGCTCTTTGGTCTTGGCCATGGTGGAGAGTTTGGAATCTGATTGATTGCTTCTGTGGACAGGTGTCTTTTATACAGGTAACAAACTGAGATTAGGAGCGCTCCCTTTAAGAGTGTGCTCCTAATCTCAGCTCGTTACCTGTATAAAAGACACCTGGGAGCCAGAAATCTTTCTGATTGAGAGGGGGTCAAATACTTATTTCCCTCATTCAAATGCAAATCAATTTATAACATTTTTGACATGCGTTTTTTTCTGGATTTTTTTGTTGTTATTCTGTCTCTCTTTGTTCAAATAAACCTACCATTAAAATTATAGACTGATCATGTCTTTGTCAGTGGGCAAACGTACAAAATCAGCAGGGGATCAAATACTTTTTCCCCTCACTGTATACCTGGCGATTAGGAGCTGTATGATGCATAATGATGAATGAGTGAATTGGAAACATATGCCTCTCGATCCCTGAAACATTAAACATTTCAAACAGCCTTCCTCCCACGGCACTGAACCAGATAAAAGAGTGTTGTCACCGTAAGCCCTTCGGAAATGACCACTGCTGTTGGTTTTAATAATACACCATAGCAGCGGTAGTGTCAAACAGAATAATGATGTCATATATCTGAAGAACAAATGAGAACGTTAAAGATACAATCTGTGATCTGAAAAAAAAATATAAACACATTTAAGGGTCAGGGGTTCAGATGTTGGGTCATTACATGTTTGACTGGCTCAATGAGCTGTGGCCTGGTAGTTCATTGGCCGTGGGTGTAACCAATGAGCTGTGGCCTGGTAGTTCATTGGCCGTGGGTGTAACCAATGAGCTGTGGCCTGGTAGTTCATTGGCTGTGGGTGTAACCAATGAGCTGTGGCCTGGTAGTTCATTGGCCGTGGGTGTAACCAATGAGCTGTGGCCTGGTAGTTCATTGGCCGTGGGTGTAACCAATGAGCTGTGGCCTGGTAGTTCATTGGCCGTGGGTGTAACCAATGAGCTGTGGCCTGGTAGTTCGTTGGCCGTGGGTGTAACCAATGAGCTGTGGCCTGGTAGTTCGTTGGCCGTGGGTGTAACCAATGAGCTGTGGCCTGGTAGTTCGTTGGCCGTGGGTGTAACCAATGAGCTGTGGCCTGGTAGTTCGTTGGCCGTGGGTGTAACCAATGAGCTGTGGCCTGGTAGTTCGTTGGCCGTGGGTGTAACCAATGAGCTGTGGCCTGGTAGTTCGTTGGCCGTGGGTGTAACCAATGAGCTGTGGCCTGGTAGTTCGTTGGCCGTGGGTGTAACCAATGAGCTGTGGCCTGGTAGTTCGTTGGCCGTGGGTGTAACCAATGAGCTGTGGCCTGGTAGTTCGTTGGCCGTGGGTGTAACCAATGAGCTGTGGCCTGGTAGTTCGTTGGCCGTGGGTGTAACCAATGAGCTGTGGCCTGGTAGTTCATTGGCCGTGGGTGTAACCAATGAGCTGTGGCCTGGTAGTTCATTGGCCGTGGGTGTAACCAATGAGCTGTGGCCTGGTAGTTCGTTGGCCGTGGGTGTAACCAATGAGCTGTGGCCTGGTAGTTCATTGGCCGTGGGTGTAACAGTGTAATACAGTCATATTAACTGTTGCTCTGAGGTGTATTAGCTGAATCAATCAATCTGGAACAGGTCAGCACCTTCACAGAAGAGTCCCCCCCTTGTCTGTGGAGGCCACACATTTACAATTTTACATTTACATTTACGTCATTTAGCAGACGCTCTTATCCAGAGCGACTTACAAATAGGTGCATTCACCTTATAGCCAGTGGGATAACCACCTTATAGCCAGTGGGATAACCACCTTATAGCCAGTGGGATAACCACCTTATAGCCAGTGGGATAACCACCCTATAGCCAGTGGGATAACCACCCTATAGCCAGTGGGATAACCACCTTATAGCCAGTGGGATAACCACCCTATAGCCAGTGGGATAACCACCCTATAGCCAGTGGGATAACCACCTTATAGCCAGTGGGATAACCACCCTATAGCCAGTGGGATAACCACCTTATAGCCAGTGGGATAACCACCTTATAGCCAGTGGGATAACCATGGTGTGTTATATTCATAGAAGCTTTCTGTGTCTGAGGCTGACTTTGGAATACCTTAATCAGAGAATTACTGAGACAGTCTGTGAAAATGTTCACCATGATTGATTTCTGTAAAATATTTTTTTTCCATTAAACTCTACTGCACCTATTCAAAAACGGTCAATTTATATAATTTCATCTCATCAAAATAGTTCCTTCAAGCCAAACGCTCCTAAAGAACGATTCCTCAATTATTATCAATGAACTCTATATCCTCCTGCAGTCTCCTCCAAGGTATAGATTTCCTCTCAGGACAGTATTGCTGAACGAGCACTTCTTATTGACACGCTGCAGCTTTCCCATGTATTGATATATCCACTTAGAGAGCAGTGGCTGCATACCATGCATTCATTTAGGGAGGGAGAGAGAGAGGGGGAGAAGGGGAGAGAGAGGGAGAGAGAGAAGGGGAGAGAGAGAAGGGGAGAGAGAGAGATAAGGGGAGAGAGAGAGAGAGAGAGAGAGAGGGAGAGACTGAGAGTGTGAGAGAGAGAGACAGAGAGAGAGAGAGAGAGAGAGAGAAGGGTGTGTGTGGACCATTCTGTAGCAGGCTATATATATT
>NC_140003.1:48505274-48517774 GCF_964263955.1 Coregonus lavaretus
TTGTGTGTGGGTTTGAGTGTGTGAGAGCTGGTTGTGTGGGTGTGGGTGTGTGTGGGAGATGGTTGTGTGTGGGTTTGAGTGTGTGGGAGATGGTTGTGTGTGGGTTTGAGTGTGTGGGAGCTGGTTGTGTGGGTGTGGGTGTGTGTGGGAGCTGGTTGTGTGTGGGTTTGAGTGTGTGGGAGCTGGTTGTGTGGGTGTGGGTGTGTGTGGGAGATGGTTGTGTGTGGGTTTGAGTGTGTGGGAGATGGTTGTGTGTGGGTTTGAGTGTGTGGGAGCTGGTTGTGTGGGTGTGGGTGTGTGTGGAAGCTGGTTGTGTGTGGGTTTGAGTGTGTGGGAGCTGGTTGTGTGGGTGTGTGTGGGAGCTAGTTGTGTGGGTGTGTGTGTGTGTGGGAGCTAGTTGTGTGGGTGTGTGTGGGAGCTGGTTGTGTGTGGGTTTGAGTGTGTGGGAGCTGGTTGTGTGGGTGTGTGTGGGAGCTGGTTGTGTGTGGGTGTGTGTGTGCGGGAGCTGGTTGTGTGTGGGTTTGAGTGTGTGAGAGCTGGTTGTGTGGGTGTGGGTGTGTGTGGGAGATGGTTGTGTGTGGGTTTGAGTGTGTGGGAGATGGTTGTGTGTGGGTTTGAGTGTGTGGGAGCTGGTTGTGTGGGTGTGGGTGTGTGTGGAAGCTGGTTGTGTGTGGGTTTGAGTGTGTGGGAGCTGGTTGTGTGGGTGTGTGTGGGAGCTGGTTGTGTGTGGGTTTGAGTGTGTGGGAGCTGGTTGTGTGGGTGTGTGTGGGAGCTGGTTGTGTGTGGGTTTGAGTGTGTGGGAGCTGGTTGTGGGTGTGGGTGTGTGTGGGAGCTGGTTGTGTGTGGGTTTGAGTGTATGGGAGCTGGTTGTGTGGGTGTGGGTGGATGTGGGAGCTGGTTGTGTGTGGGTTTGAGTGTGTGGGAGCTGGTTGTGTGTGGGTGTGGGAGCTGGTTGTGTGGGTTTGAGTGTGTGGGAGCTGGTTGTGTGTGGGTTTGAGTGTGTGTGGGAGCTGGTTGTGTGTGGGTTTTAGTGTGTGGGTGTGGGTGTGTGTGGGTTTGAGTGTATGGGAGCTGGTTGTGTGGGTGTGGGTGGATGTGGGAGCTGGTTGTGTGTGGGTTTGAGTGTGTGGGAGCTGGTTGTGTGTGGGTGTGGGAGCTGGTTGTGTGGGTTTGAGTGTGTGGGAGCTGGTTGTGTGTGGGTTTGAGTGTGTGTGGGAGCTGGTTGTGTGTGGGTTTTAGTGTGTGGGTGTGGGTGTGTGTGGGTGTGTGTGTGGGAGCTGGTTGTGTGTGTCTGTGTGTGTGTGAGAGAGCTGGTTGTGTGTGGGTGTGTGTGGGTGTGTGGGAGCTGGTTGTGTGTTTGTGTGTGTGTGTGTATGTGTGTGTGTGTGTGTGTGTGTGTGGGAGCTGGTTGTGTGTGGGTGTGTGTGAGCTGGTTGTGTGTGGGTGTGTGTGAGCTGGTTGTGTGTGTGTGTGTGGGAGCTGGTTGTGTGTGGGTTTTAGTGTGTGGGTGTGGGTGTGTGTGGGTGTGTGTGTGGGAGCTGGTTGTGTGTGTCTGTGTGTGTGTGAGAGAGCTGGTTGTGTGTGGGTGTGTGTGGGTGTGTGGGAGCTGGTTGTGTGTTTGTGTGTGTGTGTGTGTATGTGTGTGTGTGTGTGTGTGTGTGTGTGTGTGTGTGGGAGCTGGTTGTGTGTGGGTGTGTGTGTGTGTGTGTGAGCTGGTTGTGTGTGGGTGTGTGTGAGCTGGTTGTGTGTGTGTGTGTGGGAGCTGGTTGTGTGTGGGTGTGTGGTGAAAAGCTATTCTGTGCTATGGCACTGTGCTGCTCTGTAGCGCTCCCTGTAGCGTTACTATGAGATTTAAACCCCACTACAGGCTGAATCCTAACTTTAACCCCACTACAGGCTGAATCCTAACTTTAACCCCACTACAGTCAAAACAAGTTCAAACAATTACATCACAACAAAACACAACAACAGCCTACATCATGAATACACCAATACACCATACAAGACATTATTACAATAGTATTACACATCTACAATATCAAATCTGTAGTATCACTACATTACAGTGTGTGTTGACTTCCAATCCGTGGTCATAAACCATTACTAGTCCTGATGGGCATAAACCTTTACTAGTCCTGCTGGACATAAACCTTTACTAGTCCTGATGGACATAAACCTTTACTAGTCCTGCTGGACATAAACCTTTACTAGTCCTGATGCCACTATGTATTTATACAGTTTGGCCAATGTCTCTTCTGTCTACCTGGATCACTGCTCCCGCAACACTGACAGCTGTGTTGACATGACAACAGGGCCGGAGTTCCGAACCTTCAAATGGTTCATGTGACAAAAGCATTAGTTTTGCTTGTAACTAGTTGCACAAAGTTGAAAGTTGTGACAGGATGCAACCAAGTTGTTCATTAGTTCCAGGGGGAATGTTTCACGAAGCAATCAAGAAGTAACTCAGTTGCAAGCTGTGTCGTCTAATGGCAGCCTAAGAGTACGAGGCACTCCCTTTCTCTAACAACTCAATCACAACCTTTTATACCAACATCCACCCCCCTCATTACCCCCTCAACAGACATCTACCCTGCCCCCACCCCAATGGACATTTATCAAGCTGAATAACCACCACTACTTCCTACCCCACCAGACTTCAAATTGTCATCAGTTGTTACCTTGATGATGTAGAACACATCGCTAGAGAGTGGGCCAGACATTAGAATTAAAACAACGTTTAATAATTGTATTCAAAAGTGCAATTGCAAACCTAAAGTTGCGTCCAAATATGTTGTCTCCCTTGCACTTTTCTTAAATAATGTCCTATTTCTTCTCAAATAAGTTGAAATTGAAAAAACCTTTTGTCTCCACACCTTGTTATTGTATTTTCCACATTGCAGAACCAATTTTATTTTTGTAAACCTAAGTTTTACAACTTGCAAGTTTACTGGCCAAATTGCCAGTAGAAAGGTGTAGAAAGCTCATTAATGCTACAGTAAGCTATTGTCGGGATTTATCTTGGCCAAAGGCTGTGCAACCAAGTACTAGCTCTGTCCAAGCTATTTGTCTTTATTTTCTAAAATTAAAATTGTACATTTATGTCACGCCCTGGCTCTGGGGACTCTAGTATGTTGAGCCAGGGTGTGAGTTTTCATGTGTGTTGGTGTATATCTATGTTGGCCAGGGTGGCTCCCAATCAGAGACGGCTGTAGCTCGTTGTCTCTGATTGGGAGTCATACTTAGGTAGCCGTTAGGCATTCATTCATTGTGGTTTCTTGTTCGTGTTGGTTTGTGTTTGACCATTGACTGTCACGTCATCGTTTTGTTGTTTTGATCGTGTGATCATTAATTAAATAAATATGTTCGCATTCAACGCTGCGCCTTGGTCCTCCTCTGTTCCCGACGAGCGTGACAGAAGAAACCACCAAGACTGGACCAAGCAGCATGTCCAGGAGCCATCGCCAGGGAGATCTCTAGCAGATCTCCTTCGCCTCCTCGACTGGGTCAAGCCGGGTGAGGAAGAGAAGGGCTTGACATGGAGGCAGAAGGGCGAAAGGCTGGCGAGGGACATGGAGACCTGGTCCACGGGTAGGAGAGACGCCCAGACATTTTTTAGGGGGGAGCTAACGCCGTGGACGACGGGCCAGCAGGAGACCGCGGCAGAGCGGCCCAGCGGGTTGGCAGAGGAGGCCGCCAGGTTACGGGGGCCACTGGTCGAAGAGGGGATGGAAGGTGTAGAGGCACGGCGAGAGGTACTGGGGTGTGTTACCAGTCTGGTCCGGCCCATTCCAGATCCCTGCGTAGGACCAGTGGTGTGTGTCCCCAGTACGGTCCGGCCTGTTCCTGCTCCCCGCACCAGGCCAATGGTGCGCTTCGTCAACCCGGCTCGGCCCGTTCCTGCTCCCCGCACCAAGTCAGTGGTGCGCTTCGTCAGCCCGGCTCGGCCCGTTCCTGCTCCCCGCACCAAGTCAGTGGTGCGCTTCGTCAGCCCGGCTCGGCCCGTTCCTGCTCCCCGCACCAAGTCAGTGGTGCGCTTCGTCAGCCCGGCTCGGCCCGTTCCTGCTCCCCGCACCAAGTCAGTGGTGCGCTTCGTCAGCCCGGTTCGGCCCGTTCCTGCTCCCCGCACCAAGTCAGTGGTGCGCTTCGTCAGCCCGGCTCGGCCCGTTCCTGCTCCCGCACCAAGTCAGTGGTGCGCTTCGTCAGCCCGGCTCGGCCCGTTCCTGCTCCCCGCACCAAGTCAGTGGTGCGTTTCGTCAGCCCGGTTCGGCCCGCTCCTGCTCCCCGCACCAAGTCAGGGGTGCGTTTCGTCAGCCCGGCTCGGGCCGTTCCTGCTCCCCACACCAAGCCAGTGGTGTGCGTCGTCAGTCCGGCACAGCCCATGCCTGTTCCACTGGTGCCTGGTTCAGCACGGGTCAGCTGCTTCACGCCGGAGCTAGAGCAATCCGCTCCACCAGTGTGCAGTCCAGCTCCGGTCAGCAGGGCCAGACCGGACCAGGGGTACTTTGGGGGGTTAGAGAGCGAGTGGGGATCATGCCCGGAGCCGGATCCGCCGCCAAGGCGGAGTGCCCACCCGGTCCCTCCCCTGTGGTATTTGGTTGGCGCGGTCGGAGTCCGCGCCTTTAGGGGGGGGTACTGTCACGCCCTGGCTCTGGGGACTCTAGTATGTTGAGCCAGGGTGTGAGTTTTCATGTGTGTTGGTGTATATCTATGTTGGCCAGGGTGGCTCCCAATCAGAGACGGCTGTAGCTCGTTGTCTCTGATTGGGAGTCATACTTAGGTAGCCGTTAGGCATTCATTCATTGTGGTTTCTTGTTCGTGTTGGTTTGTGTTTGACCATTGACTGTCACGTCATCGTTTTGTTGTTTTGATCGTGTGATCATTAATTAAATAAATATGTTCGCATTCAACGCTGCGCCTTGGTCCTCCTCTGTTCCCGACGAGCGTGACAATTTAAGGTTACAAAAATAACATTGGTTCTGCGATGTTGAAAATCCGATAACAAGATGTGGAGACCAAAGTTTTTTTTTCAATTTCAACTTAATTGAGAAGAAATGGGGAATTATTTAAGAAAAGTGCAAGAGTGGCAATATACTTTGCCGCAATTGTATTCATATAGGTGATTGGTTTTGGACAAACAAATACATTTGTTTGCTTTTGCACTTTTGAATACAATCAATGTTCTGTTTTGTATATTATATTATATCAGTAGCAACATTGTCCTCAAAAAAAGCTTAAATTCACTATGTTTTATTGTTTTTAGATTATTAATTAGATTTAATTTGATTTGACAAACTCACAGAAAGGGACCGCCGAGTGCTGAAGCGCCTAGCACGTAAAAATGGTCTGTCCTGGGTTGCAAGACTCACTACAGAGTTCCAAACTGCCTCTGGAAGCAACGTCAGCACAAGAACGGACCGTCAGGAGCTTCATGAAATGGGTTTCCGTGGCTGAGCAGCCGCACACAAGCCTAAGATCACCATGCCCAATGCCAAGCATGGCTGGAGTGGTGTAAAGCTCGCCGCCATTGGACTCTGGAGCAGTGGAAACGCGTTCTCTGGAGTGATGAATCACGCTTCACCATCTGGCAGTCCGACGGACAAATCTGGGTTTGGCGGATGCCAGGAGAACACTACCTGCCCCAATGCATAGTGCCAAATGCTTGGGGCTGTTTTTCATGGTTCGTGCTAGGCCCCTTAGTTCCAGTGAAGAGAAATCTTGTATTTATTTGTTGTTTTTATTTTATTTGAAATTGTACCCCATTTTTCTCCCCAATTTTGTGGTATCCAATTGGTAGTTACAGTCTTGTCCCATCGCTGCAACTCCCGTACGGACTAGGGAGAGGCGAAGGTCGAGAGCTTTTGAAACACAACCCAACCGAGCCGCACTGCTTCTTGACACAATGCCCGCTTAACCCGGAAGCCAGCCGCACCAATGTGTACAGCGTGCACTGCGCCCGGCCCGCCACAGGAGTCGCTAGTGTGCGATGAGACAAGAACATAACCTGGACAACACTGGGCCAATTGTGCGCCGCCCATGGGTCTCCCGGTCGCGGCCGGCTACGACAGAGCCTGGATTCGAACCAGGATCTCTAGTGGCACAGCTAGCGCTGCGATGCAGTGCCTTAGACCACTGCGCCACTCGGGAGGCCCCCCAGTGAAGGGAAATCTTAACTCTACAGCATACAATGACATTCTTGACGATTCTGTGCTTCCAACTTTGTGGCAACAGTTTGGGGAAGGCCCTTTCCTGTTTCAGCATGACAATGCCCCTGTGAACAAAGCGAGGTCCGTACAGAAATGGTTTGTCGAGGTCGGTGTGGAAGAACTTGACTGGCCTGCACAGAGCCCTGACTTCAACCCCATCGAGCACCTTTGAGATGAATTGGAACGCCGACTGCGAGCCAGGCCTAATCGGCCAACATCGGCGCCCGACCTCATTAATGCTTGTGGCTGAATGGAAACAAGTCCCCGCAGCAATGTTCCAACATCTAGTGGAAAGCCTTCCCAGAAGAGTGGAGGCTGTTATAGCAGCAAAGGGGGGACCAACTCCATATTAATGCCCATGATTTTAGAATGAGATGTTCGACGAGCAGGTGTCCACATACTTTTGGTCATGTAGCGTATCTATAAGATGTGCCAAATAAATTCTCTCCAGCTGGGTTTTGGGCTAGCTAAGTGGCTAACGTTAGCTTGCAAATATATTATATTAGCTAAGTGGCTAACGTTAGCTTGCAAATATATTATATTCCAATATTTCTTATTTTTTTCTATTTATTTATTTTCTTTATTGTATTTTTATTTTAAAAAATTATTGCTAGGTATTACTGCACTGTTGGAGCATTCCTCTGCACCTGCGATAACATCTGCAAATATGTGTACCTGACCAATAAACGTTGATTTGATGTGAAAACACAGAATCCTTCTCATTACTATAGTTAATTAGGTCACACGTGTTTTGAGCCGAGTTCGCTGTTGAACAGAGCAGGGCACCTGGCTCACGCCCATGAAGCAGCCCTGTTCCAAATCCAATGCAATCAACTTTCAGTCGGTGCAAAACACACCAACGCGGGCAGATTAGTCGAACCCCCTCATTACTTAGATACAAGTTCTAAGGGAACGTTTGCGCGGTAAAGGGGTTGGTTGTTTGCCTGGCGTGTGATTGGTTTAATTAGCTACATTTAAACATTAATAGCATTATGATTGGTTATGATTTGAATAACAATGTATCAGCCTGTCTTGTTTGAGCAGTAAAGAGAAGAGTGTTGCGGTAAAATATTGTTATGCAAAGAGTTTTTTATTAGATCATTTTTCAGTTGCTGGTCGCACTTTAGAGCCCTGGATAGCAGTATGTGTGTGAAGTGAAATCAGGTCGTATCTATAGTGAAGTGAAATTGGGGCTTATCTGTAGAGAAGTGAAATTGGGGCTTATCTGTAGTGAAGTGAAATTGGGGCTTATCTGTAGTGAAGTGAAATCAGGTCTTATCTGTAGTGAAGTGAAATCAGGTCTTATCTATATTGAAGTGAAATTGGGGCTTATCTGTAGAGAAGTGAAATCGGGGCTTATCTGTAGTGAAGTGAAATTGGGGCTTATCTGTAGTGAAGTGAAATCGGGGCTTATCTGTAGTGAAGTGAAATCGGGGCTTATCTATAGTGAAGTGAAATTGGGGCTTATCTGTAGAGAAGTGAAATCGGGGCTTATCTATAGTGAAGTGAAATTGGGGCTTATCTGTAGAGAAGTGAAATCGGGGCTTATCTGTAGTGAAGTGAAATTGGGGCTTATCTGTAGTGAAGTGAAATCAGGTCTTATCTGTAGTGAAGTGAAATCAGGTCTTATCTATAGTGAAGTGAAATCGGGGCTTATCTGTAGTGAAGTGAAATTGGGGCTTATCTGTAGTGAAGTGAAATCAGGTCTTATCTATAGTGAAGTGAAATTGGGGCTTATCTGTAGAGAAGTGAAATTGGGTCTTATCTGTAGTGAAGTGAAATTGGGGCTTATCTGTAGTGAAGTGAAATTGGGGCTTATCTATAGTGAAGTGAAATTGGGGTTTATCCATAGTGAAGTGAAATCGGGGCTTATCTGTAGTGAAGTGAAATCGGGGCTTATCTGTAGTGAAGTGAAATTGGGGCTTATCTGTAGTGAAGTGAAATTGGGGCTTATCTGTAGTGAAGTGAAATCGGGGCTTATCTGTAGTGAAATGAAATCTGGGCTTATCTATAGTGAAGTGAAATCGGGGCTTATCTATAGTGAAGTGAAATTGGGGCTTATCTGTAGTGAAGTGAAATCGGGGCTTATATGTAGTGAAGTGAAATCTGGGCTTATCTATAGTGAAGTGAAATTGGGGCTTATCTATAGTGAAGTGAAATCGGGGTTTATCTGTAGTGAAATGAAATCTGGGCTTATCTTTAGTGAAGTGAAATTGGGGCTTATCTTTAGTGAAGTGAAATTGGGGCTTATCTGTAGAGAAGTGAAATTGGGGCTTATCTGTAGAGAAGTGAAATCGGGGCTTATCTGTAGTGAAGTGAAATTGGGGCTTATCTGTAGTGAAGTGAAATCAGGTCTTATCTGTAGTGAAGTGAAATCAGGTCTTATCTATAGTGAAGTGAAATCGGGGCTTATCTGTAGTGAAGTGAAATTGGGGCTTATCTGTAATGAAGTGAAATCAGGTCTTATCTATAGTGAAGTGAAATTGGGGCTTATCTGTAGAGAAGTGAAATTGGGTCTTATCTGTAGTGAAGTGAAATTGGGGCTTATCTGTAGTGAAGTGAAATTGGGGCTTATCTATAGTGAAGTGAAATTGGGGTTTATCTATAGTGAAGTGAAATCGGGGCTTATCTGTAGTGAAGTGAAATTGGGGCTTATCTGTAGTGAAGTGAAATTGGGGCTTATCTGTAGTGAAGTGAAATTGGGGCTTATCTGTAGTGAAGTGAAATCGGGGCTTATCTGTAGTGAAATGAAATCTGGGCTTATCTATAGTGAAGTGAAATCGGGGCGTATCTATAGTGAAGTGAAATTGGGGCTTATCTGTAGTGAAGTGAAATCGGGGCTTATATGTAGTGAAGTGAAATCTGGGCTTATCTATAGTGAAGTGAAATTGGGGCTTATCTATAGTGAAGTGAAATCAGGGTTTATCTGTAGTGAAATGAAATCTGGGCTTATCTATAGTGAAGTGAAATTGGGGCTTATCTGTAGTGAAGTGAAATCAGGGCTTATCTGTAGTGAATTGAAATCAGGGCTTATCTGTAGTGAATTGAAATCGGGGCTTATCTGTAGTGAAGTGAAATCAGGGCTTATCTGTAGTGAAGTGAAATCTGGGCTTATCTGTAGTGAAGTGAAATCTGGGCTTATCTGTAGTGAAGTGAAATCAGGGCTTATCTATAGTGAAGTGAAATCGGGGCTTATCTGTAGTGAAGTGAAATCAGGGCTTATCTGTAGTGAAGTGAAATCAGGGCTTATCTGTAGTGAAGTGAAATCGGGGCTTATCTGTAGTGAAGTGAAATCAGGGCTTATCTGTAGTGAAGTGAAATCAGGGCTTATCTGTAGTGAAGTGAAATCTGGGCTTATCTGTAGTGAAGTGAAATCAGGGCTTATCTGTAGTGAAGTGAAATCTGGGCTTATCTGTAGTGAAGTGAAATCAGGGCTTATCTGTAGTGAAGTGAAATCTGGGCTTATCTGTAGTGAAGTGAAATCAGGGCTTATCTGTAGTGAAGTGAAATCGGGGCTTATCTGTAGTGAAGTGAAATCGGGGCTTATCTGTAGTGAAGTGAAATCTGGGCTTATCTGTAGTGAAGTGAAATCGGGGCTTATCTGTAGTGAAGTGAAATCGGGGCTTATCTGTAGTGAAGTGAAATCGGGGCTTATCTGTAGTGAAGTGAAATCTGGGCTTATCTGTAGTGAAGTGAAATCAGGGCTTATCTGTAGTGAAGTGAAATCGGGGCTTATCTGTAGAGAAGTGAAATCAGGGCTTATCTGTAGTGAAGTGAAATCGGGGCTTATCTGTAGTGAAGTGAAATCTGGGCTTATCTGTAGTGAAGTGAAATCAGGGCTTATCTGTAGTGAAGTGAAATCGGGGCTTATCTGTAGTGAAGTGAAATCGGGGCTTATCTGTAGTGAAGTGAAATCTGGGCTTATCTGTAGTGAAGTGAAATCAGGGCTTATCTGTAGTGAAGTGAAATCGGGGCTTATCTGTAGTGAAGTGAAATCGGGGCTTATCTGTAGTGAAGTGAAATCTGGGCTTATCTGTAGTGAAGTGAAATCAGGGCTTATCTGTAGTGAAGTGAAATCAGGGCTTATCTGTAGTGAAGTGAAATCAGGGCTTATCTGTAGTGAAGTGAAATCGGGGTTTATTTATAGTATTGTGTTTGGCTGAATGCCACGGTTGGTAATTCATTTGAAAGTGATACAGTGAACTGAAATACTGAGAGATAGAGTCTGCATTCCAAATAGCACCCTATTCCCTATAAAGTGCACTACTTTTGGCCAGGTGACATAGGGTCAAAAGTAGTGCACTATAAAGAGAAAAGGTTGCCATTTGGGACACCTCTGTGTTACTATTGCTTGGCGGAGTTGCAGGGCTCCTCTCCTCTCTGCTAGACCCCACTAGGACCCCACAGGAATGGCCCCACAGGAATGGCCCTGATGTGTCTGTCTGTGAACACAGAGAGAGAGAGATGGAGAGAGAGAGAAAGAGAGAGTGGATACGAAGAGAGCGAAAAAGAGAGAGAGAGATTGGAGACGGGGTGAGAGAGAGAGAGAGAGAGAGAGAGAGGAGAGAGAGAGAAAGAGAGAGAGAGAGAGATTGGAGACGGGGTGAGAGAGAGAGAGAGAGAGAGAGAGAGAGAGAGAGAGAGAGAGAGAGATTGGAGACGGGGTGAGAGGGGGAGAGAGAAAGAGAGTGGAGAGATAGAGATGGGAGAGGAGACGGGAGAGAGTCCATGAGTCGGTCTGTGAACCGGAAATGATACATGTTAACAGAACATTGCTTCCGACACACACACTGTCACACCTTCAAAGGGTCTGAGGCCCCACATAGAATAGGGATGTGTAGGTTGGTGTGTGTTCATATCCTGTGTTTTGGTTCATTTGTATATTTAGCTTTATCTTTAAAGATATTTAACTGGATATACATTGTTCTTCCTTTTCCCCTCTCTCTCTCTCTCTCTCTCTCTCTATCTCTCTCTCTCTCTCTCTCTCTCTGCCTCGCTCTCTCTCTCTCTCTCTCTCTCTCTCTCTCTCTCTCTCTCTCTCTCTCTGCCTCGCTCTCTCTCTCTGTCTCTCTCTGTATCTCTCTCTGTATCTCTCTCTGTATCTCTCTCTCTCTCTCTCTCTCCTAGATTGTTAAAGAAGAAAGAGCAGGAGAAAGCAGAGGCCAAAGCCACACTACAAAGACAGAAGTCAGAGGTTCTGAGTGAAGAGGAGCTGGAGAGGATGAAGGAGGAGAGAGAGAGGTGAGATGGCTTATACTGTTACCCCTCTGGTCTGTCCATGATCTGCTACCCCTCTGGTCTGTCCATGATCTGTTACCCCTCTGGTCTGTCCATGATCTGTTACCCCTCTGGTCTGTCCATGATCTGTTACCCCTCTGGTCTGTCCATGATCTGTTACCCCTCTGGTCTGTCCATGATCTGTTACCCCTCTGGTCTGTCCATGATCTGTTACCCCTCTGGTCTGTACATGATCTGTTACCCCTCTGGTCTGTCCATGATCTGTTACCCCTCTGGTCTGTACATGATCTGTTACCCCTCATAATCTGGTTCATCTTTCTTTAAGCCGGCTCATGAATGATACTATAGCCACTTCGATTGAATTGAGACATTCCACATGGAAGTTCACTGAGACACTCTTCTCATAGATCGCAGTACTATTGCTCACAGACACTAGACCAAGCAAACCAAAATAAGATGTGCGGTGCATTCGGAAAGTAGTCAGACCCCTTGACTTTTTCCACATTTTGTTACGTTTTCAACCTTATTATAAAATGGATTTTAAAAATAATAATCTTCAGCAATCTACACATAATACCCCACATTGACAAAGTGAAAACAGGTTTTTAAAATGTTTTGCTAATTTATTACCAAAAAAAACCCTGAAATACCTAATTTACTTAAGTTGCGAAATTGGCAGTGTATCAAATACTTGTTCTCCCCACTGTACATATATATATATATATATATATATATATATATATATATATATATATATATATCACCAATTGTGCAAGTTCTCCCACTTAAAAAGATGAGAGAGGCCTGTAATTTTCATCATAGGTATACGTCAACTATGACAGACAAAATGAGAAAAAAAATCCAGAAAATCACATTGTAGGATCTTTAATGAATTTATTTGCAAATTATGGTGGAAAATAAGTATTTGGTCACCTACAAACAAGCAAGATTTCTGGCTCTCACAGACCTGTGACTTCTTCTTTAAGAGGCTCCTCTGTCCTCCACTCGTTACCTGTATTAATGGCACCTGTTTGAACTTGTTATCAGTATAAAAGACAC
>NC_140003.1:48522774-48550274 GCF_964263955.1 Coregonus lavaretus
TTAGTGTGGTGTTTAGAAAGCTGTGGCCCATCTGGTTAGTGTGGTGTTTTAGAAAGCTGTGGCCCATCTGGTTAGTGTGGTGTTTTAGAAAGCTGTGGCCCATCTGGTTAGTGTGGTGTTTAGAAAGCTGTGGCCCATCTGGTTAGTGTGGTGTTTTAGAAAGCTGTGGCCCATCTGGTTAGTGTGGTGTTTTAGAAAGCTGTGGCCCATCTGGTTAGTGTGGTGTTTAGAAAGCTGTGGCCCATCTGGTTAGTGTGGTGTTTAGAAAGCTGTGGCCCATCTGGTTAGTGTGGTGTTTTAGAAAGCTGTGGCCCATCTGGTTAGTGTGGTGTTTTAGAAAGCTGTGGCCCATCTGGTTAGTGTGGTGTTTAGAAAGCTGTGGCCCATCTGGTTAGTGTGGTGTTTTAGAAAGCTGTGGCCCATCTGGTTAGTGTGGTGTTTTAGAAAGCTGTGGCCCATCTGGTTAGTGTGGTGTTTAGAAAGCTGTGGCCCATCTGGTTAGTGTGGTGTTTTAGAAAGCTGTGGCCCATCTGGTTAGTGTGGTGTTTTAGAAAGCTGTGGCCCATCTGGTTAGTGTGGTGTTTAGAAAGCTGTGGCCCATCTGGTTAGTGTGGTGTTTTAGAAAGCTGTGGCCCATCTGGTTAGTGTGGTGTTTTAGAAAGCTGTGGCCCATCTGGTTAGTGTGGTGTTTAGAAAGCTGTGGCCCATCTGGTTAGTGTGGTGTTTTAGAAAGCTGTGGCCCATCTGGTTAGTGTGGTGTTTAGAAAGCTGTGGCCCATCTGGTTAGTGTGGTGTTTAGAAAGCTGTGGCCCATCTGGTTAGTGTGGTGTTTAGAAAGCTGTGGCCCATCTGGTTAGTGTGGTGTTTAGAAAGCTGTGGCCCATCTGGTTAGTGTGGTGTTTTAGAAAGCTGTGGCCCATCTGGTTAGTGTGGTGTTTAGAAAGCTGTGGCCCATCTGGTTAGTGTGGTGTTTTAGAAAGCTGTGGCCCATCTGGTTAGTGTGGTGTTTTAGAAAGCTGTGGCCCATCTGGTTAGTGTGGTGTTTTAGAAAGCTGTGGCCCATCTGGTTAGTGTGGTGTTTAGAAAGCTGTGGCCCATCTGGTTAGTGTGGTGTTTAGAAAGCTGTGGCCCATCTGGTTAGTGTGGTGTTTAGAAAGCTGTGGCCCATCTGGTTAGTGTGGTGTTTAGAAAGCTGTGGCCCATCTGGTTAGTGTGGTGTTTAGAAAGCTGTGGCCCATCTGGTTAGTGTGGTGTTTAGAAAGCTGTGGCCCATCTGGTTAGTGTGGTGTTTAGAAAGCTGTGGCCCATCTGGTTAGTGTGGTGTTTAGAAAGCTGTGGCCCATCTGGTTAGTGTGGTGTTTAGAAAGCTGTGGCCCATCTGGTTAGTGTGGCTGAGAGACCACCTGTCACACTGGGATAGCTTTTGTTGTCAAATTCTATTTGGGAAAACGTCAACCAATTAGAAGAGCAGTGGCCTGTGGATATTACTGAAGGAGAGACATGGAGAGAATTGAGAGGAATGACAGCACAAAGTAGTAGCTTGATTTGAGGGAAGCAATGTGAGAACTCACCGCTAGTGGTGTCTGTTATCTACAGGGAATCCACGGTGGACACGGTTTCCCTGTCCTAGCCTGTCTTTGTGTCAGACAGACAGACAGACAACAGTTTCCCTGTCCTAGCCTGTCTTTGTGTCAGACAGACAGACAACAGTTTCCCTGTCCTAGCCTGTCTTTGTGTCAGACAGACAGACAACAGTTTCCCTGTCCTAGCCTGTCTTTGTGTCAGACAGACAGACAGACAACAGTTTCCCTGTCCTAGCCTGTCTTTGTGTCAGACAGACAGACAGACAGTGTGTATATGGATTGTGGTCTCCATTCCCTGTAGTTTACACAACACACTCATTAAACATGGCTGATCTACAGTGCCTTCGGAAAGTATTCAGACCCCTTGACCTTTTCCACATTTTGTTACGTTACAGCCTTACTTCTAAAAAAATGTTTTTTTTTTTTTAATCCTTAGCAATCTACACACAATACCCCATAATGACAAAGCAAAAACAGGTTTTTAGAAATGTTTGCAAATGTATTAAAAATAAAAAACAGAAATACGTTATTTACATAAGTATTCAGACACTTCACTATGAGACTCAAAATTGAGCTCAGGTGCATCCTGTTTCCATTGATCATCCTTGAGATGTTTCTACAACTTGATTGGAGTCCACCTGTGGTAAATTCAATTGATTGGACATGATTTGGAAAGGCATACACCTGTCTATATAAGGTCCCACAGTTGACAGTGCATGTCAGAGCAAAAACCAAGCCATGAGGTTGAAGGAATTGTCCGTAGAGCTCCGAAACAGGATTGTGTTGAGGTACAGATCTGGGGAAGGGTACCAAAGAATTTCTGCAGCATTGAAGGTCCCCAAGAACACAGTGGCCTCCATCATTCTTAAATGGAAGAAGTTTGGAACCACCAAGACTCTTCCTAGAGCTGGCCGCCCAGCCAAACTGAGCAATCTGGGGAGAAGGGTCTTGGTCAGGGAGGTGACCAAGAACCCGATGGTCACTCTGACAGAGCTCTAGAGTTCCTCTGTGGAGATGGGAGAACCTTCTAGAAGGACAACCATCTATGCAGTAGTCCACAAATCAGGCCTTTATGGTAGAGTGGCCAGACGGGAGCCACTCCTCAGTAAAAGGCACATGACAGCCCGCTTGGAGTTTGCCAAAAGGCACCTAAATACTCTCAGACCATGAGAAACAAGATTCTCTGGTCTGATGAAACCAAGATTGAACTCTTTGGCCTGAATGCCAAGCGTCACGTCTGGAGGAAACCTGGCACCATCCCTACGGTGAAGCATGGTGGTGGCAGCATCATGCTGTGGGGATGTTTTTCAGCGGCAGGGACTGGGAGACTAGTCAGGATCGAGGGAAAGATGAACAGAGCAAAGTACAGAGAGATCCTTGATGAAAACCTGCTCCAGGGCGCTCAGGACCCCAGACTGGGGCGAAGGTTCACTTTTCAACAGGATAACAACTCTAAGCACACAGTCAAGACAACACAGGAGTGGCTTCGGGACAAGTCTCAATGTCCCAGCCAGAGTCCGGGCTTGAACCCGATCTAACATCTCTGGAGAGACCTGAAAATAGCTGTGTAGCAACTCTCCCCATCCACCTGACAGAGTTGAGAGGGACTGAGTAAAGGGTCTGAATACTTATGTAAATGTGCTATTTCCATTTTATTTATTTTATAAATTAGCAAAAAGTTCTAAAAAAATTAATGTTTTTTGCTTTGTCATTATGGGGTATTGTGTGTAGATTGATGATGGGGAAAGAAACTATTTAATCCATTTTAGAATAAGGCTGTAACGTAACAAAATGTGGAAAAAGTCAAGGGGTCTGAATACTTTCCGAAGGCAATCCTCTCATTCAGAACACACACCACTGGGGAAAACACACACACTCACACACTCTCTGTCTCTTTATAGTGTGTGTTGGTGTGAGTGTTGGTGTGTGTGTTTGTTGGTGCCTGTGTACCTGCTTCCTAGCTAATTTAATATTAATCAGAACCTGGGTTTATGTGATAGAGGGAGAGCCCTGACTGGCTGACTGACTGGCTGGCTGGCTGACTGACTGACTGACTGGCTGACTGGCTGACTGACTGGCTGACTGGCTGACTGGCTGACTGGCTGACTGGCTGGCTGACTGGCTGACTGACTGGCTGACTGGCTGGCTGACTGGCTGACTGGCTGACTGGCTGACTGGCTGGCTGACTGGCTGACTGACTGACTGGCTGACTGACTGACTGGCTGGCTGACTGGCTGGCTGACTGGCTGACTGACTGGCTGGCTGACTGGCTGGCTGACTGACTAGTGGACTGGCTGACTGGCTGACTGGCTGGCTGACTGACTGACTGGCTGACTGACTGGCTGGCTGACTGGCTGGTTGACTGACTGACTGGCTGACTGGCTGACTGGCTGACTGGCTGGCTGACTGGCTGACTGACTGACTGGCTGACTGACTGACTGGCTGGCTGACTGGCTGGCTGACTGACTGACTGACTGGCTGACTGACTGGCTGGCTGACTGGCTGGCTGACTGACTAGTGGACTGGCTGACTGGCTGACTGGCTGGCTGACTGACTGACTGGCTGACTGACTGGCTGGCTGACTGGCTGGCTGACTGACTAGTGGACTGACTGGCTGACTGGCTGGCTGACTGACTGACTGGCTGACTGACTGGCTGGCTGACTGGCTGGCTGACTGACTAGTGGACTGACTGACTGACTGGCTGGCTGACTGACTGACTGACTGACTGGCTGACTGACTAGTGGACTGACTGACTGACTGGCTGACTGGCTGACTGGCTGGCTGGCTGACTGACTGGCTGACTGGCTGACTGACTGACTGGCTGACTGACTGGTTGACTGGCTGACTGGCTGACTGGCTGACTGACTGACTGCTCTATCTATCTCAGCACATATCTGATGGATGACTATATTGTCTCTATTTATGGCCCAAATGACACATATTTCCTTTATAGTGCACTACTTTGGCACCCTATTCCCTATAGAGTGCCCTGTGGACCCTGGTCTAAAGTAGTGCACTATGCAGTATAGAGAATAGGGTGCCATTTGGGACGCAGTATGTGTTTATATTGTCCCTAAAAGAGGTGTAGTTCCTGAAGATTGATCCTCTCCCCTCCCCCCTCTCCCCCCCTCCCCCCTCTCCTCTATCCCTCTGTCCAGCCCCTGTATTCAGCCCCTGCCCCTCTCTCCTCTGTCCAGCCCCTGTATTCAGCCCCTGCCCCTCTCTCCTCTGTCCAGCCCCTGTATTCAGCCCCTGTCCCTCTCTCCTCTGTCCAGCCCCTGTATTCAGACCCTGTCCCTCTCTCCTCTGTCCAGCCCCTGTATTCAGCCCCTGACAGGCTCTAGTGTTATGATGAAGTTTGCCGCTGTGGACGCTCTAATTAAACATTGACAGTGTTGTTCATTTGGACGAGGTGGTGTGTGTGTGTGTGTGTGTGTTATTAAGTTGGACAGTGAGTTGTGTGCTCAATCAAAATGGCACCTCTAATTATGTTCCCTGGGTGAAGCTGATGGATTTCCCTCCCTCCCTCCCTCTATCCCTCTATCCCTCCCTCCCTCCCTCCCTCTATCCCTCTATCCCTCCCTCCCTCCCTCTATCCCTCTCTCCCTCCCTCCCTCCCTCCCTCCCTCCCTCCCTCCCTCCCCCTCCCTCCCTCCCTCCCTCCCTCCCTCCCTCCCTCCCTCTATCCCTCCCTCCCTCTATCCCTCCCTCTATCCCTCCCTCCCTCCCTCCCTCCCTCTATCCCTCCCTCCCTCCCTCCCTCCCTCCCTCTATCCCTCCCTCCCTCTATCCCTCCCTCCCTCCCTCCCTCCCTCTATCCCTCCCTCCCTCCCTCCCTCCCTCCCTCTATCCCTCCCTCCCTCCCTCCCTCCCTCCCTCCCTACAGAACAACAGCCATGGGGTGTGGAACAGAACAGTACCTGTACAGAACACCAAATCAAATCAAATCACATTTGATCGGTCGTATACACAGATTTAGAAGATGTTATTGTGGGTGTAGCGAAATGCTTGTGTTCCTGCTCCAACAGTGCAGTAATATCTAACAATTCACAACAATACACACAAATCTAAAAGTAAAAAAATTGAATTAAGAAATATATAAATATTAGGACGAGCAATGTCGGAGTCCAGAGTATAAATATATACTGAACAAAAATATTAACGCAACGTGGAAAGTGTTGGTCCCATGTTTCATGAGCTGAAATAAAAGATCCCAGAAGTTTTCCATACGCACAAAAAGCTTATTTCTCTCATTTTTTGTGCACACATTTGTTTACATCCCTGTTAGTGAGCATTTCTCATTTGCCAAGATAATCCATCCAACTGGCAGGCGTGGCATATCAAGAAGCTGATTAAACAGCATGATCATTACACAGGTGCACCTTGTGCTGCGGACAATAAAAGGCCACTCTAAAATGTGCAGTTTTGTCACACAACACAATGAAACAGATGTCTCAAGTTTTTAAAGGAGCATGCAATTGGCATGCTGACTGCAGGAATGTCCACCAGAGCTGTTGTCAGAGAATGTAATGTTAATTTCTCTACCATAAGCCACCTCCAACGTTGTTTTAGAGAACAAGGCAAGAGAATTTGGCAAGACGTCCAACCGGCCTCACAACCGCAGACCACGTGTAACCACGCCAGCGTTTTTTTTTTTTTTTTTTTTTTACACACTCGGACAACCAGCTCTCACAGTCTCATGTCAGAATTAAACGTTCATCCATGTTTTTCAGATGTCAAATTTCGACGTGTTTAAGATTAACTTTAGGAATTAACTCCACATTTTTAAGTTTAGGGTTAAGTTTAGGAATTAACTCTGAATGGTTAAGATAAGGGTTAAGGTTTGGGCTTAAAACAGAAATATCAAGTAGCCTAGTGTTTAAGATCGTTGGGCCAGCAACCGAAAGTGTGCTTGTTTGAATCCCCGAGCCCACTAGGTGAAAAATCTGTCAATGTGCCCTTGAGCAACGCACTTAACCCTAATTGCTCCTGTAAGTCGCTCTGGATAAGAGCGTCTGCTAAATGACTAAAATATCAAATGTAAATTTCTATTGCTGGATTCGAACTCGCAACCTTAGGAATACTGACTTGTATCATGGGTGACCTGCCAGCTTTACTCAGAGATAGTCAGTATAGTTCTATTATCACACTACTCAGGGCCCAGGGTAGCACACTGTTAGAGCTCATTCACCTAATGAGGAGGGAGAGAGAGAGAGAGAGAGAGAGAGAGAGAGAGGAGGCAGGGAGAGAGAGAGAGGAGGGAGAGAGAGAGAGAGAGAGAGAGAGGAGGCAGGGATAGAGAGAGAGGAGGCAGGGAGAGAGAGAGAGGAGGGAGAGAGAAAGAGGAGGCAGGGAGAGAGAGAGAGGAGGGAGAGAGAAAGAGGAGGCAGGGAGAGAGAGAGAGTAGGGAGAGAGAAAGAGGAGGCAGGGAGAGAGAGAGAGGAGGGAGAGAGAGAGAGAGAGAGAGAGAGAGGCATTGGGCTGCTTGGTCTGTCTGTCCACCAGAGACTGGGGCTGGGTGGGTCCCCCTGGACTGAGGGTCTGGGCAGAGCAGAGGGGACCTAGGACATACATTACCGCCACGAGGAGTGCATCGCCATGATGTATCTACAAAAAGGCTCTACTCTACTCTCCTATCGCTGACACACTAACTTTATCTGCACTACATCATCACTGAACAACTAATGTAGATGGAGGCAGGGACCTTAGCTCCCTCAATCCATTACTGTATATCACATCAGTACTTTAAACATTTTGTGGTCAGCGGTTTCCAGGATATTAAAAGCATACAGCTCTGTTTAGTCATATTTTACCCTAATGGCCATTTCATATAGCTGGCTATTGATTCTGAGCTTCACTGCGTGGGTATTTGATGTATATTATTTTATTTTAACCTTTATTTTAATAGGGAAGACATACTGAGACCTAGGTGTCTTTTACAAATGTAAAAGTACAACATCAATATCCACATTATAAAAAAAATTATTTAAAAAAGTGGTTGTCTCACTGGCTATAAGTTGAATGCACCAATTTGTAAGTCGCTCTGGATAAGAGCGTCTGCTAAATGACTTAAATGTAAAATACCCAATATATATATATATATATACGGTGGGGGGAAAAAGTATTTAGTCAGCCACCAATTGTGCAAGTTCTCCCACTTAAAAATATGAGAGAGGCCTGTAATTTTCATCATAGGTACACGTCAACTATGACAGACAAATTGAGATTTTCTTTTCTCCAGAAAATCACATTGTAGGATTTTTTATGAATTTATTTGCAAATTATGGTGGAAAATAAGTATTTGGTCACCTACAAACAAGCAAGATTTCTGGCTCTCACAGACCTGTAACTTCTTCTTTAAGAGGCTCCTCTGTCCTCCACTCGTTACCTGTATTAATGGCACCTGTTTGAACTTGTTATCAATATAAAAGACACCTGTCCACAACCTCAAACAGTCACACTCCAAACTCCACTATGGCCAAGACCAAAGAGCTGTCAAAGGACACCAGAAACAAAATTGTAGACCTGCACCAGGCTGGGAAGACTGAATCTGCAATAGGTAAGCAGCTTGGTTTGAAGAAATCAACTGTGGGAGCAATTATTAGGAAATGGAAGACATACAAGACAACTGATAATCTCCCTCGATCTGGGGCTCCATGCAAGATCTCACCCCGTGGAGTCAAAATGATCACAAGAACAAAAATCCCAGAACCACACGGGGGGACCTAGTGAATGACCTGCAGAGAGCTGGGACCAAAGTAACAAAGCCTACCATCAGTAACACACTGCCGCCAGGGACTCAAATCCTGCAGTGCCAGACGTGTCCCCCTGCTTAAGCCAGTACATGTCCAGGCCCGTCTGAAGTTTGCTAGAGTGCATTTGGATGATCCAGAAGAGGATTGGGAGAATGTCATATGGTCAGATGAAACCAAAATAGAACTTTTTGGTAAAAACTCAACTCGTCGTGTTTGGAGGACAAAAAATGCTGAGTTGCATCCAAAGAACACCATACCTACTGTGAAGCATGGGGGTGGAAACATCATGCTTTGGGGCTGTTTTTCTGCAAAGGGACCAGGACGACTGATCCGTGTAAAGGAAAGAATGAATGGGGCCATGTATCGTGAGATTTTGAGTGAAAACCTCCTTCCATCTGCAAGGGCATTGAAGATGAAACGTGGCTGGGTCTTTCAGCATGACAATGATCCCAAACACACCACCCGGGCAACGAAGGAGTGGCTTCGTAAGAAGCATTTCAAGGTCCTGGAGTGGCCTAGCCAGTCTCCAGATCTCAACCCCATAGAAAATCTTTGGAGGGAGTTGAAAGTCTGTGTTGCCCAGCGACAGACCCAAAACATCACTGCTCTAGAGGAGATCTGCATGGAGGAATGGGCCAAAATACCAGCAACAGTGTGTGAAAACCTTGTGAAGACTTACAGAAAACGTTTGACCTGTGTCATTGCCAACAAAGGGTATATAACAAAGTATTGAGAAACTTTTGTTATTGACCAAATACTTATTTTCCACCATAATTTGCAAATAAATTCATAAAAAATCCTACAATGTGATTTTCTGGATTTTTTTTTCTCATTTTGTCTGTCATAGTTGACGTGTACCTATGATGAAAATTACAGGCCTCTCTCATCTTTTTAAGTGGGAGAACTTGCACAATTGGTGGCTGACTAAATACTTTTTTCCCCCACTGTGTGTGTGTATATATATATATATATATATATATATATATATATATATATATATATATATATATATATATATATACAGTGCATTCGGAAAGTATTCAGACCCCTTGACTTTTTCCACATTTTATTATGTTACAGCCTTATTCTAAAATGGATTAAATTGTTTTTTTCCCCCTCATCAATCTACACACAATACCCCATAATGACAACGCAAAAACAGGTTTTTAGAAATGTTTGCACATTTATTAAAAAATAAATAACAATAATATTACATTTACATAAGTATTCAGACCCTTTACTCTGTGCTTTTGTTGAAGCACCTTTGGCTCCAGTCTTCTTGGGTATGACGCTACAAGCTTGGCACACCTGTATTTGGGGAGTTTCTCCCATTCTTCTCTGTAGATCCTCTCAAGCTCTGTCAGGTTGGATGGGGAGCGTCGCTGCACAGCTATTTTCAGGTCTCTCCAGAGATGTTCGATCAGGTTCAAGTCCGGCCTCTGGCTGGGCCATTCAAGGTCATTCAGAGACTTGTCCTGAAGCCACTCCAGTGTTGTCTTGGCTGTGTGCTTAGGGTCATAGTCCTGTTGGAAGGTCAACCTTCGCCCCAGCCTGAGGTCTTGAGCACTCTGGAGCAGGTTTTCATCAATGATCTCTTTGTACTTTGCTCCGTTCATCTTTCCCTCCCAGTCCCTGCCGCTGAAAAACATCCCCACAGCATGATGCTGACACCACAATGCTTCACTGTTGGGATGGTGCCAGGTTTCCTCCAGACGTGACGCTTGGCATCAGGCCAAAGAGTTCAGTCTTGGTTTCATCAGACCAGAGAATCTTGTTTCTAATGGTCTGACAGTCCTTTAGGTGCCTTTTGGCAAACTCCAAGCGGGCTGTCATGTGCCTTTTACTGAGGAGTGGCTTCCATCTGGCCACTCTACCATAAAGGCCTGATTGGTGGAGTGCTGCAGAGATTGTTGTCCTTCTGGAAGGTTCTCCCATCTCCACAGAGGAACTCTGGAGCTCTGTCAGAGTGACCATCGCGTTCTTGGTCACCTCCCTGACCAAGGCCCTTCTCCCCCGATTGCTCAGTTTGGCCGGGCGGCCAGCTCTAGGAAGAGTCTTAGTGGTTCCAAACGTCTTCCATTTAACAATGATTGAGGCCACTGTGTTCTTGGGGACCTTCAATGCTGCAAAAGAAAAATGTGGTACCCTTCCTCAGATCTGTGCCTCGACACAATCCTGTCTCGGAGCTCTATGGACAACTCCTTCGACCTCATGGCTTGGTCTTTTCTCTGACATGCACTGTCAACTGTGGGGACCTTATATAGACAGGTGTGTGCCTTTCCAAATCATGTCCAATCAATTGAATTTACCACAGGTGGATCCCAATCAAGTTGTAGAAACATCTCAAGAATCATCAATGGAAACAGGATGCACCTGAGCTCAATTTCAGGGTCTGAATACTTATAAGGTATTTCAGTTTTTCAATTTTAATACATTTGCAAAAATTTCTAAAAACCTGTTTTCACTTTGTCATTATGGGGTATTGTGTGTTGATTGATGAGGGCATTTTTTATTTATTTAATCGAGTTTAGAATAAGGCTGTAACGTAACAAAATGTGGAAAAAGTCAAGGGGTCTGAATACTTTCCGAATGCACTGTATATATACACATTAAAATAAAATAAAACACAAATAAAACTTCCCAAATCACCCAGAGAAATGGTTACATAACTCCACAAATAAGTCCCCAATCAATACTTTAAATTGCCTGAACGGAACCAGAACATCAAGATGAAATGGATTTAGAATGTTGTTCCAGCAATACGGAGCATTAAAACTAAAAGCAGATTTACCTCCTCGGTGGAGACCCTAGGAACCTCAAGAGGTAACCAATCCTGTGAACGGGTTAGGAACCTCAAGAGTTAACCAATCCTGTGAACAGGTTCGGCAACTCAGGTGTCTATACTTCAACAGCAACGTTATATAAGATGGAAGTTTATGAAGTAGGGCCTTTAAACAAAAAGGGAGTAATTTAGAGATCTACTTGATGAGGATCAAAACTGTCACCTGTAACAAAGCGAAGGGCACTATGGTAGACGGCATGCAAAGGGTTATGAGTAGTAGCAGCTGGACTTTGCTAAATAATATCACCATAATCAGGAACGGATAAAAAGGTTGACTGAAATAAAATGTTGATCACAAAAATTAAAAGGTTGACTGAATAATCTGATTTTTACTGCTTAGAGAAAGGTACAATCTGTTTCTCTAGAAAAAGCCAACTTTAAATATTAACTTCTTAACCAGCTCATCTATATGTTTTTTTAAACGTCAAATCCATATCAATCCAAATGCCTAAGTATTTATATGCAGGAACACGTTCGATTGGAGAACCATCTAATGAGTGAACATGCAGTTCATCTGTAACATTTCTTACGAGAGTTTAAAAACGACATGTATTTTGTTTTGTCCGTATTAAGCACAAGTTTTAAATCAGCAAGGGATTCCTGCATAGCTATAAAATCTGACTGTAGTCTTGACACAGCCAGATCAACAGTCGGGGCAATAGCATACATAATAGTATCATCCGCATATAAATTAAGTTTAAACATTTTAACAGATTGACCAATGGTGTTTATATAAATAGTGAAGAGAACAGGTCACAAAATCAACCCCTGTGGTACACCTTTATGAAATTCAGCCTTAACCCCGTCAATCACGATGGCCTGAGTTCTGTCACTAAGATAATCATGAAACCATAAACAGGCGTCAGAGCTCAGGCCTATCGAGGACAACTTTTTCAATAAAATAGCATGATCAACGGTATCAAACGCTTCTGACAGGTCCACAAACAAAGCAGCACATTTCATTTTAGTGTCTGAAGCATTGACAAGATCATTAACAACTAAAGTGGTAGCTGTAATAGTGTTATGCCCAGGCCTAAACCCTGATTGGTTTACATTCAAAATACATTTATCAGATTAAAAAGAGCAAAGCTGTACATTTACCAAGGATTCAAGAATCTCAACTAGACAAGGAAGCCTTGAAATGGGGGCGATAATTATTAAGATCACTACTTTCCCTGACCTTATGGAGTGGCAACACAAGAGCTGATTTCTATACTTGTGGAATATTTCCTGATAACAATTTTAAATAAAAAAATGTTGGTTATTGAGCCAACAATGATGGGATCCAATTGGTCGGCTCCTGGGGATTTGTTGTTGTCTATTGCTAGCAAAGCATCCAGGACTTATTTCTCTGTAAATAGCCGAAAAGAAAAGCTTTGACTATCATTTCTCTGATCATCCAACAACTTTCCCCTATCAGCATCCAGCCCAATATCATTGTGAACAGGCTTAGAAGTTATTTCAAAGAGATAGCCTGCTGAAATAAAATGGTGATTAAATGCATCAATGATGGCTTTTTTGTTGTTGTTGTAATGAGCGCAGTGTCTGAATTAATTTGTTGTGGCAGAGAGGAGGAAGTAGAACCCTTCAGGGATTTGACAGTTTTCCAGAATTTAGCCGGGTTCCCATAACAATCCGAAAGAGCGGTTACATAATAATCAGATTTAGCCTCTCTGATTTGTCTTACACAATGATTCCTCAGTTGCTTAAAAGCTTGCCAGTCCGGGCCTAAGCCTGTGTTCCTGGCCTTGACCCAAGCATAATATATTTTATGAAGGACGACTAATAATTCCGGACTGTACCAGGCATTCGATCTACCTTTAACCCCCCTTTTTTTTTTTTTTAAGGGAGCTGAGATACAATCAAGGTCACTAAAATAAAGATCATGTAAAATAGCCTGTTCACTGAAGTTTTTAAAGTTCCTCTTTGTGATGACACGAGGCTTAGCTGTTTGGATTCTCACATCTCTAACACAAACAACTGGGCAACTGTCACTAATGTCTTGGGTGAAGACACCTGTAGAAACACATTTCTCTCGTGTTTAAAAAAATAAATAAGATAAATCAGAGTTGACTTTGAAGGATCTGTAGTCACCAGCTGGGTTAGATTTAGATCATTACACATGGCTTTTAGATTGTCTGCAGCCTGCATTTCCCAATTATAATTTAGGTCACCCAGGATAATAACTTCTGATTTAATAAAATAAGACAACAAACGAGGGAACTCCTCGAGTGCACAAAGGTTTGCCGAGGGAGGACGGTGGACCCCTATAACAGTTATGGATAAATGTTTCCCCAGACAAAGGCTTAAAGATTGTAGCTCACATTTTTGGGCAAGGGAAATGGATTTCAGGAAAGAGACATAACATATTATTATTTTTTTTTTATATATATATATATATATATATATATATATATATATATATAAGAACGGCCACTCCACCACATTTTGCATTACATTTTCGTCATTTAGCAGACGCTCTTATCCAGAGCGACTTACAAATTGGTGCATTCACCTTATAGCCAGTGGGATAACCACTTTACAATATATCAATATTTATTATTATTATTATTTTTTGGTGGGGTAGGGGGAGGGTAGAAGGATTACTTTATCCTATCCCAGGTATTCCTTAAAGAGGTGGGGTTTCAAATGTCTCCAGAAGGTGACTGCCTCTACCCTGTCTGTCAGTTCTGAACACATTATAACCCTCAATATTAATATTAAAGTCCAGAATGTCCCCAGAGATCCATGTTTCGGTCAATACCAGAATGTCCCCAGAGATCCATGTTTCAGTCAATACCAGAATTTCCTGATTCCTCTGCATAGCCCAGATTTTGATGTAATCCAGTTTAGTAAGTAAGCTGCTAATGTTCAGATGCATCAACCCAAATCCTCTACAATGTTTAAAGTCACATGGAGTCTCCAACTCAGCTACGTTCAATAGGCGGTTGCAGGCCCTGTCTGATGGGTGATATTGATATAGTTGGTATGGCTATTAGATTGCATAGAACTGCACCATCCCTATAATAGTAATAGAGGAAGGAGTAGGAATTGGAATTACTTTTCCAAGGTTGGCACCACAGGACCTGAACCGCAGCCAATGTCAATATGAGGAACTCTCAGAGTAACCAATGATGGAATGTTATAAACTGACTTACATGGGCTTTAGTTGCTATGGTGCAGTAGCCCAAGCCCTCTACGTGATTTGAAAACTGAGGGGGTATTCAAGTTTATGGAATTCACATTGGAACTAAAAGCACTGGGTGAGCAGACAACAGCTCCTATTTTGAGCTAACAATAGCAGATCAAAGAGTGGAGTTCAAGTGAATGGGTACAAGATTACAACTGACAACAGCCCTGGCAGTATAGACGACAGCCCTGGCAGTATAGACAACAGCCCTGGCAGTATAGATGACAGCCCTGGCAGTATAGACAACAGCCCTGGCAGTATAGACAACAGCCCTGGCAGTATAGACGACAGCCCTGGCAGTATAGACAACAGCCCTGGCAGTATAGACAACAGCCCTGGCAGTATAGACGACAGCCCTGGCAGTATAGACATTCAGCCCTGGCAGTATAGACAACAGCCCTGGCAGTATAGACGACAGCCCTGGCAGTATAGACAACAGCCCTGGCAGTATAGACAACAGCCCTGGCAGTATAGACAACAGCCCTGGCAGTATAGACAACACCCCTGGCAGTATAGACAACACCCCTGGCAGTATAGACAACAGTACGAAGATAACGCTTAGAGAGGATGGGAGGTATTACCTGAGCAGTGCTTGGTCTGTCTCTGAGTCAATATCTTAACGCAGCCTTGAAATGTGAAGAGAGGGTTGAGGCTCCTAGTTGGTTTGGGTGGAGTCCATCATCTCTGTAGAGCATCTTTTGTTTCCAAAAAAGGTGTCGAAATTGTCAATAAAAGTTATGCCAACAGAGAGGCAGTAGTCTTTAAGGCAGATATGAAGAGCTAAGAGCCTGGTGAACCTTTCACAGCCGTGACCCAGCGACGCCACGGCACCAGAGATAATCGGCTGTTTTTCAGAGCCTTTCAGGGTGTTGATCAGCTGTTTAATTAGCACTGGTTTACCCTTTTTGATATAATTTGATCCCATGTGCACTACAACAGCAGGAGCCCTTGGCTGCTGATATAGGGCAGACAGAAGAAATCCTGTGATATCCTTCACTGTAGCCCCCCGGGCAGCACAGGGTTGTTTTTCTAAAGGAACCGAGATGATGATGATGATGATGCTTCACCCCGGAACTACCAATGATGATGGCTGGAGGAAGGTGATTTATTTTTATTTTTTTTGTGGACGTCCAGCCTTTTCTGAGCCTCCTTGAGGACCAATGGGAGAAGGGGAACAGAGGACCCACATCATCAATAGTAGCCCTCTGAGCAGGGGCGGGGTGGCCTGCAGCCTCAGACGCCCTCGAGGCCTGATGTGAGAGGGATCCCCGGGGGGGGGGGGGCGGCCTGCAGCCTCAGACGCCCTCGAGGCCTGATGTGAGAGGGATCCCCGGGGGGGGGGCGGCCTGCAGCCTCAGACGCCCTCGAGGCCTGATGTGAGAGGGATCCCCGGGGGGGGGGGGGGGGGGGGGGGGGGGGGCGGCCTGCAGCCTCAGACGCCCTCGAGGCCTGATGTGAGAGGGATCCCCGGGGGGGGGGGGGTACGGGCCTGCAGCCTCAGACGCCCTCGAGGCCTGATGTGAGAGGGATCCCCGGGGGGGGGGGGCGGCCTGCAGCCTCAGACGCCCTCGAGGCCTGATGTGAGAGGGAATCCCCGGGGGGGGTACGGGCCTGTGGTTGAAACCCCCTGAGCTGGACCCTCAGGAGACAGGGTAGAGGGTGGAGGAGCAGGACCCTCAGGAGACAGGGTAGAGGATGGAGGAGCAGGACCCTCAGGAGACAGGGTAGAGGATGGAGGAGCAGGACCCTCAGGAGACAGGGTAGAGGATGGAGGAGCTGGACCCTCAGGAGACAGGGTAGAGGATGGAGGAGCTGGACCCTCAGGAGACAGGGTAGAGGATGGAGGAGCAGGACCCTCAGGAGACAGGGTAGAGGATGGAGGAGCTGGACCCTCAGGAGACAGGGTAGAGGATGGAGGAGCAGGACCCTCAGGAGACAGGGTAGAGGATGGAGGAGCTGGACCCTCAGGAGACAGGGTAGAGGATGGAGGAGCTGGACCCTCAGGAGACAGGGTAGAGGATGGAGGAGCAGGACCCTCAGGAGACAGGGTAGAGGATGGAGGAGCTGGACCCTCAGGAGACAGGGTAGAGGATGGAGGAGCAGGACCCTCAGGAGACAGGGTAGAGGATGGAGGAGCAGGAATCTCTGGAAGCAGGTGGGTGAAACTGTTGGTCAGCAGGATGGGATCCCCCAAAGCCATTTCAGCCCCATTCACCATAGACTACTACCTTGGGCTGGACTGGGAAACGCGGGTGAGATGGGAGGGGAGAGGTGACTTCACTAGGGAGGGGTCTCTGCAAGGCAGCCCTGGCCAGTCAGTCAGAGGCAACACGGTGGCGAGGCAGTGGCACGACGACCAGGCTGAGAAGTAGAAGAGGAAAGCTAGAAACCAGCCAGCACTAGGACCCAGCCAGCACTAGGACCCAGCCAGCACTAGGACCCAGCCAGCACTAGGACCCAGCCAGCACTAGGACCCAGCCAGCACTAGGACCCAGCCAGCACTAGGACCCAGCCAGCACTAGGACCCAGCCAGCACTAGGACCTGCCAGCACTAGGACCCAGCCAGCACTAGGACCCAGCCAGCACTAGGACCCACAATAAACACTTACTCAATGTGATTAAATGCTGGGGCCCATCAAAACAGCAACACAACAGTATGATAGCCAGGAGAGAAGCACTTTGGAGGGGATGTAGTTTCCAGTACAGGCCGGTGGAAATCCGGGAGAGAGGCTGCACCAGGCCGCGGGAGAGAGGCTGCACCGGGCCGGGAGAGAGGAGAGGCTGCACCGGGCCGCGGGAGAGAGGCTGCACCGGGCCGCGGGAGAGGAGAGGCTGCACCGGGCCGCGGGAGAGGAGAGGCTGCACCGGGCCGCGGGAGAGAGGCTGCACCGGGCCGCGGGAGAGAGGCTGCACCGGGCCGCGGGAGAGAGGCTGCACCGGGCCGTGGGAGAGAGGCTGCACCGGGCCGCGGGAGAGAGGCTGCACCGGGCCGCGGGAGAGGAGAGGCTGCACCGGGCCGCGGGAGAGAGGCTGCACCGGGCCGCGGGAGAGAGGCTGCACCGGGCCTCGGGAGAGTCGAAACCAAGTAGAGTTCAAGTCTGGCAGGAGTCCAAAAACATCCAAGGCACAATGTCAAGTGGAAGGATGAAAGCAGCAGTAGGCAGGTGTCTGCTCGGATAATGCCCCAGTCCAGGCCCCAGTCCAGGCCCCAGTCCAGGCCCCAGTCCAGGCCCCAGTGCAGGCCCCAGTCCAGGCCCCAGTCCAGGCCCCAGTCCAGGCCCCAGTCCAGGCCCCAGTCCAGGCCCCAGTGCAGGCCCCAGTCCAGGCCCCAGTCCAGAGTAGGGTGCCCAGGTATATCAAGTAGGCATCAAAAGTTTCAACAGATCTGTTTTGTATTGTCTCCTTAAAAACTCTGTATGCAATATTGCACTATTGTCCAATATTGGTGTCTGGGGGGTTGCAATTGTTTTTATATTGTATATTTGAAATTCCATCCATTATTTTTGTTGTTGGATGGTGGTAAAATTAGGAGGGATAAGAGAGTGTTTTACTAGGACCGTATTTATAAGTTTCGCCTTTAAGATCACACTGATCCTAGATCAGCACTGCTGAGATTATTGATACATGGAGGAACAGCTACAGCAGCTGTTCATATGAAATACTACAGCAGCTGTTCATATGAAATACTACAGCAGCTGTTCATATGAAATACTACAGCAGCTGTTCATATGAAATACTACAGCAGCTGTTCATATGAAATACTACAGCAGCTGTTCATATTAAATACTACAGCAGCTGTTCATATGAAATACTACAGCAGCTGTTCATATGAAATACTACAGCAGCTGTTCATATGAAATACTACAGCAGCTGTTCATATGAAATACTACAGCAGCTGTTCATATGAAATACTACAGCAGCTGTTCATATTAAATACTACAGCAGCTGTTCATATTGAATACTACAGCAGCTGTTCATATTAAATACTACAGCAGCTGTTCATATGAAATACTACAGCAGCTGTTCATATGAAATACTACAGCAGCTGTTCATATGAAATACTACAGCAGCTGTTCATATGAAATACTACAGCAGCTGTTCATATGAAATACTACAGCAGCTGTTCATATGAAATACTACAGCAGCTGTTCATATGAAATACTACAGCAGCTGTTCATATGAAATACTACAGCAGCTGTTCATATGAAATACTACAGCAGCTGTTCATATGAAATACTACAGCAGCTGTTCATATGAAATACTACAGCAGCTGTTCATATGAAATACTACAGCAGCTGTTCATATGAAATACTACAGCAGCTGTTCATATGAAATACTACAGCAGCTGTTCATATGAAATACTACAGCAGCTGTTCATATGAAATACTACAGCAGCTGTTCATATGAAATACTACAGCAGCTGTTCATATGAAATACTACAGCAGCTGTTCATATGAAATACTACAGCAGCTGTTCATATGAAATACTACAGCAGCTGTTCATATGAAATACTACAGCAGCTGTTCATATGAAATACTACAGCAGCTGTTCATATGAAATACTACAGCAGCTGTTCATATTGAATACTACAGCAGCTGTTCATATGAAATACTACAGCAGCTGTTCATATTAAATACTACAGCAGCTGTTCATATTGAATACTACAGCAGCTGTTCATATGAAATACTACAGCAGCTGTTCATATGAAATACTACAGCAGCTGTTCATATGAAATACTACAGCAGCTGTTCATATGAAATACTACAGCAGCTGTTCATATTGAATACTACAGCAGCTGTTCATATGAAATACTACAGCAGCTGTTCATATGAAATACTACAGCAGCTGTTCATATGAAATACTACAGCAGCTGTTCATATGAAATACTACAGCAGCTGTTCATATGAAATACTACAGCAGCTGTTCATATGAAATACTACAGCAGCTGTTCATATTAAATACTACAGCAGCTGTTCATATTGAATACTACAGCAGCTGTTCATATGAAATACTACAGCAGCTGTTCATATGAAATACTACAGCAGCTGTTCATATGAAATACTACAGCAGCTGTTCATATGAAATACTACAGCAGCTGTTCATATGAAATACTACAGCAGCTGTTCATATGAAATACTACAGCAGCTGTTCATATGAAATACTACAGCAGCTGTTCATATGAAATACTACAGCAGCTGTTCATATGAAATACTACAGCAGCTGTTCATATGAAATACTACAGCAGCTGTTCATATGAAATACTACAGCAGCTGTTCATATGAAATACTACAGCAGCTGTTCATATGAAATACTACAGCAGCTGTTCATATGAAATACTACAGCAGCTGTTCATATGAAATACTACAGCAGCTGTTCATATGAAATACTACAGCAGCTGTTCATATGAAATACTACAGCAGCTGTTCATATGAAATACTACAGCAGCTGTTCATATGAAATACTACAGCAGCTGTTCATATGAAATACTACAGCAGCTGTTCATATGAAATACTACAGCAGCTGTTCATATGAAATACTACAGCAGCTGTTCATATGAAATACTACAGCAGCTGTTCATATAAAATACTACAGCAGCTGTTCATATGAAATACTACAGCAGCTGTTCATATTAAATACTACAGCAGCTGTTCATATGAAATACTACAGCAGCTGTTCATATAAAATACTACATACACTATATACTGTTTATATACTGAACAACAATATAAACGCAACATGCAACGATTTTACTGCGTTACAGTTCATATAAGGAAATCAGTCAATTGAAATACATTAATTAGGCCCGAATCTATGGATTTCACATGACTGGTCAGGGGCGCAGCCATGGGTGGACCTGGGAGGGCATAGGGCCCACCCACTGGGGAACCAGGCCCACCCACTGGGGAGCTAGGCCCACCCACTGGGGAGCGAGAACCAGCCAATCAGAAGGAGAATGTCAGGCCGGTTGGACGTATTGCCAAATTCTCTAAAATGACATTGGAGGTGGCTTATGGTAGAGAAATGAACATTCAGTTCTCTGCCAACAGCTCTGGTGGACATTCCTGCTGTCAGCATGCCAATTGCACGCTCCCTCAAATCTTGAGACATCTGTGGCATTGTGTTGTGTGACAAAACTGCACATTTTAGAGTGGCCTTTTATTGTCCCCAGCCACAAGGTGCACCTGTGTAATGATCATGCTGTTTAATCAGCTTCTTGATATGCCACACCTGTCAGGTGGATGGATTATCTTGGCAAAGGAGAAATGCTCACTAACAGGGATGTAAACAAATGTGTGCACAAAATCAGAGAGAAATAAGCTTTTTGGGCGTATGGAAAACTTCTGGGATCTTTTATTTCAGCTCATGAAAAATGGGACTTTACAGGTTGCGTTTATATTATACATGTTGCAACAAGCCACTTCCATCATCTTGTTAATTCTGGACATTATTTGTGTTGTTGGATGACGTTGTAATGTAAGGAATAAGGCCGAGGAACTTTGTGTAGAAAACAGCCACAACATATTAGCACTAGTAGCATATAATAAAACAACAGCCAGTTAGCCATAGCAAAGCTAATACATGATGATATAAAACAACAGCCAGTTAGCCATAGCAAAGCTAATACATGATGATATAAAACAACAGCCAGTTAGCCATAGCAAAGCTAATACATGATGATATAAAACAACAGCCAGTCAGCCATAGCAAAGCTAATACATGATGATATAAAACAACAGCCAGTTAGCCATAGCAAAGCTAATACATGATGCAACTACAAGCCACTTCCATCATCTTTAATGACCACTTGGCTGGTAGGAATTTAAGACAGGGAAGTTTGCTTTTATGACCAAGCACTTGTTCCGGCAGATTTAAGCGATACCGTCTTCGATCAAATGGGTGTGTAATGGTCGGTGTGTATGGTCAGGGCTGTCATCAGTGCCATCATCAGGTCTGTGTTGAAGGACTTGTTTAGCTGTGGATGTGTTTTGTGGTTGTATGGGTTGTTTTTGGCTGGTGGATATTGAATGGGGTTGTTGCTACCTGGTGCTGATGCATTACACTGTAAATAAATTAGAAATAGTTTTTTAAAAAACATGGCAGCACAGGGTGCCAAACATGAACCGTAAAATTACAGACAATTTTTGTAGATTTAAATGGAAAAATCGAATGTGGAAATCTTAAAATTACAGAAATGTACATTAACAGTAAGATATTGATAAAAATACATTGTAAATATAGTAATTTCATTTGTGCCTTTCAAAGCAGGGAATATATGTTAATTAACAGTTTTTCTTCCCACTCTTACTCAATGTAAATGTGTAATTTTAAGATTTTCACACGCCATTTCAATCTGTGACTTTTTTATGTCATTTTACGGTTAACGTTTGGCACCCTGTGCTGCCATGCTTTTGACCGTATTTAAATTGTAATTTTCTAAAAGCAGCACAGGGTGGCAAACATTAACCGTAAAATTACAGATTCAATGACGTGTCGGAATCTTCAAATTACAGACATTTGCATTAAGAGTAAAAGTGACAAAAAGGGTTAATTAACAGATATATCCTGCTTTGGCAGACAAAAATTACAGTAAAACAAGTAATTTGATTAAATAACTATATTTACAATGTATTTTTTATAATATTGGCTAGTTAATTCCCATCCGAAACCCTGTCTGGGGGCTGTAGGGGAGAGCGCCGCCGGCTGGAATGACAATTACACTGTTAGTTCATAAAACTACTGTGTCAACATTGCAGGCTGCTGGTGGTGTGGGGTGTGGTTTCATGGCACACATTGGGCCCCTTGATAAAAGTGGAGCAACGTTTTAATGGCACATAATATCATTGCCAATCAGGTGCATCCCTTCATGGCAGCAGTGTATCCATCTGCAAATGGATTTTCTTCAGCAGGATAATGTGCCACAAGGCTAGGATGTCCAGGAATGGTTCCACCATCATGCCAGTGAATTCAGCATACTGCAGTGGCCTGCCCAGTCACCAGACCTCAATCCAATTGAGCATCTGTGGGATGAGATGGAACGAGCTATTCGGAGTAGAGATTCACTACCAGCCAACTTGACACAACTGTTGGAAGCATTGGAGTCAACATTGGCCAGCATCCCTATGGAACGCTTTTGACACCTTGTAGAGTCCGTGCCCCGACGAATTGAGGTTGTTCTGAGGGCAAAAGGGGGTGCAACTCAATATTAGGAAGGTGTACTAAGTCATGTTTTGCAGAGGGGTCAAATACTTATTTCCCTCATTAAAATGCAAATTAATTTATAACATTTTTGACATGTGTTTTTCTGGATTTTGTTGTTGTTATTCTGTCTCTCACTGTTCAAATAAACCTACCATTAAAATTATAGACTGATCATGTCTTTGTCAGTGGGCAAACCGTACAAAATCACCAGGGGATCAAATACTTTTTTTCCCTCACTGTACGTTGCACTTTAATTACCTTACACTTGCAATATTATATCTTTCTGGAGAAAGACAAATATTTCTCAGATATAAACCTGCTGTTGATATTGAGTTTTGAGCCTGAGGAGACTGAAGTCAGATCAACACCTGAGAGGCAACGAACATTCCTGTGAGACTTATCGAAAGTACCCATCACATTCGTGTAGGCCCTTGAGCTAAAAACTACACCAGGAGCCATTGTTCCAATCCATGACACACACACGAGCTAAAAAAAACAGAACCTGGGATTGTACCATCCCAGTAAAGACCACTGCTGCTTCTTCAAGGCAGGTAGCATCTGAATGGCTGAAACACTGCCTAAAAAGGAAGGAGTATATTCTGTGGAGGGATGGTTAGAATTGCCACCAGCTCCAACTTAGAAGAGAATATCATTTTATTATGAATATGAAAGACAAAATACTTTGTTATTGACATAAAATAATAATTATTGTCATGTATTTGTTCATCTTATTTAAATAATAATAATAATATGCCATTTAGCAGACGCTTTTATCCAAAGCGACTTACAGTCATGCGTGCATACATTTTTGTGTATGGGTGGTCCCGGGGATCGAACCCACTACCCTGGCGTTACAAGCGCCGTGCTCTTGACCTTAGTGTCATGTACTGTTGCTCAATCGTATCAGTTTTGGTTCAATTGATGTAATGTTGCGTCATGAATGTCCTCTGGAAAACAGCAAACAATTTAAATGTTATAAACTGCCATTATATTAACCCCTTTTTTAATATTATATTTTATATTTTCTACAGAAGGAGAGGGAAATATTGGTTTGTGAAATAACAGGGAAAAAACATTAATGTAAATGATCTGTTTAAAATGACTACTTTAATTGAAAATGTATGGATTTTAATAAGGCAATCCTATGAAATTACTGTGTAATACCATAAATATACATAGATTTACCCCAAAATGTGGCTATTTAGGGTGTATTTTTACAAAATTGTCAAGCAAGCAAGTTTATTTATATAGCACAATTCATACATCGAAGCAATTCAATGTGCTTTACAAAGATGTTTATCAAAAATAATGAAAACATCATAATAATAAAAAGACAATAAAAGAAACATATAAAGATTAAAAATTAAAAATGGGATAAAAACATAGGAAGCTATAAGGCTCAACAGTGTGGTTCAGTTTAAGTGCTCAGTCGTAGGCACGTGAAAAGAGAAGTGTTATTAACCTGGATTTAAAAATGGATACGTTTGGGGCACATCTAAGATCTTCTGGTAGTTTATTCCAGTTGTGTACAGCATAAGTGCTAAACGCAGCTTCTCCATGTTTAGTTTGGTCTCTGTGCTCTACTAGCTGACCTGTGTTCATGGATCTAAGAGCCCTGCTCGGTTTATATTCTTCAAACATATCAGACATGTACTCGGGTCCTAAACCGTTCAAAGATTTATAAACTAAAAGCACCACTTTGAAATCAATTCTGTAACTGACTGGAAGCCAATGTAAAGATGTAAGAACCGGAGTGATGTGCTCCGTTCTCTTGGTCCTGGTTAACGTCCGGAGTGATGTGCTCCGTTCTCTTGGTCCTGGTTAACGTCCGGAGTGATGTGCTCCGTTCTCTTGGTCCTGGTTAACGTCCGGAGTGATGTGCTCCGTTCTCTTGGTCCTGGTTAACGTCCGGAGTGATGTGCTCCGTTCTCTTGGTCCTGGTTAACGTCCGGAGTGATGTGCTCCGTTCTCTTGGTCCTGGTTAACGTCCGGAGTGATGTGCTCCGTTCTCTTGGTCCTGGTTAACGTCCGGAGTGATGTGCTCCGTTCTCTTGGTCCTGGTTAACGTCCGGAGTGATGTGCTCCGTTCTCTTGGTCCTGGTTAACGTCCGGAGTGATGTGCTCCGTTCTCTTGGTCCTGGTTAACGTCCGGAGTGATGTGCTCCGTTCTCTTGGTCCTGGTTAACGTCCGGAGTGATGTGCTCCGTTCTCTTGGTCCTGGTTAACGTCCGGAGTGATGTGCTCCGTTCTCTTGGTCCTGGTTAACGTCCGGAGTGATGTGCTCCGTTCTCTTGGTCCTGGTTAACGTCCGGAGTGATGTGCTCCGTTCTCTTGGTCCTGGTTAACGTCCGGAGTGATGTGCTCCGTTCTCTTGGTCCTGGTTAACGTCCGGAGTGATGTGCTCCGTGTTCTCTTGGTCCTGGTTAACGTCCGGAGTGATGTGCTCCGTTCTCTTGGTCCTGGTTAACGTCCGGAGTGATGTGCTCCGTTCTCTTGGTCCTGGTTAACGTCCGGAGTGATGTGCTCCGTTCTCTTGGTCCTGGTTAACGTCCGGAGTGATGTGCTCCGTTCTCTTGGTCCTGGTTAACGTCCGGAGTGATGTGCTCCGTTCTCTTGGTCCTGGTTAACGTCCGGAGTGATGTGCTCCGTTCTCTTGGTCCTGGTTAACGTCCGGAGTGATGTGCTCCGTTCTCTTGGTCCTGGTTAACGTCCGGAGTGATGTGCTCCGTTCTCTTGGTCCTGGTTAACGTCCGGAGTGATGTGCTCCGTTCTCTTGGTCCTGGTTAACGTCCGGAGTGATGTGCTCCGTTCTCTTGGTCCTGGTTAACGTCCGGAGTGATGTGCTCCGTTCTCTTGGTCCTGGTTAACGTCCGGAGTGATGTGCTCCGTTCTCTTGGTCCTGGTTAACGTCCGGAGTGATGTGCTCCGTTCTCTTGGTCCTGGTTAACGTCCGGAGTGATGTGCTCCGTGTTCTCTTGGTCCTGGTTAACGTCCGGAGTGATGTGCTCCGTTCTCTTGGTCCTGGTTAACGTCCGGAGTGATGTGCTCCGTTCTCTTGGTCCTGGTTAACGTCCGGAGTGATGTGCTCCGTTCTCTTGGTCCTGGTTAACGTCCGGAGTGATGTGCTCCGTTCTCTTGGTCCTGGTTAACGTCCGGAGTGATGTGCTCCGTTCTCTTGGTCCTGGTTAACGTCCGGAGTGATGTGCTCCGTTCTCTTGGTCCTGGTTAACGTCCGGAGTGATGTGCTCCGTTCTCTTGGTCCTGGTTAACGTCCGGAGTGATGTGCTCCGTTCTCTTGGTCCTGGTTAACGTCCGGAGTGATGTGCTCCGTTCTCTTGGTCCTGGTTAACGTCCGGAGTGATGTGCTCCGTTCTCTTGGTCCTGGTTAACGTCCGGAGTGATGTGCTCCGTGTTCTCTTGGTCCTGGTTAACGTCCGGAGTGATGTGCTCCGTTCTCTTGGTCCTGGTTAACGTCCGGAGTGATGTGCTCCGTTCTCTTGGTCCTGGTTAACGTCCGGAGTGATGTGCTCCGTTCTCTTGGTCCTGGTTAACGTCCGGAGTGATGTGCTCCGTTCTCTTGGTCCTGGTTAACGTCCGGAGTGATGTGCTCCGTTCTCTTGGTCCTGGTTAACGTCCGGAGTGATGTGCTCCGTTCTCTTGGTCCTGGTTAACGTCCGGAGTGATGTGCTCCGTTCTCTTGGTCCTGGTTAACGTCCGGAGTGATGTGCTCCGTTCTCTTGGTCCTGGTTAACGTCCGGAGTGATGTGCTCCGTTCTCTTGGTCCTGGTTAACGTCCGGAGTGATGTGCTCCGTTCTCTTGGTCCTGGTTAACGTCCGGAGTGATGTGCTCCGTTCTCTTGGTCCTGGTTAACGTCCGGAGTGATGTGCTCCGTTCTCTTGGTCCTGGTTAACGTCCGGAGTGATGTGCTCCGTTCTCTTGGTCCTGGTTAACGTCCGGAGTGATGTGCTCCGTTCTCTTGGTCCTGGTTAACGTCCGGAGTGATGTGCTCCGTTCTCTTGGTCCTGGTTAACGTCCGGAGTGATGTGCTCCGTTCTCTTGGTCCTGGTTAACGTCCGGAGTGATGTGCTCCGTTCTCTTGGTCCTGGTTAACGTCCGGAGTGATGTGCTCCGTTCTCTTGGTCCTGGTTAACGTCCGGAGTGATGTGCTCCGTTCTCTTGGTCCTGGTTAACGTCCGGAGTGATGTGCTCCGTGTTCTCTTGGTCCTGGTTAACGTCCGGAGTGATGTGCTCCGTTCTCTTGGTCCTGGTTAACGTCCGGAGTGATGTGCTCCGTTCTCTTGGTCCTGGTTAACGTCCGGAGTGATGTGCTCCGTTCTCTTGGTCCTGGTTAACGTCCGGAGTGATGTGCTCCGTTCTCTTGGTCCTGGTTAACGTCCGGAGTGATGTGCTCCGTTCTCTTGGTCCTGGTTAACGTCCGGAGTGATGTGCTCCGTGTTCTCTTGGTCCTGGTTAACGTCCGGAGTGATGTGCTCCGTTCTCTTGGTCCTGGTTAACGTCCGGAGTGATGTGCTCCGTGTTCTCTTGGTCCTGGTTAACGTTCTAACAGCTGCATTCTGAATGAGCTGCAGCTGTTTTACAGTCTTTTTCGGGAGTCCTGTTAAGAGGCCATTACAGTAGTCAACCCTACTGGAGATAAAAGCATGGATGAGCTTCTCTTGATCTTTGTTGGACACCAAGCCTTTGATTCTGTCTATATATTTTTTGATGATAGAATGCTGTTTTGGTGACCGCTTTGATATGACTGTTATGATGTGAGGTCTCCCGAGTGGCGCAGTGGTCTAAGGCACTGCATCGCAGTGCTAGCTGTGCCACTAGAGATCCTGGTTCGAATCCAGGCTCTGTCGTAGCCGGCCGCGACCGGGAGATCCATGGGGCGGCGCACAGTTGGCCCAGCGTCGTCCAGGGTAG
>NC_140003.1:48555274-48574087 GCF_964263955.1 Coregonus lavaretus
GTTTATATCAGGGAGAGAGAGAGAGAGAGAGAGAGAGAGAGATGTATGTGTTTATATCAGGGAGAGAGGGAGCGCGAGGGGAATGACTAGCACATCTTTATCTCAGCCGTCAGACTTCCACCGGTCCATGCCAGAATGTTACAATGTTTGAAAAATTAAAGAAGGAAAAAATATATTCTACTGGTTTCTCGAGCATCGTGAGGCGAGCCAATAGTGATTTGTGGTGTCGTACTCTGGTTGAATGGATGCAAAGAAAGCGTGTGTGCACGTTGTGATTAAGCTGTGGATGACCCAACTGTTATTCGTAAATCTACACTGTCTTTCGAAATTTATTTTCTAAGAAGGTCTCTCAATCAATGATAATGTATGTGTCTAGTGTTGCGATGGAGGCTCATATTCTAATGCAGTGTACTGTATTATGTATCATCATTATGTTTTGGCATTTTGAAACGATCCATGAGCATCAACATGGGAAGTTTATAGAAGCATATCAAATTTGGTGTCAAATGAAAGCGAAGAGTATATTTTACCAAAATGCAGGCATAGATTCATTTTTTAAACCTTTCTGCATCCTAACAATTTAGGAATAAGCAAAGGCTTTGATTTCTGGTCACACAGATGGAAAAGGGGTCTTACAGAACATCTACTAGAAAAAGTATTAGAAATACATTAAGAACACCTGCTCTTTCCATGACATAGTCTGACCAGGTGAATCCAGGTGAAAGCTGTGATCCCTTATTGATGTCACTTGTTAAAACCACTTCAGTCAGTGTAGATGAAGGGGAGGAGACAGGTTAAAGAAGGATTTTTAATCCTTGAGACAGTTGAGACGTGGATTGTGTATGTGTGCCATTCAGAGGGTGAATGGGCAAGACAAGATTTAAGTGCCTTTGAACGGGGTTTGGTGGTAGGTGCCAGGTGCACCGGTTTGTGCCAAGAACTGTAACGCTGTTGGGTTTTTCAGGCTCAACCGTTTCCTGTGTGTTTCAAGAATGGTCCACCACCCAGTTCCGCTAAGAATGGTCCAGATCCGCTAAGCTGCTAGCCACCAAGCTAACAAAGTTAGTCCAAAATGAGTTTTGCAATGGAGCCCTCTTTGTCTGGAGAAATAAATGAATGGTTCCAGCTGTAAGCTGTATCTCCTACGCTTTCTTTCGGGACAAACTGGATCACTCGCCGAGGATTATAGGCTTGAGGTGGCTTCCTTGATCACGCAGGTCGCCAGCCTACGTAAGAAACTGGGGAAAATGCAGAGTGGGATGTTTACATTTTCTACGCCGGTGGCTGGACGGCGTTCGCGCTTGTTGGATGCATCTCCGCCTTGTCGTTTGTCGTTGTCCAACTGTCCGGTGTTGCCCAGAGATCCCCCATCTGATATCGGAGTCGAAGAAGCACAGCAAGAGGAGCATGACAATCTACGATGGTCGCATGTCACGAGCCGTGGAAGCCGAAGACAGCGGCCTCTCGCAAAGCAGTCTACACTCCCAACGAGAGGCCCGGAGCGGATACAAACAACAAATAGTTTCGCCGTCCTGGAGCCTGATCTTCCTGCACCTTCGTCGCTGGGGTTGCCTGTGTCTGCGGCCGCAGTGCCTACTCCTACGATTTTGAAGTCGACCATTACAAACTTCCGTCCCTGCTCTGGATCGAGCGGGGCTTCTCCATCTGTCGGAGGCCTGCACCAGGAGCTGGGAGCAACGGGCTCAAGTTATCCTGCCTCTCGCCCGTCCATAAAGGGTTCTCTGTGAAGCGTGGGAGTGGGCGGATTTCCTCGTCCTTCTCGCCAGCCGTGATTTTGGGCAGCTCCATGGTAAGAAATGTTACCGTTCCTGGTGCAAAAACAATGTCCTATCTCGGAGCTTGAGTAAATTACATTACTAAACTGCTCCCGAATGTACTATGCAAGGACATGGAAATTGATTATATCGTAGACCATGTGGGTTTTAATTACATTATGAAGGGCAGCTCTGAACAGTTGAGCTGATTGACTCTGCTAGACCCTAATAAAAGACCCATCATATCTGGCCCTGTGCCCTCTCTGAATCATGCATTGAACAATTTAGCTGGATTATTTATCTTCACAACTGGCTACGTGATTATTGCAGCTTAATGGGTGTAACTTTTGTTGACAATTTCGATACCTTTTGGAAACAAAACACGTTATATAAGGAGCATGGAATCCGCCCAAATCATTTGGGTTCCTGGATTCTTTCACAGCATTATAAGGCTGCGTTGAGACAATGACTTATCAATTACCCAAGCCCAGCTCAGTTAATCCCTACCATTGTGACGCTGAGTTGGCATAATGCTTCAGCAAATGTACATTATACCACGGGCGTTGGTAGACACAATGTAAGTAAACTAATGCGTGTCCCTCGAACTCCGCCTGAATGTCTCTGCTGATCCTACAGAGCTATTGTATGCAGTAATCATGTGCCTATGAACCAGATTTATACTGTTAGCACTGAGGCGGTGTGCCCTAGTAGGAAGTCCACTGTGTGCAGCTCACCCTGTACTAACATAAATAACATGAGCATATCTACTTCTGCTGAGCTTCCCAGTAATGAAAACAAGCAAGCATCCCAGAAAAGTGGTCAAAATAGCCCACGTTAACATATGTAAGAAACAAAGTTCATTAACTCAATCATTTGCTAGTAATAGATGACATTCATATTCTGACCATATTAAGAAACAAGGTTCATTAACTCAATAATTTGCTAGTAATAGATGACATTCATATTCTGACCATCTCTGAAACTCACTTAGATAATACCTTTGATGATACAGTGGTAGCAATACAAGGTTATAACATTTACAGAAAAGACAGATATGCCAATGGTGGAGGTGTTGCTGTTTATATTCAGAACCACATTCTTGGTAAAGCTTAGAGAGGATCTCATGTTAAATACTGTTGAAGTAATAAGGCTACAGGTTCATCTGCCTCACCTAAAGCCCATTCTGGTGGGAAGCTGCTATAGACCACCAAGTGCTAACCGTCAGTATCTGGATAACATGTGTGAAATGCTTGATAATGTGTTTGATATCAACAGATAGGTATATTTTCTGGGTGATTTAAATATTGACTGGCTTTCATCAAATCAAATCAAGCTGCCCACTCAAGAAAAAGCTTCAAACTGTAACCAGTGCTTGCAACCTGGTTCAGGTTATCAGTCAACCATTCCAGGGTAGTTACAAACAGCACAGAAATGAAATCATCAACATGTATTGATCACATCTTTACTAATGCTGCAGAAATTAGCTTTAAGGCAGTATCCAAATCCATCGGATGTAGTGATCACAATATAGTAGCCATATCTAGGAAAACCAAAGTTCCAAAGGTTGGGCCTAATATAGTGTATAAGAGGACATAAAATAAATGTTGTAGTGATTCCTATGTTTTTGATGTGAGAGAGAGCAGCACCAGTCTTCCAGCAGGCCTGTAGAGAGAGAGAGAGCAGCACCAGTCTTCCAGCAGGCCTGTAGAGAGAGAGAGAGCAGCACCAGTCTTCCAGCAGGCCTGTAGAGAGAGAGAGAGCAGCACCAGTCTACCAGCAGGCCTGTAGAGAGAGAGAGAGCAGCACCAGTCTTCCAGCAGGCCTGTAGAGAGAGAGCAGCACCAGTCTTCCAGCAGGCCTGTAGAGAGAGAGAGCAGCACCAGTCTACCAGCAGGCCTGTAGAGAGAGAGAGAGCAGCACCAGTCTACCAGCAGGCCTGTAGAGAGAGAGCAGCACCAGTCTTCCAGCAGGCCTGTAGAGAGAGAGCAGCACCAGTCTACCAGCAGGCCTGTAGAGAGAGAGAGCAGCACCAGTCTTCCAGCAGGCCTGTAGAGAGAGAGAGAGCAGCACCAGTCTTCCAGCAGGCCTGTAGAGAGAGAGCAGCACCAGTCTACCAGCAGGCCTGTAGAGAGAGAGAGAGCAGCACCAGTCTACCAGCAGGCCTGTAGAGAGAGAGAGAGCAGCACCAGTCTACCAGCAGGCCTGTAGAGAGAGAGCAGCACCAGTCTTCCAGCAGGCCTGTAGAGAGAGAGAGCAGCACCAGTCTTCCAGCAGGCCTGTAGAGAGAGAGCAGCACCAGTCTTCCAGCAGGCCTGTAGAGAGAGAGAGAGCAGCACCAGTCTTCCAGCAGGCCTGTAGAGAGAGAGAGAGCAGCACCAGTCTTCCAGCAGGCCTGTAGAGAGAGAGAGCAGCACCAGTCTTCCAGCAGGCCTGTAGAGAGAGAGAGCAGCACCAGTCTTCCAGCAGGCCTGTAGAGAGAGAGAGCAGCACCAGTCTTCCAGCAGGCCTGTAGAGAGAGAGAGCAGCACCAGTCTTCCAGCAGGCCTGTAGAGAGAGAGAGCAGCACCAGTCTTCCAGCAGCCCTGTAGAGAGAGAGCAGCACCAGTCTTCCAGCAGGCCTGGAGAGAGAGAGAGAGCAGCACCAGTCTTCCAGCAGGCCTGTAGAGAGAGAGAGCAGCACCAGTCTTCCAGCAGGCCTGTAGAGAGAGAGAGCAGCACCAGTCTTCCAGCAGGCCTGTAGAGAGAGAGAGCAGCACCAGTCTTCCAGCAGGCCTGTAGAGAGAGAGCAGCACCAGTCTTCCAGCAGGCCTGTAGAGAGAGAGAGCAGCACCAGTCTTCCAGCAGGCCTGTAGAGAGAGAGAGCAGCACCAGTCTTCCAGCAGGCCTGTAGAGAGAGAGAGCAGCACCAGTCTTCCAGCAGGCCTGTAGAGAGAGAGCAGCACCAGTCTTCCAGCAGGCCTCTATAGAGAGAGAGAGCAGCACCAGTCTTCCAGCAGGCCTGTAGAGAGAGAGCAGCACCAGTCTTCCAGCAGGCCTGTAGAGAGAGAGCAGCACCAGTCTACCAGCAGGCCTGTAGAGAGAGAGAGCAGCACCAGTCTTCCAGCAGGCCTGTAGAGAGAGAGAGAGCAGCACCAGTCTTCCAGCAGGCCTGTAGAGAGAGAGCAGCACCAGTCTACCAGCAGGCCTCTATAGAGAGAGAGAGCAGCACCAGTCTTCCAGCAGGCCTGTAGAGAGAGAGAGCAGCACCAGTCTTCCAGCAGGCCTGTAGAGAGAGAGAGCAGCACCAGTCTTCCAGCAGGCCTGTAGAGAGAGAGCAGCACTCTAACCCCTAACCCTACTCTCTGTGTCCTACAGCAGTGTGGACCGTATCCAGAAGCTGAGGAGAGAATATCATCAGGTCTGTAGAGAGGGAGCAGCACCAGTCTATGAAGAGATAGAGGCCAGACAAAGAGGAGCTGAGTACAACCAATACAAGGTGAGTGACTCATAACCTTATACCAACCTCAAGTCTCCTACCCAACCCTATATCAACCATACCACAACCCCCAAACCAACCCTATATCAACCATACCACAACCCTATAACAACTGAACCACAACTCACTTTAACCCAACCGTACCAAATCCCCTTAAAGGCCGTTTACCAACCCTGTCACAACCATACCCCAGGCCTGTCACAACCATACCCCAGGCCTGTCACAACCATACCCCAGCCCTGTCACAACCATACCCCAACCCTGTCACAACCATACCCCAGCCCTGTCACAACCATATCCCAGCCCTGTCACAACCATATCCCAGCCCTGTCACAACCATACCCCAACCCTGTCACAACCATACCCCAACCCTGTCACAACCATACCCCAACCCTGTCACAACCATACCCCAACCCTGTCACAACCATACCCCAGCCCTATCACAACCATACCCCAACCCTGTCACAACCATACCCCAGCCCTGTCACAACCATACCCCAGGCCTGTCACAACCATACCCCAGGCCTGTCACAACCATACCCCAACCCTGTCACAACCATACCCCAACCCTGTCACAACCATACCCCAGGCCTGTCACAACCATACCCCAGCCCTGTCACAACCATACCCCAACCCTGTCACAACCATACCCCAGGCCTGTCACAACCATACCCCAGCCCTGTCACAACCATACCTCAACCCTGTCACAACCATACCTCAACCCTGTCACAACCATACCCCAACCCTGTCACAACCATACCCCAGCCCTGTCACAACCATACCCCAGCCCTGTCACAACCATACCCCAACCCTGTCACAACCATACCCCAGCCCTGTCACAACCATACCCCAGCCCTGTCACAACCATACCTCAACCCTGTCACAACCATACCTCAACCCTGTCACAACCATACCTCAACTCTGTCACAACCATACCCCAGGCCTGTCACAACCATACCCCAACCCTGTCACAACCATACCACAGGCCTGTCACAACCATACCCCAACCCTGTCACAACCATACCCCAACCCTGTCACAACCATACCCCAGCCCTGTCACAACCATACCCCAGCCCTGTCACAACCATACCCCAACCCTGTCACAACCATACCCCAACCCTGTCACAACCATACCCCAACCCTGTCACAGTCCTCTAGTCAGCTAACTGTACCGCAACCCTAAATCAACCCTTGTTGAACAATCATACCACAACCCCCTAATCCTTATCAGTCCTCTACTTAGCCTATAAGAACGTCCTATTCACCTCTGAACAACCCTTGGCTTGGGTGGTCAGCGTCCATCAGTCCTTTATTTCATTAGCTATCAAATCAACATGTATTGGTGACGTACACAGTTTAGCAGATGTTATAGTGGTGCAGTGAAACGCTTGTGTCACTAGCTCATTATGGTGCAGTGAAACGCTTGTGTCACTAGCTCATTACGGTGCAGTGAAACGCTTGTGTCACTAGCTCATTAAGGTGCAGTGAAACGCTTGTGTCACTAGCTCATTACGGTGCAGTGAAACGCTTGTGTCACTAGCTCCTTATGGTGCAGTGAAACGCTTGTGTCACTAGCTCCTTATGGTGCAGTGAAACGCTTGTGTCACTAGCTCATTATGGTGCAGTGAAACGCTTGTGTCACTAGCTCATTACGGTGCAGTGAAACGCTTGTGTCACTAGCTCATTACGGTGCAGTGAAACGCTTGTGTCACTAGCTCATTAAGGTGCAGTGAAACGCTTGTGTCACTAGCTCATTACGGTGCAGTGAAACGCTTGTGTCACTAGCTCATTAAGGTGCAGTGAAACGCTTGTGTCACTAGCTCATTATGGTGCAGTGAAACGCTTGTGTCACTAGCTCATTATGGTGCAGTGAAACGCTTGTGTCACTAGCTCATTACGGTGCAGTGAAACGCTTGTGTCACTAGCTCATTAAGGTGCAGTGAAACGCTTGTCACTAGCTCATTATGGTGCAGTGAAACGCTTGTCACTAGCTCCTTACGGTGCAGTGAAACGCTTGTGTCACTAGCTCATTACGGTGCAGTGAAACGCTTGTGTCACTAGCTCATTATGGTGCAGTGAAACGCTTGTGTCACTAGCTCATTACGGTGCAGTGAAACGCTTGTGTCACTAGCTCATTAAGGTGCAGTGAAACGCTTGTCACTAGCTCATTATGGTGCAGTGAAACGCTTGTCACTAGCTCCTTACGGTGCAGTGAAACGCTTGTGTCACTAGCTCATTACGGTGCGGTGAAACGCTTGTGTCACTAGCTCCTTACGGTGCAGTGAAACGCTTGTGTCACTAGCTCCTTACGGTGCAGTGAAACGCTTGTGTCACTAGCTCATTAAGGTGCAGTGAAACGCTTGTGTCACTAGCTCATTACGGTGCAGTGAAACGCTTCTGTCACTAGCTCCTATCCACCTCATTGTATTCAGGAATTGAACAACTATTATGCTACCAGGGTTTTGTCTCCCTGAAGCCCATCACTAATACACCTCTCACAGGATGAATGAAAACGGAGAGATAGTGAGTTATACAAAACTACAAGTCATATGTTCCTTAAAAAAGATAGGAATCTATTATTTGGGGATTTTGTCCTGTTTTAGTATGCTCTTTTAAACTGTGATCTCTGATCAGTATTCAAACCCCGAAGAACAGATCAACTTCCCTTATAGTGGGATCAATAGAGACGTCTCTCAATACTGATGAGAAAAGGTTTCTTTGTTTACGAAGCACAGAAACATTAGGAGCATAAGAGGCAGCAGAGGTATGGGCAAATAAAGATTGGATTAAAAAGGGGCAGGAGGAATGAAGATCAAATTAGAGAAACTCCGAACTCCAAACAGCTAACGAGCTGCCTCATTAGGGAAGATGTATTTGGTAATAAAACACACAGGTGAGTATTTATCTCTCCATTCAGCAACAATTAGACAGAGGTTCTGTCCCAAATGGCACCCTATTCCCTTTTACAGTGCACTACGTTTCTATAGGCTCTGGCCAAAAGTAGTGCACTATATAGGGAATATGGTTCCATTTGGGAGACATTCGGGGAACATAAATGTAAAGGTTGTCTGTGTGAGAAGAGGAAGGAATCTGATTTTATTGACCTTTTTCTTTTCTACCATGTTTGGTGATTCACTAACTCACGGACCCGTGGTTACATTCTCCCTGATTCATGTTGCTGACTGTGTTTCTACCGTTAGTGATCTGATGTTTAGCTAGAATCTATTGCGAAGCAACAAACGGCACACGGTGTGTGTGTGTGTGTGTGTGTGTATGTGTGTGTGTGTGTGTGTGTGTGTATGTGTGTGTGTGTGTGTGTATGTGTGTGTGTGTGTGTGTGTGTGTGTATGTGTGTGTGTGTGTGTGTGTGTGTATGTGTGTGTGTGTGTGTGTATGTGTGTGTGTGTGTGTGTGTGTGTGTGTACGCACGTGTATGAAGTGGTGGGGCGGCTATAACAGCACCCTGTTGATTGAGCTTTTCTCGCCTTAGGGGAACGTCTGCCGTTGTTTTTACACAACACACACACCTTTTGTTTCCCACGGTGTCTCTACAGTGAGGGAAAAAAGTATTTGATCCCCTGCTGATTTTGTACGTTTGCCCACTGACAAAGAAATGATCAGTCTATCATTTTAATGGTAGGTTTATTTGAACAGTGAGAGACAGAATAACAACAACAAAAATCCTGAAAAATGCATGTCAAAAATGTTATCAATTTATTTGCATTTTAATGAGGGGAAATAAGTATTTGACCCCTCTGCAAAACATGACTTAGTACTTGGTGGCAAAACCCTTGTTGGCAATCACAGAGGTCAGACGTTTCTTGTAGTTGGCCACCAGGTTTGCACACATCTCAGGAGGGATTTTGTTCCACTCCTCTTTGCAGATCTTCTCCAAGTCATTAAGGTTTTGAGCCTGACGTTTGGCAACTCGAACCTTCAGCTCCCTCCACAGATTTTACATTTACATTTACATTTACGTCATTTAGCAGACGCTCTTATCCAGAGTGACTTACAAATTGGTGCATTCACCCTATAGCCAGTGGGATAACCACTTTACAATTGTTTATTTTTATTTTATTTTCTATGGGATTTTCTATGGGATTAAGGTCTGGAGACTGTCTAGGCCACTCCAGGACCTTAATGTGCTTCTTCTTGAGCCACTCCTTTGTTGCCTTGGCCATGTGTTTTGGGTCATTGTCATGCTGGAATACCCATCCACGACCCATTTTCAATGCCCTGGCTGAGGGAAGGAGGTTCTCACCCAAGATTTGACGGTACATGGCCCCGTCCATCGTCCCTTTGATGTGGTGAAGTTGTCCTGTCCCCTTAGCAGAAAAACACCCCCAAAGCATAATGTTTCCACCTCCATGTTTGATGGTGGGGATGGTGTTCTTGGGGTCATAGGCAGCATTCCTCCTCCTCCAAACACGGCGAGTTGAGTTGATGCCAAAGAGCTCGATTTTGGTCTCATCTGGCCACAACACTTTCACCCAGTTCTCCTCTGAATCATTCAGATGTTCATTGACAAACTTCAGACGGGCCTGTATATGTGCTTTCTTGAGCAGGGGGACCTTGCGGACGCTGCAGGATTTCAGTCCTTCACAGCGTAATGTGTTACCAATTGTTTTCTTGGTGACTATGGTCCCAGCTGCCTTGAGATCATTGACAATATCCTCCCATGTAGTTCTGGGCTGATTCCTCACCGTTCTCATGATCATTGCAACTCCACAAGGTGAGATCTTGCATGGAGCCCCAAGCCGAGGGAGATTGACAGTTCTTTTGTGTTTCTTCCATTTGCGAATAATCGCATCAACTGTTGTCACCTTCTCACCAAGCTGCTTGGCGATGGTCTTGTAGCCCATTCCAGCCTTGTGTAGGTCTACAATCTTGTCCCTGACATCCTTGGAGAGCTCTGTGGTCTTGGCCATGGTGGAGAGTTTGGAATATGATTGATTGATTGCTTCTGTGGACAGGTGTCTTTTATACAGGTAACAAGCTGAGATTAGGAGCACTCCCTTTAAGAGTGTGCTCCTAATCTCAGCTCGTTACCTGTATAAAAGACACCTGGGAGCCAGAAATCTTTCTGATTGAGAGGGGGTCAAATACTTATTTCCCTCATTAAAATGCAAATCAATTTATAACATTTTTGACATGGGTTTTTCTGGATTTTTTTGTTGTTCTTCTGTCTCTCACTGTTCAAATAAACCTACCATTAAAATTATAGACTGATCATGTCTTTGTCAGTGGGCAAACGTACAAAATCAGCAGGAGATCAAATACTTTTTTCCCTCACTGTAGTTCTCATAGCTGTAAATCCCCAGTCCTCCACAATATGGTTGCTGACTATTGCTGTGCCTGATTTGTGATGTCTGAAACGCTCACCAAAAAACCCACCATTTATGGACAAAACGGTTTGTGAAGTGTTTAGATGATTCAATCACAATTTGGATAAGAGGAGTTTTAATTTAACGTAGTTTACTCTGTGTGTATTTAATGTCTCTGCTTTGACATTCTAGTTCTTCTTGTGAATCCACTGTGATATAAACATAACCCCACTGTCCTTCTCCAGCTATGAAGTGGACTCTGTCTTGTGTAAATGTTTTCTGGTTGGCTTCATTCTGTTCTGTGGAAGAGATTCTAAGATATAGAGAGAGTGTCTTTCCTCACTGGTGGACTCTCCTCTTCCTCTGTATTTATTGGTTAATGCGTCCCAAATGAAAGCCTATTCACTATGGGCCCTGGTCAACAATAGTGCACTATATAAGGCATAGGGTGTCATTAGGGGCGCACTCACCTGTTAGAGTAGTGGCGTGTTTACCCTTCTGACACTATCATGTTGACGCACACTTTATTGCACCGGCTCACATTGTCCTTTAGCTGGCCTCATCCTGTAGAAAGACCCTGTCTGAGGCTCCAGGCCAGGGAGAGGGGCTCAGACAGCGGGCAGACGGGACAGAGAGGGTGGCAGACGGGACCAGCAGGTAGAGGGCTGTATGCTGGTCTGTTTCATCGAGCAGACTGGACAGAGAGAGTGACTTTCTATTACAGATACATTTTTGAAATGTTATTTGCACATTAACAAAATAGTAAAAACATGATTTTTAACCAGATTTTCAAAAATGGTCTTCTTCAAATTGGGTTGCCTATGGTTTGTAAACTAAAGACTAAGGTAATATCCAGTAGCCAAGACCAATATGTATACCAGGACATTGGTGCCAAGATCCAGACCCAGTGAGTTGAGACCATAACAAGTTAAAGGCATAATGTATGTGATCTCAAGACCAAGACCACCAGATCAAGAGTCCATGGGCCCTTTCTTCAATTGGAAGAAACTCAAGTAGAGTAAACTACAGTAGAGTAGAGTAGAATACAGTAGAGTAGAATACAGTAGAGTATAGTAGAATACAGTAGAGTAGAATACAGTATAGTAGAATACAGTAGAGTATAGTAGAATACAGTAGAGTATAGTAGAATACAGTAGAGTATAGTAGAATACAGTAGAGTATAGTAGAATACAGTAGATTATAGTAGAATACAGTAGAGTAGAATACAGTAGAGTAGAATACAGTATAGTAGAATACAGTAGAGTATAGTAGAATACAGTAGAGTATAGTAGAATACAGTAGATTATAGTAGAATACAGTAGAGTAGAATACAGTAGAGTAGAGTAGAATACAGTATAGTAGAATACAGTAGAGTAGAATACAGTAGAGTATAGTAGAATACAGTAGAGTATAGTAGAATACAGTAGAGTAGAATACAGTAGAGTACAGTAGAATAGAGTAGAGTAGGGTACAGTAGAGTAGAGTAGAATACAGTAGGGTACAGTAGAATAGAGTACAGTAGAATACAGTAGAGTAGAATACAGTAGAGTAGAATACAGTAGAGTAGAATACAGTAGAGTAGAATAGAGTAGAGTAGAGTAGAGTAGTGTAGAGTAGAGTATAGTAGAGTAGAGTAGAGTAGAATACAGTACAGTAGAATACAGTAGAGTAGAATACAGTAGAGTATAGTAGAATACAGTAGAGTAGGGTACAGTAGAGTAGAGTAGAATACAGTAGAGTATAGCAGGGTCCTTAGCTTAGTGATGAGCTTTGAGGGCACTATGGTGTTGAACGCTGAGCTGTAGTCAATGAACAGCATTCTCACATAGGTGTTCCTTTTGTCCAGGTGGGAAAGGGCAGTGTGGAGTGCGGTTGAGATTGCATCATCTGTGGATCTGTTGGGGCGGTATGCGAATTGGAGTGGGTCTAGGGTTTCTGGGATAATGGTGTTGATGTGAGCCATGACCAGCCTTTCAAAGCGATTCATGGCTACCTACGTGAGTGCTACAGGGCTGTAGTCATTTAGGCAGGTTACCTTTGCTTTCTTGGGCACAGGGACTATGGTAGTCTGCTTGAAACATGTAGGTATTACAGACTCGGCTTCTAGTTGGGATATGTACGTACAGTCACTGTGGGGACGACGTTGTCGATGCACTTATTGATGAAGCCGGTGACTGAGGTGGTATAGTCCTCAATGCCATTGGATGAATCCCGGAACATATTCCAGTCTGTGCTAGCAAAACAGTCCTGTAGCGTAGCATCCGCGTCATCTGACCACTTCCTTATTGAGCGAGTCACTGGTACTTCCTGCTTTAGTTTTAGCTTGTAAGCAGGAATCAGGAGGATAGAATTATGGTCAGATTTGCCAAATGGAGGGCGAGGGAGAGCTTTGTACTCGTCTCTGTGTGTGGAGTAAAGGTGGTCTAGAGTTTTTTTTCTCTGGTTGCACATTTAACATGCTGGTAGAAATGAGGTAGAACTGATTTAAGTTTCCCTGCATTAAAGTCCCCAGCCACTAGGAGCGCTGCTTCTGGATGAGCATTTCTTGTTTGCTCATTAAATAAAACTCATCATCCTGGTCATCATCATCATCTGGAGCCAGCCGTAAAGAAGCAGTTGTTGGAGGCGGAAGAGGAGAGAAGCGAATGATGAGGAGGAGTGAGTGAACAGCTGAAAGTCTCAGAAACAAGGTCTCATGGTTTAGCCTACTGAGTCCCATTCTCTAAAGCAGTGGTTTTCCCCCTGCTCCTGGAGGGCCTGTCCAGTGAGATTTAGAATGATGCATTGCAGATAGCAATGTACTGTATAGAACTGATACCATTCTGTGTGATAGAAAGTCGTGTTAATTCTGCACAATAACTTTTCTATCTGCAACCCTCTTGAGTGTACCTGCTGAATAGACCCCTGTTTCAACTACATATAAAGTTCAAACACACACACACTGCAGCCCTCCAGTATCAGGAGTGAAGCACACTACTCAAATCTCTCCTCAACATTTTTACATTTTCTTTTTTATGTTTTTATTAGTAATAATAGATGTGATTGTGTGAGGCAGAGCGAGACAAGTGCCTTTGTGATACACTCGCTGTGCTTTCCTGTCAGTCTCCACTGTAATATTGGGATGTGCTAAGGAGTCAAACCCTTAAACACACACTAACCAGTGTGAAGTCCCACACCAGTCATCGGATCAGAACACCAAATGACTGATATGGACTGTTGGATTATATTATTATATCCACAGACAGAAACCAACTGGACATGACTGAGATTCAGTCTTGACCTTCTTCCCATCTCTAACGGGACTGTGTGTGTGACCCCAATATGACGTGGGCTTGAGTTCAGAGAAACTCTCAAGATGCCAAGACAAGCACACATGGGCCTTGTTTATTTTCTGTCTGCTCGACCAACGTGACTGACAATGACACTTCCATCAGTGCCACACCTCTCATGGAAAAGTAGTGCCTTAAGTAGTGATTCTTGTCAAAGCACCAAACAATAGATATCAGGCATCACCTTATATTCGGGTGTAGGGCACGGCGGTGGTCCTCTGTAGCTCAGCTGGTAGAGCACGGTGCTTGTAACGACAAGGTAGTGGGTTCGATCCCCGGGACCACCCATACACACAAAATATATATATATATATATGCACGCATGACTGTAAGTCGCTTTGGATAAAAGCGTCTGCTAAATGGCATATTATTATTATTATTATTATTATTATTATTATTATTACCTTTCTGCTGCTTTGAACATAGAAACACAGGCAAAAGACAGCCAAGCCATATCGAACCAACATACGGAACCAGCAGTGCCTTCCAATGGTCTGCGTTTTCATGCCCGCACACACATACTATGCTATGGTCTCTTCAGCCTCCTGCTGTGTGAGAGCTCTACAAACTTTTCATTATTTTATGTCAATAAATGTATTTGTTTTTGTTCCTTTAAATATATTTGCTGTGTAGTGTTGGTAATCTTAAAATAAACTGTGTAGTTTTTTTGTTTTGTTTGTTTACTTACTGAAATGCCTTTAGTTGCCATGGTAACTTTGCTGCTGCAGTGAAGACAAAAATGTATGCACGCATGACTGTAAGTCGCTTTGGATAAAAGCGTCTGCTAAATGGCTTATTATTATTATTATTATTATTATTATTATTATTATTATTATTATCTTTGTCCAGTTCGAGGTGAGTAATCGCTGTTCTGATGTCCAGAAGCTCTTTCCGGTCATAAGAGACGGTAGCAACAACATTATGCACCAAATAACAATGCAAAGAAACAAACAAAATAGGACAGTTGGTTAGGAGCCCGTAAAACGGCAGCCATCCCCTCCGGCGCCATTATCACTAATGGTGGACATCTTGAAGCATGTGGGGACAACAGACTGGGACAGGGAGAGATTGAATATATCCGTAAACACTCCAGCCAGCTGGTCTGCACATGCTCTGAGGACACATACATTAAGGTTTCTTAAAAAGTAGACAATAGAAAGGGAGGAACGCCTTTGGAGCTGATTAATTCACTCTGAACAGTAGACTTGAAGTGAAATTCTAAAAAGAGCGGTAGCCTTGTTGTGAGTGGTTGTGTGAATGTTGTGAGTGGTTGTGTGAATGTTGTGAGTGGTTGTGTGAATGTTGTGAGTGATTGTGTGAATGTTGTGAGTGGTTGTGTGAATGTTGTGAGTGGTTGTGTGAATGTTGTGAGTGGTTGTGTGAATGTTGTGAGTGGTTGTGTGAATGTTGTGAGTGGTTGTGTGAATGTTGTGAGTGGTTGTGTGAATGTTGTGAGTGGTTGTGTGAATGTTGTGAGTGCTTGTGTGAATGCGTTCCTTTGTAGTTAGGAGATGCTGAATTATTATTTTGTTCCACCGTTTTTTCAAGCTGCAGATGTACTGTGGCAGTTCGAGAGAGTTCAGTTCCAACATGCGTCCCAAATGTCACCCTATTCCCTATATAGTGCACTACTTTTGACCAGAGCCCTATGGGATACATAGGGAACAGGGTGCCATTTGAGACCCAGCCTCCATCAAAGGCATCGGTTGTTTGAGGGGTTTTGGGGAAGTGCATTATTATTTTGATTGGGTACATAAAACCAACAACACTTCAGATATAGTTGAAGGCTGCTTGTGTATCTATATTGATTTGTGAAGAGCATCCTCCTCCTAGGTTCACCTTGGCCTAACAGAAAGGGTGCAGAGGCTGTATCCTAAATCACCCTAAATGGCACCCTATCTCATATACACTGCACTACTTTTGACTTGCCTACCCTATAGGATCTTGTCAAAAGTAGTGCACTATATAGGGAATAGGGCGCAATTTGGGAAGCAGCCAGAGAGTGTAGGTAGGGTGACCATGGTTGGAGCGGGATTTATTTAAACTCTAATTTTAGTGAGATAATCTGCCCTCTTGATCAGCATGCGGTCCTGATGAGATTAGAAGGCTGGATAATTCATTTTCTGACTGATTATCTCCTTAATTGACTTACATTTTTATGAGAGGGGAGGGAGAGTCTCTCTCTCTCTCTCTGTCTCTCTCTCTCCATACCTCCCTCCCTCCCTCTATGGCTCTTTGTCCTTCACTTCAACATGTAATACTAGTGACTTATCCAGCAGGATGCCGACCAGCCCCTCCATGCCAATTCTAGATGATTATGAATGTATAAGGTGTTAGGACATAGAAAGCCGTAGGGCGGGTAGTGTCTGTGTAGTTGGCCAAATGCTAAAAGTTCCCAACCAGGGAATTACCAGTCAATACTGCGGTTAGCTGTAAATTGCCTCTTAGATCATAGCACAGGGTTTTGAGACTATGGGTAGAGGTCATTTTAAAAACCAGCTAGCTAGCTCCATGGTCGTTAAGCGGCCCTTGACACTGTGGTAGTGTGTACTTACTGTGCACTCTCCCCCTCTCCCCTGAGGTAGTGTGTACTTACTGTGCACTCTCCCCCTCTCCCCTGTGGTAGTGTGTACTTACTGTGCACTCTCCCCCTCTCCCCTGAAGTAGTGTGTACTTACTGTGCAGTCTCCCCCTCTCCCCTGTGGTAGTGTGTACTTACTGTGCACTCTCCCCCTCTCCCCTGTGGTAGTGTGTACTTACTGTGCACTCTCCCCCTCTCCCCTGAGGTAGTGTGTACTTACTGTGCACTCTCCCCCTCTCCCCTGTGGTAGTGTGTACTTACTGTGCACTCTCCCCCTCTCCCCTGAGGTAGTGTGTACTTACTGTGCACTCTCCCCCTCTCCCCTGTGGTAGTGTGCACTCTCCCCCTCTCCCCTGTGGTAGTGTGTACTTACTGTGCACTCTCCCCCTCTCCCCTGTGGTAGTGTGCACTCTCCCCCTCTCCCCTGTGGTAGTGTGTACTCTCCCCCTCTCCCCTGTGGTAGTGTGCACTCTCCCCCTCTCCCCTGTGGTAGTGTGTACTTACTGTGCACTCTCCCCCTCTCCCCTGAGGTAGTGTGTACTTACTGTGTACTCTCCCCCTCTCCCCTGTGGTAGTGTGTACTTACTGTGCAGTCTCCCCCTCTCCCCTGAGGTAGTGTGCACTCTCCCCCTCTCCCCTGTGGTAGTGTACACTCTCCCCCTCTTCCCTGTGGTAGTGTGTACTCTCCCCCTCTCCCCTGTGGTAGTGTGTACTTCAGCGGAGTCTGGTGACTTGAAACATTGAGGAGGATGGTAGACCCACGGTATAGGTGCGGAACGCACGGAGACGACAAAGTCTGTTTCGAAAATCGACAAAAACTAATTATTTTAACCTAAAGAATTTAAAAATAAAGACATTTATAGTTCAATATTATGGGGAATGGGAATGAGAGGGCTACTTACAGTGTTGGGAAGGGATCACAGCAGTGATTGAATGAGGGCATGAGTTGAGGTGTTCAGAGGCTTGACCAGCGCAGGGCAGGAATTGACTGGGAAGACAAAAAACAATAACACAACACACTACACAGTCAGACCAAAGAGCTGAGAAGGAGATAGTCCAAACAAGGAGTAAAATCATTGATGTGTAATAATGTCATTGTCTGACAGTCTCCTGAGTGGCGCAGTGGTCTAAGGCACTGCATCGCAGTGCTAACTGTGTTCGAATCCAGGCTCTGTCGCAGCCGGCCGCGACCGGGAGACTCATGGGCGGCGCACAATTGGCCCAGCGTCGTCCAGGGTAGGGGAGGGAATGGCCGGCAGGGATGTAGCTCAGTTGATAGAGCATGGCATTTGCAACGCCAGGGTTGTGGGTTCGTTTCCTACGGGGGGCCAGTGTAAAAAAAAAAAAAAGATTTAAAAAAAAGATAAAAAGTATGTATTCACTAACTGTAAGTCGCTCTGGATAAGAGCATCTGCTAAATGACTTAAATGTAAATGTAAAAATGGTGTTTCTGTATGTGATTGACTCTGCATACAGTAATGAGAGAAACATTGATAGGGGTACTCACAGTGCTTGGAGGGGAAACATTTCAATTTGCCAGTGGATGAGGGGGCACATGAGACGTGGCTTCAGTTCATGTCAGGAGAGAGTTGACAATGGTAGTGGAGTGGAGCAGTCATCACCTCTTAATCAGGGAACAGGAGGGGACTTAGCTGTAAATACACATAGCAGATACATTCCATTACAGCTGCGCCATCGTAGGTTTGGACAACGAGTTTCTCCATGATGTTAAACTCAGACAAAACTCAAAAATCCATCAAGTTAAACACAGACTGCGCATCTCGCCCACATCAAAGAAACGTTCCTGGATAAAGCCCTGATCGTCCACATACCTGATGATAGCTGACGACCGTAGGTCCCAGAGAGGTGGGGCAATTTTTACCCCCTGGGGCCGGGAGTTTTTCCTTATATGTTAATCTAACTAGGAAAACTCTGCACCCTATAAGATGATTAATCACTTGTAAAAAGGTTTTAAAAAAAAATATGTATTCACTAACTGTAAGTCGCTCTGGATAAGAGCGTCTGCTAAATGACTAAAATGTAAATGTTTTATATGGGCTATGATGGGACCAAGTTTTTCCTAATCAGGTCACATGGTTTAAAAAAAAAAAACTCCTAAAAACCCTGTCAACCTGCAGCTACCTTATATTTGTTCATATAAATGATATTTAGACTAGATTAGGAGGGGGGTTTTCTCTACCCAGACACAACAACTGATAGACAATAGAACTCACAGGGCTGATCTTTATGCGTGTTTACATCACGCAGACCTATGCAACTGCAGGCCTTATAAAACATTACATCACGCAGGCCTATGCAACTGCAGGCC
>NC_140003.1:48574287-48626787 GCF_964263955.1 Coregonus lavaretus
CTGCTGTTACTGCTCTACATACTGCTGTTACTGCTCTACATACTGCTGCTACTGCTCTACATACTGCTGTTACTGCTCTACATACTGCTGCTATATGCTGCTCTACATACTGCTGTTACTGCTCTACATACTGCTGTTACTGCTCTACATACTGCTGCTCTCTACATACTGCTGTTACTGCTCTACATACTGCTGTTACTGCTCTACATACTGCTGTTACTGCTCTACATACTGCTGTTACTGCTCTACATACTGCTGCTCTACATACTGCTGTTACTGCTCTACATACTGCTGCTCTACATACTGCTGTTACTGCTCTACATACTGCTGTTACTGCTCTACATACTGCTGCTACTGCTCTACATACTGCTGTTACTGCTCTACATACTGCTGTTACTGCTCTACATACTGCTGCTCTACATACTGCTGTTACTGCTCTACATACTGCTGCTCTACATACTGCTGTTACTGCTCTACATACTGCTGCTCTACATACTCTGCTCTACATACTGCTGTTACTGCTCTACATACTGCTGTTACTGCTCTACATACTGCTGTTACTGCTCTACATACTGCTGTTACTGCTCTACATACTGCTGCTCTACATACTGCTGTTACTGCTCTACATACTGCTGTTACTGCTCTACATACTGCTGCTCTACATACTGCTGTTACTGCTCTACATACTGCTGTTACTGCTCTACATACTGCTGTTACTGCTCTACATACTGCTGTTACTGCTCTACATACTGCTGTTACTGCTCTACATACTGCTGCTCTACATACTGCTGTTACTGCTCTACATACTGCTGTTACTGCTCTACATACTGCTGCTACTGCTCTACATACTGCTGTTACTGCTCTACATACTGCTGTTACTGCTCTACATACTGCTGCTACTGCTCTACATACTGCTGTTACTGCTCTACATACTGCTGCTACTGCTCTACATACTGCTGTTACTGCTCTACATACTGCTGTTACTGCTCTACATACTGCTGCTACTGCTCTACATACTGCTGTTACTGCTCTACATACTGCTGTTACTGCTCTACATACTGCTGTTACTGCTCTACATACTGCTGCTACTGCTCTACATACTGCTGCTACTGCTCTACATACTGCTGTTACTGCTCTACATACTGGTACTGCTCTACATACTGCTGTTACTGCTCTACATACTGCTGTTACTGATCTACATACTGCTGTTACTGCTCTACATACTGCTGTTACTGCTCTACATACTGCTGCTACTGCTCTACATACTGCTGTTACTGCTCTACATACTGCTGTTACTGCTCTACATACTGCTGCTACTGCTCTACATACTGCTGTTACTGCTCTACATACTGCTGCTACTGCTCTACATACTGCTGCTACTGCTCTACATACTGCTGCTACTGCTCTACATACTGCTGCTACTGCTCTACATACTGCTGTTACTGCTCTACATACTGCTGTTACTGCTCTACATACTGCTGTTACTGCTCTACATACTGCTGTTACTGCTCTACATACTGCTGCTCTACATACTGCTGCTACTGCTCTACATACTGCTGCTCTACATACTGCTGTTACTGCTCTACATACTGCTGCTCTACATACTGCTGTTACTGCTCTACATACTGCTGCCTCTACATACTGCTGTTACTGCTCTACATACTGCTGCTCTACATACTGCTGCTACTGCTCTACATACTGCTGCTACTGCTCTACATACTGCTGTTACTGCTCTACATACTGCTGCTACTGCTCTACATACTGCTGCTACTGCTCTACATACTGCTGTTACTGCTCTACATACTGCTGCTCTACATACTGCTGCTACTGCTCTACATACTGCTGCTACTGCTCTACATACTGCTGCTACTGCTCTACATACTGCTGTTACTGCTCTACATACTGCTGTTACTGCTCTACATACTGCTGCTCTACATACTGCTGTTACTGCTCTACATACTGCTGCTCTACATACTGCTGTTACTGCTCTACATACTGCTGCTACTGCTCTACATACTGCTGCTCTACATACTGCTGCTACTGCTCTACATACTGCTGTTACTGCTCTACATACTGCTGTTACTGCTCTACATACTGCTGTTACTGCTGTACATACTGCTGTTACTGCTCTACATACTGCTGCTCTACATACTGCTGCTCTACATACTGCTGCTACTGCTCTACATACTGCTGCTACTGCTCTACATACTGCTGCTACTGCTCTACATACTGCTGTTACTGCTCTACATACTGCTGTTACTGCTCTACATACTGCTGCTCTACATACTGCTGTTACTGCTCTACATACTGCTGCTCTACATACTGCTGTTACTGCTCTACATACTGCTGCTACTGCTCTACATACTGCTGCTCTACATACTGCTGTTACTGCTCTACATACTGCTGTTACTGCTCTACATACTGCTGTTACTGCTCTACATACTGCTGTTACTGCTGTACATACTGCTGTTACTGCTCTACATACTGCTGCTCTACATACTGCTGCTCTACATACTGCTGCTACTGCTCTACATACTGCTGTTACTGCTCTACATACTGCTGCTCTACATACTGCTGTTACTGCTCTACATACTGCTGCTCTACATACTGCTGCTACTGCTCTACATACTGCTGTTACTGCTCTACATACTGCTGCTCTACATACTGCTGCTCTACATACTGCTGCTACTGCTCTACATACTGCTGTTACTGCTCTACATACTGCTGCTCTACATACTGCTGTTACTGCTCTACATACTGCTAATCTACATACTGCTGCTACTGCTCTACATACTGCTGTTACTGCTCTACATACTGCTGCTACTGCTCTACATTCTGCTGTTACTGCTCTACATACTGCTGCTCTACATACTGCTGTTACTGCTCTACATACTGCTGTTACTGCTCTACATACTGCTGTTACTGCTCTACATACTGCTGTTACTGCTCTACATACTGCTGTTACTGCTCTACATACTGCTGCTACTGCTCTACATACTGCTGTTACTGCTCTACATACTGCTGTTACTGCTCTACATACTGCTGTTACTGCTCTACATACTGCTGCTCTACATACTGCTGCTACTGCTCTACATACTGCTGTTACTGCTCTACATACTGCTGTTACTGCTCTACATACTGCTGCTACTGCTCTACATACTGCTGCTCTACATACTGCTGCTCTACATACTGCTGTTACTGCTCTACATACTGCTGTTACTGCTCTACATACTGCTGCTACTGCTCTACATACTGCTGCTCTACATACTGCTGCTACTGCTCTACATACTGCTGTTACTGCTCTACATACTGCTGTTACTGCTCTACATACTGCTGTTACTGCTCTACATACTGCTGCTCTACATACTGCTGTTACTGCCTACATACTGCTGTTACTGCTCTACATACTGCTGCTACTGCCTCTACATACTGCTGTTACTACTCTACATACTGCTGTTACTGCTCTACATACTGCTGTTACTGCTCTACATACTGCTGTTACTGCTCTACATACTGCTGTTACTGCTCTACATACTGCTGTTACTGCTCTACATACTGCTGCTCTACATACTGCTGCTACTGCTCTACATACTGCTGTTACTGCTCTACATACTGCTGCTCTACATACTGCTGTTACTGCTCTACATACTGCTGCTACTGCTCTACATACTGCTGCTCTACATACTACTGCTCTACATACTGCTGTTACTGCTCTACATACTGCTGCTACTGCTCTACATACTGCTGTTACTGCTCTACATACTGCTGCTCTACATACTGCTGTTACTGCTCTACATACTGCTGTTACTGCTCTACATACTGCTGTTACTGCTCTACATACTGCTGTTACTGCTCTACATACTGCTGTTACTGCTCTACATACTGCTGTTACTGCTCTACATACTGCTGCTCTACATACTGCTGTTACTGCTCTACATACTGCTGTTACTGCTCTACATACTGCTGTTACTGCTCTACATACTGCTGTTACTGCTCTACATACTGCTGCTCTACATACTGCTGCTCTACATACTGCTGCTACTGCTCTACATACTGCTGTTACTGCTCTACATACTGCTGCTCTACATACTGCTGTTACTGCTCTACATACTGCTGCTCTACATACTGCTGCTACTGCTCTACATACTGCTGTTACTGCTCTACATACTGCTGCTCTACATACTGCTGCTCTACATACTGCTGCTACTGCTCTACATACTGCTGTTACTGCTCTACATACTGCTGCTCTACATACTGCTGTTACTGCTCTACATACTGCTGCTCTACATACTGCTGCTACTGCTCTACATACTGCTGTTACTGCTCTACATACTGCTGCTACTGCTCTACATACTGCTGTTACTGCTCTACATACTGCTGCTCTACATACTGCTGTTACTGCTCTACATACTGCTGTTACTGCTCTACATACTGCTGTTACTGCTCTACATACTGCTGTTACTGCTCTACATACTGCTGCTACTGCTCTACATACTGCTGTTACTGCTCTACATACTGCTGTTACTGCTCTACATACTGCTGTTACTGCTCTACATACTGCTGCTACTGCTCTACATACTGCTGCTACTGCTCTACATACTGCTGTTACTGCTCTACATACTGCTGTTACTGCTCTACATACTGCTGTTACTGCTCTACATACTGCTGTTACTGCTCTACATACTGCTGTTACTGCTCTACATACTGCTGCTACTGCTCTACATACTGCTGTTACTGCTCTACATACTGCTGCTCTACATACTGCTGCTACTGCTCTACATACTGCTGTTACTGCTCTACATACTGCTGTTACTGCTCTACATACTGCTGCTACTGCTCTACATACTGCTGCTCTACATACTGCTGCTCTACATACTGCTGTTACTGCTCTACATACTGCTGTTACTGCTCTACATACTGCTGCTCTACATACTGCTGTTACTGCTCTACATACTGCTGTTACTGCTCTACATACTGCTGCTACTGCTCTACATACTGCTGTTACTGCTCTACATACTGCTGTTACTGCTCTACATACTGCTGTTACTGCTCTACATACTGCTGTTACTGCTCTACATACTGCTGTTACTGCTCTACATACTGCTGCTCTACATACTGCTGCTACTGCTCTACATACTGCTGTTACTGCTCTACATACTGCTGCTCTACATACTGCTGTTACTGCTCTACATACTGCTGCTACTGCTCTACATACTGCTGCTCTACATACTACTGCTCTACATACTGCTGTTACTGCTCTACATACTGCTGCTACTGCTCTACATACTGCTGTTACTGCTCTACATACTGCTGCTCTACATACTGCTGTTACTGCTCTACATACTGCTGTTACTGCTCTACATACTGCTGTTACTGCTCTACATACTGCTGTTACTGCTCTACATACTGCTGCTACTGCTCTTCATACTGCTGCTACTGCTCTACATACTGCTGCTACTGCTCTACATACTGCTGCTACTGCTCTACATACTGCTGCTACTGCTCTACATACTGCTGTTACTGCTCTACATACTGCTGTTACTGCTCTACATACTGCTGCTCTACATACTGCTGTTACTGCTCTACATACTGCTGCTCTACATACTGCTGTTACTGCTCTACATACTGCTGCTACTTCTCCACATACTGCTGCTCTACATACTGCTGCTACTGCTCTACATACTGCTGTTACTGCTCTACATACTGCTGTTACTGCTCTACATACTGCTGCTCTACATACTGCTGTTACTGCTCTACATACTGCTGTTACTGCTCTACATACTGCTGTTACTGCTCTACATACTGCTGTTACTGCTCTACATACTGCTGTTACTGCTCTACATACTGCTGCTCTACATACTGCTGCTCTACATACTGCTGCTACTGCTCTACATACTGCTGTTACTGCTCTACATACTGCTGCTCTACATACTGCTGTTACTGCTCTACATACTGCTGTTACTGCTCTACATACTGCTGCTCTACATACTGCTGTTACTGCTCTACATACTGCTGTTACTGCTCTACATACTGCTGCTACTGCTCTACATACTGCTGTTACTGCTCTACATACTGCTGCTCTACATACTGCTGTTACTGCTCTACATACTGCTGCTCTACATACTGCTGCTACTGCTCTACATACTGCTGTTACTGCTCTACATACTGCTGTTACTGCTCTACATACTGCTGTTACTGCTCTACATACTGCTGCTCTACATACTGCTGTTACTGCTCTACATACTGATGTTACTGCTCTACATACTGCTGCTCTACATACTGCTGCTCTACATACTGCTGTTACTGCTCTACATACTGCTGTTACCGCTCTACATACTGCTGCTACTGCTCTACATACTGCTGCTCTACATACTGCTGTTACTGCTCTACATACTGCTGTTACTGCTCTACATACTGCTGCTACTGCTCTACATACTGCTGTTACTGCTCTACATACTGCTGTTACTGCTCTACATACTGCTGCTCTACATACTGCTGTTACTGCTCTACATACTGCTGCTCTACATACTGCTGTTACTGCTCTACATACTGCTGCTCTACATACTGCTGTTACTGCTCTACATACTGCTGTTACTGCTCTACATACTGCTGTTACTGCTCTACATACTGCTGTTACTGCTCTACATACTGCTGCTCTACATACTGCTGTTACTGCTCTACATACTGCTGCTCTACATACTGCTGCTACTGCTCTACATACTGCTGTTACTGCTCTACATACTGCTGCTCTACATACTGCTGCTCTACATACTGCTGCTACTGCTCTACACACTGCTGTTACTGCTCTACATACTGCTGCTCTACATACTGCTGTTACTGCTCTACATACTGCTGCTCTACATACTGCTGCTACTGCTCTACATACTGCTGTTACTGCTCTACATACTGCTGTTACTGCTCTACATACTGCTGTTACTGCTCTACATACTGCTGTTACTGCTCTACATACTGCTGTTACTGCTCTACATACTGCTGCTACTGCTCTACATACTGCTGTTACTGCTCTACATACTGCTGTTACTGCTCTACATACTGCTGCTCTACATACTGCTGTTACTGCTCTACATACTGCTGCTCTACATACTGCTGTTACTGCTCTACATACTGCTGCTACTGCTCTACATACTGCTGCTCTACATACTGCTGTTACTGCTCTACATACTGCTGTTACTGCTCTACATACTGCTGCTCTACATACTGCTGTTACTGCTCTACATACTGCTGCTCTACATACTGCTGTTACTGCTCTACATACTGCTGCTCTACATACTGCTGCTACTGCTCTACATACTGCTGTTACTGCTCTACATACTGCTGCTACTGCTCTACATACTGCTGTTACTGCTCTACATACTGCTGCTCTACATACTGCTGTTACTGCTCTACATACTGCTGTTACTGCTCTACATACTGCTGTTACTGCTCTACATACTGCTGTTACTGCTCTACATACTGCTGTTACTGCTCTACATACTGCTGCTACTGCTCTACATACTGCTGTTACTGCTCTACATACTGCTGCTCTACATACTGCTGTTACTGCTCTACATACTGCTGTTACTGCTCTACATACTGCTGTTACTGCTCTACATACTGCTGCTCTACATACTGCTGTTACTGCTCTACATACTGCTGTTACTGCTCTACATACTGCTGTTACTGCTCTACATACTGCTGTTACTGCTCTACATACTGCTGTTACTGCTCTACATACTGCTGCTACTGCTCTACATACTGCTGTTACTGCTCTACATACTGCTGCTCTACATACTGCTGCTACTGCTCTACATACTGCTGTTACTGCTCTACATACTGCTGTTACTGCTCTACATACTGCAGCTACTGCTCTACATACTGCTGCTCTACATACTGCTGCTCTACATACTGCTGTTACTTCTCTACATACTGCTGTTACTGCTCTACATACTGCTGCTACTGCTCTACATACTGCTGCTCTACATACTGCTGTTACTGCTCTACATACTGCTGTTACTGCTCTACATACTGCTGTTACTGCTCTACATATTGCTGCTCTACATACTGCTGTTACTGCTCTACATACTGCTGTTACTGCTCTACATACTACTGTTACTGCTCTACATACTGCTGCTACTGCTCTACATACTGCTGTTACTGCTCTACATACTGCTGCTACTGCTCTACATACTGCTGCTACTGCTCTACATACTGCTGTTACTGCTCTACATACTGCTGCTACTGCTCTACATACTGCTGCTACTGCTCTACATACTGCTGTTACTGCTCTACATACTGCTGTTACTGCTCTACATACTGCTGCTCTACATACTGCTGTTACTGCTCTACATACTGCTGTTACTGCTCTACATACTGCTGTTACTGCTCTACATACTGCTGCTCTACATACTGCTGTTACTGCTCTACATACTGCTGCTCTACATACTGCTGCTACTGCTCTACATACTGCTGTTACTGCTCTACATACTGCTGCTCTACATACTGCTGCTCTACATACTGCTGCTACTGCTCTACACACTGCTGTTACTGCTCTACATACTGCTGCTCTACATACTGCTGTTACTGCTCTACATACTGCTGCTCTACATACTGCTGCTACTGCTCTACATACTGCTGTTACTGCTCTACATACTGCTGTTACTGCTCTACATACTGCTGTTACTGCTCTACATACTGCTGTTACTGCTCTACATACTGCTGTTACTGCTCTACATACTGCTGCTACTGCTCTACATACTGCTGTTACTGCTCTACATACTGCTGTTACTGCTCTACATACTGCTGCTCTACATACTGCTGTTACTGCTCTACATACTGCTGCTCTACATACTGCTGTTACTGCTCTACATACTGCTGCTACTGCTCTACATACTGCTGCTCTACATACTGCTGTTACTGCTCTACATACTGCTGTTACTGCTCTACATACTGCTGCTCTACATACTGCTGTTACTGCTCTACATACTGCTGCTCTACATACTGCTGTTACTGCTCTACATACTGCTGCTCTACATACTGCTGCTACTGCTCTACATACTGCTGTTACTGCTCTACATACTGCTGCTACTGCTCTACATACTGCTGTTACTGCTCTACATACTGCTGCTCTACATACTGCTGTTACTGCTCTACATACTGCTGTTACTGCTCTACATACTGCTGTTACTGCTCTACATACTGCTGTTACTGCTCTACATACTGCTGTTACTGCTCTACATACTGCTGCTACTGCTCTACATACTGCTGTTACTGCTCTACATACTGCTGCTCTACATACTGCTGTTACTGCTCTACATACTGCTGTTACTGCTCTACATACTGCTGTTACTGCTCTACATACTGCTGCTCTACATACTGCTGTTACTGCTCTACATACTGCTGTTACTGCTCTACATACTGCTGTTACTGCTCTACATACTGCTGTTACTGCTCTACATACTGCTGTTACTGCTCTACATACTGCTGCTACTGCTCTACATACTGCTGTTACTGCTCTACATACTGCTGCTCTACATACTGCTGCTACTGCTCTACATACTGCTGTTACTGCTCTACATACTGCTGTTACTGCTCTACATACTGCAGCTACTGCTCTACATACTGCTGCTCTACATACTGCTGCTCTACATACTGCTGTTACTTCTCTACATACTGCTGTTACTGCTCTACATACTGCTGCTACTGCTCTACATACTGCTGCTCTACATACTGCTGTTACTGCTCTACATACTGCTGTTACTGCTCTACATACTGCTGTTACTGCTCTACATATTGCTGCTCTACATACTGCTGTTACTGCTCTACATACTGCTGTTACTGCTCTACATACTACTGTTACTGCTCTACATACTGCTGCTACTGCTCTACATACTGCTGTTACTGCTCTACATACTGCTGCTACTGCTCTACATACTGCTGCTACTGCTCTACATACTGCTGTTACTGCTCTACATACTGCTGCTACTGCTCTACATACTGCTGCTACTGCTCTACATACTGCTGTTACTGCTCTACATACTGCTGTTACTGCTCTACATACTGCTGCTCTACATACTGCTGTTACTGCTCTACATACTGCTGTTACTGCTCTACATACTGCTGTTACTGCTCTACATACTGCTGTTACTGCTCTACATACTGCTGTTACTGCTCTACATACTGCTGCTACTGCTCTACATACTGCTGCTCTACATACTGCTGTTACTGCTCTACATACTGCTGTTACTGCTCTACATACTGCTGTTACTGCTCTACATACTTCTGTTACTGCTCTACATACTGCTGTTACTGCTCTACATACTGCTGCTCTACATACTGCTGTTACTGCTCTACATACTGCTGTTACTGCTCTACATACAGCTGCTACTGCTCTACATACTGCTGTTACTGCTCTACATACTGCTGTTACTGCTCTACATACTGCTGCTACTGCTCTACATACTGCTGCTACTGCTCTACATACTGCTGCTACTGCTCTACATACTGCTGCTCTACATACTGCTGTTACTGCTCTACATACTGCTGTTACTGCTCTACATACTGCTGTTACTGCTCTACATACTGCTGCTACTGCTCTACATACTGCTGTTACTGCTCTACATACTGCTGCTCTACATACTGCTGCTACTGCTCTACATACTGCTGCTACTGCTCTACATACTGCTGCTCTACATACTGCTGCTACTGCTCTACATACTGCTGCTACTGCTCTACATACTGCTGTTACTGCTCTACATACTGCTGTTACTGCTCTACATACTGCTGCTACTGCTCTACATACTGCTGCTCTACATACTGCTGCTACTGCTCTACATACTGCTGTTACTGCTCTACATACTGCTGCTCTACATACTGCTGTTACTGCTCTACATACTGCTGCTACTGCTCTACATACTGCTGCTCTACATACTACTGCTCTACATACTGCTGTTACTGCTCTACATACTGCTGTTACTGCTCTACATACTGCTGTTACTGCTCTACATACTGCTGTTACTGCTCTACATACTGCTGTTACTGCTCTACATACTGCTGTTACTGCTCTACATACTGCTGTTACTGCTCTACATACTGCTGCTACTGCTCTACATACTGCTGTTACTGCTCTACATACTGCTGTTACTGCTCTACATACTGCTGTTACTGCTCTACATACTGCTGCTCTACATACTGCTGTTACTGCTCTACATACTGCTGTTACTGCTCTACATACTGCTGCTACTGCTCTACATACTGCTGCTCTACATACTGCTGTTACTGCTCTACATACTGCTGTTACTGCTCTACATACTGCTGTTACTGCTCTACATACTGCTGTTACTGCTCTACATACTGCTGTTACTGCTCTACATACTGCTGCTCTACATACTGCTGTTACTGCTCTACATACTGCTGTTACTGCTCTACATACTGCTGTTACTGCTCTACATACTGCTGTTACTGCTCTACATACTGCTGTTACTGCTCTACATACTGCTGTTACTGCTCTACATACTGCTGCTACTGCTCTACATACTGCTGTTACTGCTCTACATACTGCTGCTCTACATACTGCTGTTACTGCTCTACATACTGCTGTTACTGCTCTACATACTGCTGTTACTGCTCTACATACTGCTGCTCTACATACTGCTGTTACTGCTCTACATACTGCTGTTACGGCTCTACATACTGCTGTTACTGCTCTACATACTGCTGCTCTACATACTGCTGTTACTGCTCTACATACTGCTGCTACTGCTCTACATACTGCTGCTACTGCTCTACATACTGCTGCTACTGCTCTACATACTGCTGTTACTGCTCTACATACTGCTGTTACTGCTCTACATACTGCTGTTACTGCTCTACATACTGCTGTTACTGCTCTACATACTGCTGCTCTACATACTGCTGTTACTGCTCTACATACTGCTGTTACTGCTCTACATACTGCTGTTACTGCTCTACATACTGCTGCTCTACATACTGCTGTTACTGCTCTACATACTGCTGTTACTGCTCTACATACTGCTGTTACTGCTCTACATACTGCTGCTCTACATACTGCTGTTACTGCTCTACATACTGCTGTTACTGCTCTACATACTGCTGCTCTACATACTGCTGTTACTGCTCTACATACTGCTGCTACTGCTCTACATACTGCTGCTACTGCTCTACATACTGCTGCTACTGCTCTATATACTGCTGTTACTGCTCTACATACTGCTGTTACTGCTCTACATACTGCTGTTACTGCTCTACATACTGCTGTTACTGCTCTACATACTGCTGTTACTGCTCTACATACTGCTGTTACTGCTCTACATACTGCTGTTACTGCTCTACATTAGGCTGCTCTACATACTGCTGTTACTGCTCTACATACTGCTGTTACTGCTCTACATACTGCTGTTACTGCTCTACATACTGCTGCTACTGCTCTACATACTGCTGCTCTACATACTGCTGTTACTGCTCTACATACTGCTGCTACTGCTCTACATACTGCTGTTACTGCTCTACATACTGCTGTTACTGCTCTACATACTGCTGCTCTACATACTGCTGTTACTGCTCTACATACTGCTGCTACTGCTCTACATACTGCTGCTCTACATACTGCTGCTACTGCTCTACATACTGCTGTTACTGCTCTACATACTGCTGCTCTACATACTGCTGCTCTACATACTGCTGTTACTGCTCTACATACTGCTGCTACTGCTCTACATACTGCTGTTACTGCTCTACATACTGCTGCTCTACATACTGCTGTTACTGCTCTACATACTGCTGTTACTGCTCTACATACTGCTGTTACTGCTCTACATACTGCTGCTCTACATACTGCTGCTACTGCCCTACATACTGCTGTTACTGCTCTACATACTGCTGCTCTACATACTGCTGCTACTGCTCTACATACTGCTGCTCTACATACTGCTGTTACTGCTCTACATACTGCTGCTACTGCTCTACATACTGCTGTTACTGCTCTACATACTGCTGCTACTGCTCTACATACTGCTGTTACTGCTCTACATACTGCTGCTACTGCTCTACATACTGCTGCTCTACATACTGCTGTTACTGCTCTACATACTGCTGTTACTGCTCTACATACTGCTGTTACTGCTCTACATACTGCTGTTACTGCTCTACATACTGCTGTTACTGCTCTACATACTGCTGTTACTGCTCTACATACTGCTGTTACTGCTCTACATACTGCTGTTACTGCTCTACATACTGCTGTTACTGCTCTACATACTGCTGTTACTGCTCTACATACTGCTGTTACTGCTCTACATACTGCTGTTACTGCTCTACATACTGCTGCTCTACATACTGCTGTTACTGCTCTACATACTGCTGTTACTGCTCTACATACTGCTGCTACTGCTCTACATACTGCTGCTACTGCTCTACATACTGCTGCTACTGCTCTACATACTGCTGCTCTACATACTGCTGTTACTGCTCTACATACTGCTGCTCTACATACTGCTGCTACTGCTCTACATACTGCTGCTACTGCTCTACATACTGCTGCTCTACATACTGCTGCTACTGCTCTACATACTGCTGCTACTGCTCTACATACTGCTGTTACTGCTCTACATACTGCTGCTACTGCTCTACATACTGCTGTTACTGCTCTACATACTGCTGCTACTGCTCTACATACTGCTGCTCTACATACTGCTATTACTGCTCTACATACTGCTGCTACTGCTCTACATACTGCTGTTACTGCTCTACATACTGCTGCTACTGCTCTACATACTGCTGCTCTACATACTGCTGTTACTGCTCTACATACTGCTGCTCTACATACTGCTGTTACTGCTCTACATACTGCTGTTACTGCTCTACATACTGCTGCTACTGCTCTACATACTGCTGCTCTACATACTGCTGTTACTGCTCTACATACTGCTGTTACTGCTCTACATACTGCTGTTACTGCTCTACATACTGCTGTTACTGCTCTACATACTGCTGCTCTACATACTGCTGCTCTACATACTGCTGTTATCAATCAATCAATTTTATTTTATATAGCCCTTCTTACATCAGCTAATATCTCGAAGTGCTGTACAGAAACCCAGCCTAAAACCCCAAACAGCTAGTAATGCAGGTGTAGAAGCACGGTGGCTAGGAAAAACTCCCTAGAAAGGCGAAAACCTAGGAAGAAACCTAGAGAGGAACCAGGCTATGAGGGGTGGCCAGTCCTCTTCTGGCTGTGCCGGGTGGAGATTATAACAGAACCATGCCAAGATGTTCAAAAATGTTCATAAGTGACAAGCATGGTCAAATAATAATCAGGAATAAATCTCAGTTGGCTTTTCATAGCCGATCATTAAGAGTTGAAAACAGCAGGTCTGGGACAGGTAGGGGTTCCATAACCGCAGGCAGAACAGTTGAAACTGGAATAGCAGCAAGGCCAGGCGGACTGGGGACAGCAAGGAGTCACCACGGCCGGTAGTCCCGACGTATGGTCCTAGGGCTCAGGTCTCTCAGTTGGCTTTTCATAGCCGATCATTAAGAGTTGAAAACAGCAGGTCTGGGACAGGTAGGGGTTTCGTAACCGCAGGCAGAACAGTTGAAACTGGAATAGCAGCAAGGCCAGGCGGACTGGGGACAGCAAGGTGTCATCATGCCCGGTAGTCCTGACGTATGGTCCTAGGGCTCAGGTTCTCAGAGAGAAAGAGAGAACGAGAGAATTAGAGAGAGCATACTTAAATTCACACAGGACACTGGATAAGACAGGAGAAGTACTCCAGGTATAACCAACTAACCCCAGCCCCCCGACACATAAACTACTGCAGCATAAATACTGGAGGCTGAGACAGGAGCGGTCCGGAGACACTGTGGCCCCATCCGAAGAAACCCCCGGACAGGGCCAAACAGGAAGGATATAACCCCACCCACTCTGCCAAAGCACAGCCCCCGCACCACTAGAGGGATATCCTCAACCACCAACTTACAATCCTGAGACAAGGCCGAGTATAGCCCACAGAGGTCTCCACCACAGCACAAACCAAGGGGGGGCGCCAACCCAGACAGGAAGATCACGTCAGTAACTCAACCCACTCAAGTGACGCACCCCTCCCAGGGACGGCATGAAAGAGCACCAGCAAGCCAGTGACTCAGCCCCTGCAACAGGGTTAGAGGCAGAGAACCCCAGTGGAGAGGGGAACCGGCCCGGCAGAGACAGCAAGGGCTGTTCGTTGCTCCAGAGCCTTTCCGTTCACCTTCACACTCCTGGGCCAGACTACACTCAATCATATGACCTACTGAAGAGATAAGTCTTCAGTAAAGACTTAAAGGTTGAGACCGAGTCTGCGTCTCTCACATGGGTAGGCAGACTGTTCCATAAAAATGGAGATCTATAGGAGAAAGCCCTGCCTCCCGCTGTTTGCTTAGAAATTCTAGGGACAATTAGGAGGCCTGCGTCTTGTGACCGTAGCGTACGTATTGGTATGTACGGCAGGACCAACTCGGAAAGATAGGTAGGAGCAAGCCCATGTAACGCTTTATAGGTTAACAGTAAAACCTTGAAATCAGCCCTTGCCTTAACAGGAAGCCAGTGTAGGGAAGCTAGCACTGGAGTAATATGATCAAATTTCTTGTTACTGCTCTACATAATGCTGCTCTACATACTGCTGCTCTACATACTGCTGTTACTGCTCTACATACTGCTGTTACTGCTCTACATACTGCTGTTACTGCTCTACATACTGCTGCTACTGCTCTACATACTGCTGTTACTGCTCTACATACTGCTGCTCTACATACTGCTGTTACTGCTCTACATACTGCTGTTACTGCTCTACATACTGCTGTTACTGCTCTACATACTGCTGTTACTGCTCTACATACTGCTGTTACTGCTCTACATACTGCTGCTCTACATACTGCTGTTACTGCTCTACATACTGCTGCTACTGCTCTACATACTGCTGTTACTGCTCTACATACTGCTGCTACTGCTCTACATACTGCTGTTACTGCTCTACATACTGCTGCTCTACATACTGCTGTTACTGCTCCACATACTGCTGCTACTGCTCTACATACTGCTGTTACTGCTCTACATACTGCTGTTACTGCTCTACATACTGCTGCTCTACATACTGCTGTTACTGCTCTACATACTGCTGTTACTGCTCTACATACTGCTGTTACTGCTCTACATACTGCTGCTCTACATACTGCTGCTCTACATACTGCTGTTACTGCTCTACATACTGCTGTTACTGCTCTACATACTGCTGTTACTGCTCTACATACTGCTGCTCTACATACTGCTGCTCTACATACTGCTGTTACTGCTCTACATACTGCTGCTACTGCTCTACATACTGCTGTTACTGCTCTACATACTGCTGCTCTACATACTGCTGCTACTGCTCTACATACTGCTGTTACTGCTCTACATACTGCTGTTACTGCTCTACATACTGCTGCTACTGCTCTACATACTGCTGCTCTACATACTGCTGTTACTGCTCTACATACTGCTGCTACTGCTCTACATACTGCTGTTACTGCTCTACATACTGCTGCTCTACATACTGCTGTTACTGCTCTACATACTGCTGTTACTGCTCTACATACTGCTGTTACTGCTCTACATACTGCTGTTACTGCTCTACATACTGCTGTTACTGCTCTACATACTGCTGTTACTGCTCTACATACTGCTGCTCTACATACTGCTGTTACTGCTCTACATACTGCTGTTACTGCTCTACATACTGCTGCTCTACATACTGCTGCTACTGCTCTACATACTGCTGCTACTGCTCTACATACTGCTGTTACTGCTCTACATACTGCTGTTACTGCTCTACATACTGCTGCTCTACATACTGCTGCTCTACATACTGCTGTTACTGCTCTACATACTACTGCTCTACATACTGCTGCTACTGCTCTACATACTGCTGTTACTGCTCTACATACTGCTGTTACTGCTCTACATACTGCTGTTACTGCTCTACATACTACTGCTCTACATACTGCTGCTACTGCTCTACATACTGCTGTTACTGCTCTACATACTGCTGTTACTGCTCTACATACTGCTGTTACTGCTCTACATACTACTGCTCTACATACTGCTGCTACTGCTCTACATACTGCTGTTACTGCTCTACATACTGCTGCTCTACATACTGCTGCTACTGCTCTACATACTGCTGTTACTGCTCTACATACTGCTGCTCTACATACTGCTGCTACTGCTCTACATACTGCTGTTACTGCTCTACATACTGCTGCTCTACATACTGCTGTTACTGCTCTACATACTGCTGCTACTGCTCTACATACTGCTGCTCTACATACTGCTGCTACTGCTCTACATACTGCTGTTACTGCTCTAAATACTGCTGTTACTGCTCTACATACTGCTGCTACTGCTCTAAATACTGCTGTTACTGCTCTACATACTGCTGTTACTGCTCTACATACTGCTGCTACTGCTCTACATACTGCTGTTACTGCTCTACATACTGCTGTTACTGCTCTACATACTGCTGCTCTACATACTGCTGTTACTGCTCTACATACTGCTGTTACTGCTCTACATACTGCTGCTACTGCTCTACATACTGCTGTTACTGCTCTACATACTGCTGCTACTGCTCTACATACTGCTGTTACTGCTCTACATACTGCTGTTACTGCTCTACATACTGCTGCTCTACATACTGATGTTACTGCTCTACATACTGCTGTTACTGCTCTACATACTGCTGCTCTACATACTGCTATTACTGCTCTACATACTGCTGTTACTGCTCTACATACTGCTGCTACTGCTCTACATACTGCTGCTCTACATACTGCTGTTACTGCTCTACATACTACTGCTCTACATACTGCTGCTCTACATACTGCTGTTACATGATGACAAAGCGAAAAAAGGTTTTTAGAAATGTTTGCAAATTTATACAAATGTTTAAGAAAAACAGAAATAGTGTTCAGACCCTTTGCTATGAGACTCGAAATTGAGCTCAAGTGCATTCTGTTTCCATTGATCATCCTTGAGATGTTTCTACAACTTCATTGGAGTCCACCTGTGATAAATTAAATTGATTGGACATGATTTGGAAAGGCACACACCTGTCTATATAAGGTCCAACAGTTGACATTGCATGTCAGAACAAAAACCAAGCCATGAAGTTGTCCGTAGAGCTCCGAGACAGGATTGTGTCTGGGCACAGATCTGGGGAAGGGTACGAAAGAAATTCTGCAGCATTGAATTTCCCCAAGAACACAGTGTCCTCCATCATTCAGGCCAAAGAGTTCAAGCTTGGTTTCATTAGACCAGAGAATCTTGTTTCTCAAGGTCTGAGAGTCCTTTAGGTGCCTTTTGTTAAACTCCAAGTGGGCTCCCATGCCTTTTACTGAGGAGTGGCTTCCGTCTGGCCACTCTACCATAAAGGCCTGATTGGTGGAGTGCTGCTGTCAGGGCGACGTGTATGCGGTAGGCGAAGTCAAGAGCAGGACACCGAGCTACTGGCAGAACTTTTACTAGATACAGTGCAACAAAACAAAGTACACTGGCAACCTCGAACAGCGAGGGAAAATAACAAAACCCGCACACAAGGGCAACTGGCGCAAAGACCAAAACAATAACGCACAATACACAATGAGACACAGAGGGTATTAAAGGGAACACAATCAAACATAATGTGAAACAGGTGTAGACAATAACGACTAAACAAGACAAACACCGAAACATCGATCGGCAGCAGCTAGTACTCCGGGGACGACGAACGCCGAAGCCTGCCCGAGCAAGGAGGAGGAGCAGCCTCGGCTGAATCCGTGACAGTACCCCCCCCCTTGACGCGTGGCTCCAGCCGTGCGCTGACCCCGGAAATCCCTCAACATGGAGGGATCTAGGATGTCCCTCCTAGGGACCCAGCACCGTTCCTCCGGACCGTACCCCTCCCACTCCACGAGATACTGCAGGCTCCCCATCCGACGCCTAGAATCCAAGATGGAACGGACTGAGTACGCCGGAGCCCCCTCGATGTCCAGCGGGGGCGGAGGAGCCTCTCGTACCTCACTCTCCTGGAGTGGACCGGCTACTACCGGCCTGAGGAGAGACACATGGAACAAGGGTTAATGCGGTAATTAATGGGCAGTTGTAACCTATAACATACCTCGTTCAATCTCCTCAGGCTCAGGACTTTAAATGGCCCCACAAACCGCCGACCCAGCTTCCGGCAGGGCAGGCGAAGGGGCAGGTTTCGGGTTGAGAGCCAGACCCGATCTCCCGGTGCATACACCGGAGCCTCACTGCGGTGGCGATCGGCGCTCGCTTTTTTCCGTCTGATCACTCGCTGTAGATGGACATGCGCAGCATTCCAGGTTTCCTCCGAGCACCGAAACCACTCATCCACCGCAGGGGCCTCGATCTGGCTCTGATGCCAAGGTGCCAGAACCGGCTGATAACCTAGCACACACTGGAAAGGCATAAGGTTAGTGGACGAATGGCGGAGTGAGTTTTGGGCCATCTCTGCCCAGGGAATATATCCCGACCACTCCTCTTGCCGGTCCTGGAAATAGGACCTCAGAAACCTACCCACATCCTGTTTCACTCTCTCCACCTGCCCGTTACTCTCGGGGTGAAACCCTGAGGTAAGGCTAATCGAGACCCCCAGGCGTTCCATAAACGCCCTCCAGACTCTAGAGGTGAACTGGGGACCCCGATCAGACACTATATCCTCAGGTACCCCGTAGTGCCGGAAGACGTGCGTAAACAGGGCGTCAGCAGTTTGCAGGGCTGTAGGGAGACCTGGCATAGGAATGAGACGGCAGGCCTTTGAAAACCGATCCACAATGACCAAGATCGTCGTATTCCCCTGGGAGGGGGGAAGGTCTGTGACGAAATCCACAGAGAGGTGAGACCACGGTCATTGTGGAACGGGTAGGGGTTGTAATTTCCCTCTGAGTAGGTGTCTAGGCGCCTTACACTGAGCGCACACCGAGCAGGAGGAAACGTAAACCCTCACGTCCTTAGCCAAAGTGGGCCACCAGTACTTTCCACTAAGGCAGTGCACTGTCCGTCCAATACCAGGATGACCAGAGGAGGGTGACATGTGAGCCCAATATATTAATCGATCACGAACCTCGAGCGGCACGTACTTCCGACCCTCTGGACACTGTGGGGGAGTAGGATCGGTACGTAACGCCCGCTCGATGTCCGCATCAACCTCCCATACCATCGGTGCCACCAGACAAGACTTCGGAAGTATGGGAGTAGGCTCAATGGACCTCTCCTCTGTGTCATATAGTCGGGACAGGGCATCCGCCTTAGCGTTCTGTGACCCTGGTCTATAGGTGAGCGTAAACACAAATCAGGTGAAAAACATAGCCCACCTAGCTTGGCGAGGGTTCAGCCTCCTCGCCGCCCGGATGTACTCCAGGTTACGATGGTCAGTCAAAATGAGAAAAGGGTGTTTAGCCTCCTCAAGCCAATGCCGCCACACCTTCAGGGCTTGCACCATAGCCAACAGCTCCCTGTCCCCCACATCATAAATGCGCTCCGCTGGACTGAGCTTCTTAGAAAGCACAGGTGGCGGAATTTAGGTGGCGTACCTGAGCGCTGAGACAGTACAGCACCGATCCCAGCCTCGGACGCATCCACCTCAACTTGGAACGCCAAAGAGGGATCCGGATGCGCCAGCACCGGAGCCGAGGTAAACAGGTCCATCAGATGCCCAAAAGCTCTGTCCGCCTCAGCCGACCACTGCAGACGCACCGGACCCCCCTTTAGCAGAGAGGTAATGGGAGCTGCTACCTGCCCAAAGCCCTGGATAAACCTCCGGTGGTAATTGGCAAAACCCAAAACCGCTGCACCTCCTTCACCGTGGAGGGAGTCGGCCAATTGCGCATGGCTGAAACACGGTCAATCTCCATCTCCACCCCTGACGCGGACAACCGGTGTCCCAGGAAGGAGATGGATTCCTGGAAGAACAGACATTTCTCCGCCTTTGCATACAGGTCATGCTCCAACAGTCTACCAAGCACCCGACGAACCAGGGACACATGCTCTGCGCGGGTAGCGGAGTATATTATAATGTCATCAATATACACCACTACACCCTGTCCATGTAAGTCCTGGAAAATCTCATCCAAAAATGATTGGAAGACTGAAGGAGCATTCATTAACCCGTATGGCATGACGAGGTACTCATAGTGACCCGAGGTGGTACTGAATGCTGTCTTCCACTCATCTCCCTCCCTAATGCGCACCAGGTTGTACGCGCTCCTGAGATCCAAATTTGTGAAGAATCGCGCCCCGTGTAATGACTCCGTCATACTAGCAATCAGAGGGAGTGGATAGCTATATTTGATGGTGATCTGATTGAGACCACGGTAGTCAATACACGGGCGTAAACCCTCATCTTTCTTCTTCACAAAAAAGAAACTCGAGGACGCAGGGGAAGTGGACGGCTGTATGTATCCCTGTCTCAGCGATTTGGCGATATATGTCTCCATAGCCGCCGTCTCCTCCTGAGACAGAGGATACACATGGCTACGTGGAAGCGCTGCGCCTACTTGGAGGTTTATCGCACAATCCCCCTGTCGATGGGGTGGTAATTGAGTTGCCTTATTTTTACAGAAGGCGAGAGCCAAATCGGCATATTCAGGTGGAATGTGCATGGTGGGAACTTGGTTCGACTTTCCACCGTCGTGGCCCCTACGGAAACACCCACACACCTCCCGACACACTGATCAGACCATCCCTTGAGAGCCCTCTGTTGCCATGAACGTCTAATCCACCCCTGTCGAAGGTGGATTAGACGTTCACCCGCCGCCTTACCCTCTGGTAGATGATCGAATGCTGCCCTGAAGCGGCGGGTGAACTCCGCATAGTTGACTGTGTCGGCGTCTATTCCCCCCCACTCGGCGTTGGCCCACTCCAGCGCCTTGCCGGACAGACAGGAGATGAGGGCGGACACGCTCTCGTATCCCGAGGGCGCCGGGTGGATGGTTGCCAGGTAGAGTTCCACCTGGAGCAGGAAACCCTGACACCCGGCAGCTGTGCCATCATAAGCCCTCGGGAGCGAGAGCCGAATCCCACTGGACCCCGGAGATGAAGCGATGGGCATAGCTGATGGTGGTGGTATCGTAGGAGGAGGTGTAGGCAGACCCCCTCTTTCCCATCGCTCCATAGTGCTCACCACCCGTTCCATGGCGGTGCCGAGAGCCTGGATCATGGCCGCTTGTTGTTCAACACGTTCCTCCACTGATCCAGCTGGCACCGCCGATCCTGCTGACTCCATGTCTAATAGGTGCGTTATTCTGTCAGGGCGACGTGTATGCGGTAGGCGAAGTCAAGAGCAGGACACCGAGCTACTGGCAGAACTTTTACTAGATACAGTGCAACAAAACAAAGTACACTGGCAACCTTGAACAGCAAGGGAAAAATAACAAAACCCGCACACAAAGGCAACTGCCGCAAAGACCAAAACAATAACGCACAATACACAATGAGACACAGAGGGTATTAAAGGGAACACAATCAAACATAATGTGAAACAGGTGTAGACAATAACGACTAAACAAGACAAACACTGAAACATTGATCGGCAGCAGCTAGTACTCCGGGGACGACGAACGCCGAGCCTGCCCGAGCAAGGAGGAGGAGCAGCCTCGGCTGAATCCGTGACAGCTGCAGAGATGGTTGTCCTTCTGGAAGGTTCTCCCATCTCCACAGAGGAACTCTGGAGCTCTGTCAGAGTGACCATCGGGTTCTTGGTCACCTCCCTGACCAAGGCCCTTCTCCCCCGATTGCTCAGTTTGGCCGGGCAGCCAGCTCTAGGAAGTGTTTTGGTGGTTCCAAACTTCTTTAATTTAAGAATGAAAGTATTTTCCCCATAAACCATTTGTACTTTCTTTAAGCCTGTGCAGTGTTAAAGCATTTTCCCCATAAACCATTTCTACTTTCTTTAAGCCTGTGCCGTGTTGAAGCATTTTCCCCAACAACCATTTCTTACGTTTTATCTTAAAACTCCCTAGTATAGGGATGGATTTTATATGGTTTGGTACACCATTTCATTCCTCTGCACCAGTGTTAAGGAAATAGCTTTTTCCAGCCATGCTCCTCTGGCTCTGGTGTGATGGCTATGAGAGTCTCAAATGAAATTTTAATAACAAAACAGGTAACAGTTTTTTTTACGTTTTTGTACGAATTTCTCTGTTCTATAATGAGCCTTTGGCTGATCAGTGGGCAACGCCCGGCCCCAAGATGGCTGATCAGTGGGCAACGCCCGGCCCCAAGATGGCTGATCAGTGGGCAACGCCCGGCCCCAAGATGGCTAATCAGTGGGCAACGCCCGGCCCCAAGATGGCTGAGCTGAGGTTACTCAAAGTCAAACGCAGCATCACCTGTCATCACTCCGTCATCAGTTAGACAGCCAAGATCATGGATTGTAAAAAACGGAAAGGGTGCCTATAAACTTAGAAAAAGAAGGGCACCTCGCAAAGAAGGGCACCTATTGGTAGATGGGTAAAATAACCCTTTGAGTATGGTGAAGTTATTAATTACACTTTGGGTGGTGTATCGATGCACCCAGTCACTACAACAATACAGGCGTCCTTCCTAACTCAGTTGCCGGTGAGGAAGGAAACCGCTCAGGGATTTCACCATGAGGCCAATGGTGACTTTTATATCTGCATTGCTTTCTGTTTAGGTTTAGGCTGTTTCTGCACTTAGTGACATCTGCTGATGAAAAAAGGGCTATATAAATACATTTGATTTGATTTGATTTATACAGTTACAGAGTTTAATGGCTGTGATAGGAGAAAACTGAGGATGGATCAACAACATTGTAGTTACTCCACAATACTAACCTAATTGACAGAGTGAAAAAAAAGGACGCCTGTACAGAATAAAAATATTCCAAAACATGCATCCTGTTTGCAAAAAAATTGGGCAAAGCAATTAACTTTTTGTTCTGAATACAAAGTCTTGTGTTTGGGGCAAATCCAATACAACACATTACTGAGTACCATTCTCCACATTTTGAAGCATAGTGTTTGCTGCATCATGTTATGGGTATGCTTGTAATCATTAACGACTGGGGAGTTTTTGTAGGATAAAAATAAACTGAATGGAGCTAAGTGCTAAAATCCTAGAGGGTTCAGCCTGGTTCAGTCTGCCTTCCACCAGACACTGGGAAATGAATTCACCTTTAAGTAGGACAATAACCTAAAACACAAGGCCAAATCTACACTAAAGTTGCTTACTAAGAAGAAAGTTTTGACTTAAATCTGCTTGAAAATCTATGGAAAGACCTGAAAATGGTTGTCTAGCAATGATCAACAACCAATTCGCAAAGGTTGAAGAATTTTGAAAATAATAATGGGCAAATGTTGAACAATCCAGGTGTGGAAAACTCTTATAGACTTACCCAGAAAGACACAGCTGTAATCACTGCCAAAGGTGATTCTAACATGTAAAAGAAAGAAAGAAAGACAGAAAGAAAGAAAGAAAGAAAGAAAGAAAGAAAGAAAGAAAGAAAGAAAGAAAGAAAGAATGGAAGGAAGGAAGGAAGGAAGGAAGGAAGGAAGGAAGGAAGGAAGGAAGGAAGGAAGGAAGGAAGGAGTTAGGGGTCTTTTGATGTGTGACTGTCTGAACTAAAGGACATGCCCTCAACAGAACTGGAGCAACTCCTCTCCTCTTTCTTACTTTCTTTCTTCCACTCCGTGCCTTCTGCCTTGCCAGTGCACCTGGGTCCTTTCTCCCTGGTTCTCTCTGCCCAAAAAGATCCTTTCTTCTCCACTTCACTGGCCCGTTCCAAATGTTTCTGGCTGGGGAGAACAGGGTGAGTGAGTGAAAGCCCGGCTGCCCAGCCCCGGAGGCTTTTATACAGTGTCCATATGTTATGTCTTTATATGTGTCCCGAATGGCACCCTATTCCCTATGTAGTGCACTACTTTTGACCAGGGCCCTTAGGGGCACTATGTAGGGAATAGGGTGCCATGTGGGACACAGTTGAGGAGTCAGTGGAGCTAACTAACAGACAGCCAGGGCCAACAGTGATGGAGCCTCCACGGCCCAGTAGCCTCCATGCCTGTTCTTTGGACCTCATTTGTTTCCATGGAGATTTGATATGAGTGTTTTTTCTCTCTTTTTCTCTCTCCTTCGGTTCAAACCACAATATAATGGATCAACTCCTCTCCTACTCCTAGCTAGCACTGTTATGGGCAAAAGTAGTGCAGTGTATAGGGAATAGGGTGCCATTTGGGATTTAGCCTCGCTTTTTGGGGCACCATCCAGTCATTCTACTGTGTGGGCCAGATTGGCTATAAACCCTGGGATTAGAGAAATGTTCCACCTCAGATTAAATTATCCAGATTGGCTATAAACCCTGAGAGTACAGAGGGGGGGGGCTATAAACCCTCAGAGTACAGGGGGGGGGGGGGGGCTATAAACCCTGAGAGTACAGAGGGGGGGGGGGGGGGGGGGGGGGCTATAAACCCTGAGAGTACAGGGGGGGGGGGGGGGGCTATAAACCCTGAGAGTACAGGGGGGGGGGGGGGGGGCTATAAACCCTGAGAGTACAGAGGGGGGGGGGGGGGGTGGCTATAAACCCTGAGAGTACAGAGGGGGGGGGGGGGGGTATAAACCCTGAGAGTACAGAGGGAGGGGGGGGGGGGGGGGGGGGGGCTGAGGTGATATGATCCTTAACTTGCCTCTCAAAGCACTTCATGATGACAGAAGTGAGTGCTACGGGGCAAAAGTCATTTAGTTCAGTTACCTTTGCTTTCTTGGGTACAAGAACAATGGTGGACATCTTGAAGCAAGTGGGGACAGCAGACTGGGATAGGGAGAGATTGAATATGTCCGTAAACACTCCAGCCAGCTGGTCTGCGCATGCTCTGAGGGATGTCGTCTGGGCCGGCAGCCTCGCGAGGGTTAACACGCTTAAATGTCTTACTCACGTCTGCCACAGAGAACGAGAGCCTACATTCCTTGGGCACGGGCCGCATCGGTGGCACTGTGTTATCCTCAAAGCGGGCGAAGAAGGTGTTTAGCTTAAATGCAGTTGTTCGCTCCTTTCAGTTTTGCGCGAATGCTGCCATCTATCCATGGTTTTTGGTTTGGGTAGGTTTTAATATTCACAGTGGGAACAACATCCCCTATTCACTTCCTGATGAACTCACTCACCGTGTAAGTGTATACATCAATGTTATTCTCAGAGGCAGCCCGGAACATATCCCAGTCCACGTGATCGAAACAATCTTAAGGCATGGATTCCGATTGGTCAGATCAGCATTGAATAGACCTTAGCATGGGTACTTATTGTTTGAGTTTTTGCCTATAGGAAGGGAGGAGCAGAATGGAGTCCTTATCTGATTTGCCGAAGGGAGGGCATTGGAGGGCCTTGTAGCCATCCCGGAAGGGAGAGTAACAATGGTTGGGAGTTTTTGAAGCGTGAGTACTACAGGCAATGTGTTGATAGAACTTCGGTAGCGTTTTCCTCAGATTTGCTTTGTTAAAGCCAGCTAGAATAAATGCGGCCTCAGGATATGTGGTTTCCAGTTTGCATAAAGTCCAGTGTAGCTCCTTGAGGGCCGTCGTGGTATCGGCTTGAGGGGGAATATACACGGCCGGGACTATAACCGAAGAGAATTCTCTTGGGAGGTAATACAGTCGGCATTTGATTGTGAGGTATTCTAGGTCAGGAGAACAAAGGGACTTGAGTTCCTGTACGTTAACACAATCACACCATGAGTGGTTAATCATGAAACATACACCACCGCCTTTCTTCTTCCTGGAGAGTTCTTTATTCCTGTCTACGCGAAGAACTGAGAACCCAGTTGGCTGTATGGACGGGGACAGTATATCCGGAGAGAGCCATGATTCCATGAAACAGAGTATGTATCAGTCCCTGATGTTTCTCTGGAAGGAGATCCTCGCCCTGAGCTCGTCTAATTTATTGTCCAGGGACTGAACATTAGCGAGTAATATACTCGGAAGCGGTGGATGGTGTGCACGCCTCCTGAGTCGGACTAGAAGTCCACTCTGAATACCTCTTCTCCATCGGCGGCGTCTTGGAGCAGCCTCTGGGATAAATTAAATTGCCTTGGGGGGTGTGAGCAAAAGATCCAATTCGGGAAAGTTGTATTTCTGGTCGGAATGCTGGTGAGTTACCGCCACTCTGACATCCAAAAGTTATTTCAAGGTTGTATGTAATAACACACAAAAAATTCTGGGCTAATGATGTTCTCTTTAGTTCATTTAACAATATGTCGCAAGTTAAAGCCTTGGGTAGAGAGTTGATACAATTCCAAGGTTAAAACCACCCTCAGACATATTCTATGAGTTGTATTTGCCCAAATAAAGTCTGTTATGACCGAGTATGCTTTTTAAAAAATAATGTCTTCAGTGGGGTAATTGGTATTATCAAAAATAAATACCTGTACGATTTATGGGACGATTATTCCATTTAATTAGATCCGCTTTCATATTGTTGAGTAATGAAATAAAATTATCTTTATATATCTGTTGTTTGTTGTCACTTATTAAGCATCCTAAGTATATCTTTTTTGTGTGGTTAAAGGATTTCTGTAGATCAGGATTTATTCTAATACAGTCCACCGTGTATCTCAGTTGGTAGAGCATGGCGCTTGCAACGCCAGGGTTGTGGGTTTGTTTCCCACGGAGGGGCAAGTATGAAAATGTATGCACTCACTAACTGTAAGTCGCTCTGGATAAGAGCTTCTGCTAAATGACAACAACAAAAAGTTTTCCCACGTTAATTTTATATCCTGAGATTTTTGAGTATTCTGAAAATATTGGCCAGGTATTTCAATATTGGTCAGGTACTGTATATCAGGAGATCATCTGCAAATAATTTTAGTTTATATTCATGTTTAGCAATACTGATACCTGTTACGTTTGGGTCCTGTCTAATTCTTTCTGCAAGCGGTACAATTGCCAGTGCAAACAGGAGTGGTGAGACGGAACATCCCAGTCTTGTGCCCCTTTCTAAAGTAATTTTCATCAGATAATGAATTATCTGTGTATATTTTTGCTTTATGACACTTATACAATATTTTTATTCAATATATTATCTCAGCTGGAAAGTTGAAAGCTTTCAAAGTTTTTAATAGAATAGGCCATTCAAGACGGTCAAAAGCCTTTTCGGCATCAAAAGCCATTATTGATAAATCTATATCTTGTTTTTTTTTATTAAACTGAAACATGTTCTTGTATTTGTTTGTGTCAAATCTTTTTTTTATTTAATTTTTACTGTTTGATTGATATGTCTGGTAAGACTTTTGCTTGTTTACTTATTTGCTTATGGTCTTGCCTACGCCTAGCGAACAGTTTTTTAAATTATATGAGAAAAAATTATTCCATTTTATTTGGAACGGCAAGCCAGACAAAATTAAAAGAGCATATTTATATAATGAATATGAATACGGAGGACAGAAATTATTAAATATTAAAGCATTAGACCTATCACTAAAAGCTTCAGTCATACAAAAGTTATGCTTAAATCCGAACTGGTTCTCAAGCAAATTAGTAAGATTGTCTCACCCAATGTTCAAGAAAGGCCTTTTTCCCTTTATTCAGATTACAACCTCTCACTTTCAGTTATTTGAAAAGGAAATAATCTCCCAAATGTCACTATTTCTAAAACAAGCCATAGAAAGTTGGTTGCAATTTCAATTTAATCCTCCAGAAACGACAGAACAAATAATGCAACAAATATTGTGGTTAAATTCAAATATACTAATTGACAAAAAACCTTTATTTTTTGACCGAATGTTTAAAAAAGGTATAATCTTCGTAAATGATATCATCGGTAGGACTGGTGGAGTTATGTCGCACATGCAGCTAACAAAACATATGGAAATGTCTGCTCTACCCAAAATTACAACCAAATAATTGCAGCCTTACCGCAAAAGTGGAAGAGGAAAGTGGAAGGGGGAGAAAGTAAGGAACTTGTCTGTCGGCCTTGCATTAAAGAACATCATTGGTTAAGGAAAACTGTGATAAATAAAAAAGTATATCAGTTTCACTTAAGGACCAAAGGATTGACAGCCGTCCCATATAGATTGCAAAATAGTTGGGAAGAGATCTTTGACGTACCGATCCCATGGCATAGTGTTTATGAACTTACACGCAAAACGACACCGGATTCAAAAATTAGAATCTTTCAATTTAAATTATTATATAAAATTCTTGCTACCAATAGAATGTTATTTATATGGGGGATACAATCTTCCCAGCTCTGCAGATTTTGCTGCGAAGAGACAGAATCATTAGATCATTTGTTTTGATACTGTCCATTTGTAGCTTGTTTTTGGACACAGGTCCAGGAATGGCTAAAGGATTGCAATATTTACCTGGAACTAACCTTGCAGATAGCATTACTGGGTGATCTGAAAAGTCATAGTCAATCAATCAATAATATAATAATACTTTTAGCAAAAATGTTTATTTTTAATTCACAATCTGTAGAAGCAATGAGGTTCAGAACTTTTGTAAAACATCACAGTACGGTTGAAATATATATGGCAAATAGAAATCCTATATGGATGGTGTTAAGAGATAGATGGGAGGTATTGAATAGAGTTGAATGATGGGACTAATAACAAATAACAACAAATAATAACAAAGATAGCTAATAATGTAAGCATACTGTGTCCATAATAAGTATATGGGTTGTATGTTGGGAGCTTTTGGGAAAGAGCACAGTTAGAAAGATATGGCATATAGAAGCAAACCGGATGGACATCATGAAAATGATCGGAGAGGTTGAGAGTAGAAGAAGTTCAGGAGCAAAAATATATATATATATATATATGTATATAATATAATTATTGTAAAATTAACTCTGTCCATGTCACGATCGTCACACATAGAGGAGGACCAAGGCGCAGCGTTGAAGGTGAACATATCTTTATTTTCACTGATCACACGATCAAAACAATAAACGATAACGTGACGTCTACGGCTTAACACAAACCGAAATGAACAAAAACCCACAACACCCACAGGAAAACATACAGATTAAATATGGCTCCCAATCAGAGATAACGAGCCGACAGCTGACACTCGTTACCTCCGATTGGGAGTCATTGACCAAACATAGAAATGCACCCAACAGAAATACAAACATAGAAATACACCCAAATAATGAACACACCCTGGCTCACTATACAGAGTCCCGGAGCCAGAGCGTGACAGTACCCCCCCCTAAAGGCGCGGACTGCGACCGCGCCTCAATACGGGCTAAACAAGGGAGGGCTGGGTGGGCACACCTCCTCGGCGGTGGCTCTGGCTCCGTCCTTGATCCCCACCTCCTCTCCAACCCCCCAAAGTACCCCTGGTCCTGTCCAGCCCCGCTGGCCGGAGCCGGACCGACGACACGCGCCCCTGGCCTGATGCGTGGAGGAGGAACGGGCCGGACCGGGCTGACGACGCGCACCACTGACCTGGTGCGGGGAGCTTGGATGGGCCGAACTGGGCTGGCGACGCGCACCACAGACTTGGTGCGGAGAGCAGGAACGGGCCGGACAGGGCTGACGAAACGCACCACAGACTTGGTGCGGAGAACAGGCACGGGCCGTGCCGGACTGACGCCGCACCCCACTGGCTTGGTGTGGGGAGCAGGAGCGGACCGAGCCGGGCTGTCGAAGCGCACCCCTGACTTGGTGCGGGGAGCAGGAACGGGACGAGCCGGGCTGGCGACGCGCACCACAGACCTGGTGCGGAGAGCAGGAACGGGCAGAGCCGGGCTGACGAGACGCACCACAGACTTGATGCGGGGAGCAGGAATGGGCCGGACTGGGCTGGCGACGTGCACCACAGACCTGGTGCGGAGAGCAGGAACGGGCAGAGCCGGGCTGACGAGACGCACCACAGACTTGATGCGGGGAGCAGGAACGGGCCGGACTGGACTGACGACGCACACCACTGGCTTGGTGCGGGAAGCTTGGATGGACCGGACTGTACTGGGGACACACACCACTGGCCCCACACCGGGATCTGGAACGGGCCGGACCGGACTGGCAACACACGCCAGTACCTCTCGCCGTGCCTCCACTTCCTCCATCCCCTCTTTGACCAGTGGCCCCCGTAACCCGGCGGCCTTCTCCAGCAACCCACTGGGCCGCTCTATCGCGGCCTCCTGCTGGTCCGACGTCTCGAGCCCCCCCCTAAAAATTTTCGGGGCGTCTCTCCTACCCGTGGACCAGGTCTCCATAGACCTCGCCAGCCTCTCGCCCTTCTGCCATAGCGTCAAGCCCTTCTCCTCCTCACTCGGCTTGACCCAGTCCAGGAGGCGAAGGAGATCTGTGAGGGATCTCCCTGGCGACGGCTCCTGGACACGCTGCTTGGTCCCATCTTGGTGGGTTTTTCTGTCACGATCGTCACACATAGAGGAGGACCAAGGCGCAGCGTTGAAGGTGAACATATCTTTATTTTCACTGATCACACGATCAAAACAATAAACGATAACGTGACGTCTACGGCTTAACACAAACCGAAATGAACAAAAACCCACAACACCCACAGGAAAACATACAGATTAAATATGGCTCCCAATCAGAGATAACGAGCCGACAGCTGACACTCGTTACCTCCGATTGGGAGTCATTGACCAAACATAGAAATGCACCCAACAGAAATACAAACATAGAAATACACCCAAATAATGAACACACCCTGGCTCACTATACAGAGTCCCGGAGCCAGAGCGTGACAGTCCATAAGGTGTAGATAGTAAGTATAGACCGGAAGTAGAGGCCTGGGCATTGTTGTTCACTAATTTACTCCAAGTAGGGAAAGGATGGTGGGGTTGAAAAGTAATAAAGGGGAGTATATATATAAAAAAACAAAAAAAAAAAAAACATGGGGGATTGGAAGTGATGCAGACAATTACATTGATAGAAGATACAATCTATCTGCAATATTAAGCTGATCCATTCTCCCCAAGAAAAAAAAAAAAGAAAGAAAAAAATAAAAATAAAAAAGACTTTTGCTTTGTAGGAGAGGAGTTGATCCATTATATTGTGGTTTGAACCGAAGGAGAGAGAAAAAGAGAGAAAAAACACTCATATCAAATCTCCATGGAAACAAATGAGGACCAAAGAACAGGCATGGAGGCTACTGGGCCGTGGAGGCTCCATCACTGTTGGCCCTGGCTGTCTGTTAGTTAGCTCCACTGACTCCTCAACTGTGTCCCACATGGCACCCTATTCCCTACATAGTGCCCCTAAGGGCCCTGGTCAAAAGTAGTGCACTACATAGGGAATAGGGTGCCATTCGGAACACAAACAAATACTTTTGCCATTCTATTGCTTATGAGCTTTGTTATTATTTTATTGTCACAATTTATTACATTTATGGGACTATAATCAGCAGATTACTCTCCAGATTTTCTTGGTTTTAATATAACAGAAATAACTATTTGATACATGGAACTAGAAGTACTGAATTGAGTGACATGTGTTGTCATTTGTGTAAACGGGGGGGGGGGGGGGGGGGGGGTACTTTGTCCCAAAATGTTGAATTCTTTGGGCAAGCCATCCATTCCTGGTGCTTTTCTACATGCAAATGTTTTAATAGTATCTAATATTTCTGCTCTGTTTTTAGTGATAATAGTCCCCTTTACCTTTTTAAAATTATAACTGGTTTAGAATGTATTCGTTTTGTGAGAGCTGCAAGATATTTACCAGGTTTATGTGCCGTTTAGTAGTATGCTTTATTTCAATTTAACCTGTAGTTGTTGGCTCGCTTCAAAAGTAAAACATCGTATTCCTGCTGAAGTTCAGACATTTTATTTTCTTCTTTACCTTGTAAATATGTTTTATGGGCTTTTGCTAAGATAGTGATTTATTTTTCTTTAATTAAAATGTTTAAATCAGATTTAACTTTTGCCGAGTATGAGATTATAATTCCCTTATTGTACGTCCTCTATGTCTACATTTGTAATGATTATGTTTTTATTTTTTCGGTTACGTATTTAATACATTTTGGGTCCAGAAGATGCACTTTGTTCATTCTCCAAATTCTCTCGATAAGTGTATTTTCTATTGGTGTAATTAAGCATGATAACGGAGAATGATCCAATATCACTATATCAAGAATTTTTTCATCTAGTAAATTGATTAGTGCATTTTAGGAAATACAAATGTAGTCCATTATTGAATAGCTTTTCTTACTTGGAGCAAAAAATGAATAGTGTTTTGTAGTTGGGAATAGTAATCTCCAGGTGTCCAGTAAAATTATTTGTAAAGATTAACATTTTTCTGCCTCTTTGGAGGTTTCTTGAATTTGTCTTTTTTATTCCTACGTTGGTCAATCTTATCGAATGTATGATTTAGATCATCAGCTAATATAATAGTTCCTTTCGGGAGTTGATCTAATATAGCTTGAATTATATCTAAAAACCGCAGATTTGCCCCGAGTGGGAAATAGACTGAAATCATTGTGTATTTTGCACCATGTAAGTTAAAATTCAACATTAGAAAACAGCCTTCTTGGTCCATGTGCTGGGATATAAGGAAAAATGGTGTATTCCTATTTATCAGGATGCCTGCACCTCTGCTGTTACTGCACTAGGTGGCAGCACAGGCATCTCCAACCCAGCTCCTCTTTAAATATTCAATTTCTCATTTTTTAAAAATGTAACTTGAAAGAAATCCGCATCTGCTGACAATCTCTTTAAGTGTTCGAGAACCAAATGCTTTTTTACAATTTATTATTGTGCCCGTGCACGTTCCATGTGATAAGTTGGATTTCGTTGGTCATTATTTGTATATAATACAAGTTAACCTTACCCGTTCAGTCTATCACTGAAGAAATATGTAAAACATTTTAGAAGACATGACATGTGATGGCGGTGGACATTCCATAGAATGGAAGGATCATAGAATACATACATAGTTATTGTAGACGTTACATATATAGAGTATGTGGTCATGTGGGCTGAGCAGACGTTAAATAAAAAACACACAAAGCAGCAGGCAGCAGTAGACAACAACTACAGGAAGAGACTGTTTAGCAGAAGGCAGCAGTAGACAACAACTACAGGAAGAGACTGTTTAGCAGAAGGCAGCAGTAGACAACAACTACAGGAAGAGACTGTTTAGCAGAAGGCAGCAGTAGACAACAACTACAGGAAGAGATGTTTAGCAGAAGGCAGCAGTAGACAACAACTACAGGAAGAGACTGTTTAGCAGAAGGCAGCAGTAGACAACAACTACAGGAAGAGACTGTTTAGCAGAAGGCAGCAGTAGACAACAACTACAGGAAGAGACTGTTTAGCAGCAGGCAGCAGTAGACAACAACTACAGGAAGAGACTGTTTAGCAGAAGGCAGCAGTAGACAACAACTACAGGAAGAGACTGTTTAGCAGAAGGCAGCAGTAGACAACAACTACAGGAAGAGACTGTTTAGCAGCAGGCAGCAGTAGACAACAACTACAGGAAGAGACTGTTTAGCAGAAGGCAGCAGTAGACAACAACTACAGGAAGAGACTGTTTAGCAGAAGGCAGCAGTAGACAACAACTACAGGAAGAGACTGTTTAGCAGAAGGCAGCAGTAGACAACAACTACAGGAAGAGACTGTTTAGCAGCAGGCAGCAGTAGACAACAACTACAGGAAGAGACTGTTTAGCAGGAGGCAGCAGTAGACAACAACTACAGGAAGAGACTGTTTAGCAGCAGGCAGCAGTAGACAACAACTACAGGAAGAGACTGTTTAGCAGAAGGCAGCAGTAGACAACAACTACAGGAAGAGACTGTTTAGCAGGAGGCAGCAGTAGACAACAACTACAGGAAGAGACTGTTTAGCAGAAGGCAGCAGTAGACAACAACTACAGGAAGAGACTGTTTAGCAGAAGGCAGCAATAGACAACAACTACAGGAAGAGACTGTTTAGCAGAAGGCAGCAGTAGACAACAACTACAGGAAGAGACTGTTTAGCAGAAGGCAGCAGTAGACAACAACTACAGGAAGAGACTGTGTAGCAGAAGGCAGCAGTAGACAACAACTACAGGAAGAGACTGTTTAGCAGAAGGCAGCAGTAGACAACAACTACAGGAAGAGACTGTTTAGCAGAAGGCAGCAGTAGACAACAACTACAGGAAGAGACTGTTTAGCAGAAGGCAGCAGTAGACAACAACTACAGGAAGAGACTGTTTAGCAGCAGGCAGCAGTAGACAACAACTACAGGAAGAGACTGTGTAGCAGAAGGCAGCAGTATACAACAACTACAGGAAGAGACTGTTTAGCATCAGGCAGCAGTAGACAACAACTACAGGAAGAGACTGTTTAGCATCAGGCAGCAGTAGACAACAACTACAGGAAGAGACTGTTTAGCAGAAGGCAGCAGTAGACAACAACTACAGGAAGAGACTGTTTAGCAGAAGGCAGCAGTAGACAACAACTACAGGAAGAGACTGTTTAGCAGAAGGCAGCAGTAGACAACAACTACAGGAAGAGATGTTTAGCAGAAGGCAGCAGTAGACAACAACTACAGGAAGAGACTGTTTAGCAGAAGGCAGCAGTAGACAACAACTACAGGAAGATACTGTTTAGCAGAAGGCAGCAGTAGACAACAACTACAGGAAGAGACTGTTTAGCAGAAGGCAGCAGTAGACAACAACTACAGGAAGAGACTGTTTAGCAGAAGGCAGCAGTAGACAACAACTACAGAAAGAGATGTTTAGCAGAAGGCAGCAGTAGACAACAACTACAGGAAGAGACTGTTTAGCAGAAGGCAGCAGTAGACAACAACTACAGGAAGAGACTGTTTAGCAGAAGGCAGCAGTAGACAACAACTACAGGAAGAGACTGTTTAGCAGCAGGCAGCAGTAGACAACAACTACAGGAAGAGACTGTTTAGCAGAAGGCAGCAGTAGACAACAACTACAGGAAGAGACTGTTTAGCAGAAGGCAGCAGTAGACAACAACTACAGGAAGAGACTGTTTAGCAGCAGGCAGCAGTAGACAACAACTACAGGAAGAGACTGTTTAGCAGAAGGCAGCAGTAGACAACAACTACAGGAAGAGACTGTTTAGCAGCAGGCAGCAGTAGACAAACAACTACAGGAAGAGACTGTTTAGCAGAAGGCAGCAGTAGACAACAACTACAGGAAGAGACTGTTTAGCAGGAGGCAGCAGTAGACAACAACTACAGGAAGAGACTGTTTAGCAGAAGGCAGCAGTAGACAACAACTACAGGAAGAGACTGTTTAGCAGAAGGCAGCAATAGACAACAACTACAGGAAGAGACTGTTTAGCAGAAGGCAGCAGTAGACAACAACTACAGGAAGAGACTGTTTAGCAGAAGGCAGCAGTAGACAACAACTACAGGAAGAGACTGTGTAGCAGAAGGCAGCAGTAGACAACAACTACAGGAAGAGACTGTTTAGCAGAAGGCAGCAGTAGACAACAACTACAGAAGAGACTGTTTAGCAGAAGGCAGCAGTAGACAACAACTACAGGAAGAGACTGTTTAGCAGAAGGCAGCAGTAGACAACAACTACAGGAAGAGACTGTTTAGCAGCAGGCAGCAGTAGACAACAACTACAGGAAGAGACTGTGTAGCAGAAGGCAGCAGTATACAACAACTACAGGAAGAGACTGTTTAGCATCAGGCAGCAGTAGACAACAACTACAGGAAGAGACTGTTTAGCATCAGGCAGCAGTAGACAACAACTACAGGAAGAGACTGTTTAGCAGAAGGCAGCAGTAGACAACAACTACAGGAAGAGACTGTTTAGCAGAAGGCAGCAGTAGACAACAACTACAGGAAGAGACTGTTTAGCAGAAGGCAGCAGTAGACAACAACTACAGGAAGAGACTGTTTAGCAGAAGGCAGCAGTAGACAACAACTACAGGAAGAGACTGTTTAGCAGAAGTAGACAACAACTACAGGAAGAGACTGTTTAGCAGCAGGCAGCAGTAGACAACAACTACAGGAAGAGACTGTTTAGCAGAAGGCAGCAGTAGACAACAACTACAGGAAGAGACTGTTTAGCAGAAGGCAGCAGTAGACAACAACTACAGGAAGAGACTGTTTAGCAGAAGGCAGCAGTAGACAACAACTACAGGAAGAGACTGTTTAGCAGAAGGCAGCAGTAGACAACAACTACAGGAAGAGACTGTTTAGCAGAAGACAGCAGTAGACAACAACTACAGGAAGAGACTGTTTAGCAGAAGGCAGCAGTAGACAACAACTACAGGAAGAGACTGTTTAGCAGAAGGCAGCAGTAGACAACAACTACAGGAAGACACTGTTTAGCAGAAGGCAGCAGTAGACAACAACTACAGGAAGAGACTGTTTAGCAGAAGGCAGCAGTAGACAACAACTACAGGAAGAGACTGTTTAGCAGAAGGCAGCAGTAGACAACAACTACAGGAAGACACTGTTTAGCAGAAGGCAGCAGTAGACAACAACTACAGGAAGAGACTGTTTAGCAGAAGGCAGCAGTAGACAACAACTACAGGAAGAGACTGTTTAGCAGAAGGCAGCAGTAGACAACAACTACAGGAAGAGACTGTTTAGCAGAAGGCAGCAGTAGACAACAACTACAGGAAGAGACTGTTTAGCAGCAGGCAGCAGTAGACAACAACTACAGGAAGAGACTGTTTAGCAGAAGGAAGCAGTAGACAACAACTACAGGAAGAGACTGTTTAGCAGAAGGCAGCAGTAGACAACAACTACAGGAAGAGACTGTGTGACAGCAGGCAGCAGTAGACAACAACTACAGGAAGAGACTGTTTAGCAGTAGGAAGCAGTAGACAACAACTACAGGAAGAGACTGTTTAGCAGAAGGCAGCAGTAGACAACAACTACAGGAAGAGACTGTTTAGCAGAAGGCAGCAGTAGACAACAACTACAGGAAGAGACTGTTTAGCAGCAGGCAGCAGTAGACAACAACTACAGGAAGAGACTGTTTAGCAGCAGGCAGCAGTAGACAACAACTACAGGAAGAGACTGTTTAGCAGAAGGCAGCAGTAGACAACAACTACAGGGAGAAACTGTTTAGCAGAAGGAAGCAGTAGACAACAACTACAGGAAGAGACTGTTTAGCAGGAGGCAGCAGTAGACAACAACTACAGGAAGAGACTGTTTAGCATCAGGCAGCAGTAGACAACAACTACAGGAAGAGACTGTTTAGCATCAGGCAGCAGTAGACAACAACTACAGGAAGAGACTGTTTAGCAGAAGGCAGCAGTAGACAACAACTACAGGAAGAGACTGTTTAGCAGCAGGCAGCAGTAGACAACAACTACAGGAAGAGACTGTTTAGCAGCAGGCAGCAGTAGACAACAACTACAGGAAGAGACTGTTTAGCAGCAGGCAGCAGTAGACAACAACTACAGGAAGAGACTGTTTAGCAGCAGGCAGCAGTAGACAACAACTACAGGAAGAGACTGTTTAGCAGCAGGCAGCAGTAGACAACAACTACAGGAAGAGACTGTGTAGCAGAAGGCAGCAGTATACAACAACTACAGGAAGAGACTGTTTAGCATCAGGCAGCAGTAGACAACAACTACAGGAAGAGACTGTTTAGCAGCAGGCAGCAGTAGACAACAACTACAGGAAGAGACTGTTTAGCAGCAGGCAGCAGTAGACAACAACTACAGGAAGAGACTGTTTAGCAGCAGGCAGCAGTAGACAACAACTACAGGAAGAGACTGTTTAGCAGCAGGCAGCAGTAGACAACAACTACAGGAAGAGACTGTTTAGCAGCAGGCAGCAGTAGACAACAACTACAGGAAGAGACTGTTTAGCAGCAGGCAGCAGTAGACAACAACTACAGGAAGAGACTGTGTAGCATCAGGCAGCTGTAAACAATAACTACAGGGAATAGTAGTGCACTATATACGGAATAGGGCACCCTATTCCATATTTAGTGCATTAATTTTGACAAGGGCCCATAGTGCCCACAGGGCCCTTCCAAAAGTAGAGCACTACATAGGGAATAGTGTGCCATTTGGGAAGCAGAAGTGTCACGGTTTCGGCCGAGGCTGCTCCTCTTCCTTGTTCGGGCAGGCTTCGGCGGTCGTCGTCTCCGGAGTACTAGCTGCCACCGTTCTATGTTTCATGTTCTTTTGGTTTTGTCTGTTTCATAACACCTGTCCCTTATTTGTGTCTTAATTGTTTCCCTTATTTAGTTCGTCTGTTTGGGTCAGGTGTTATGCGTGATTGTCTTGTTGTCAGCTGTTGCTCGATATTTTGAGTCACTCGTATGTATTACGAGAGTTCGCACTGCGTGCGCTTTTCTTGTTTTCTCCGCACAGTGTTTCGTGCGTAATCTGTTTGCGCCACCCGGTTGGGTTGACGTTTCTTGTCTGTCAGACTTGACTAAAGTTCTGTGATAGTCCTCCTGGTTTCCTGCGTTTGATTCCTTCCTCATCTACACACACCACTCTGACAGAATCACGCATCACCACCATGAAATCAGCAGGAGCGACCGCGCCGACGGCCGAGATGGCTGAACGTCTTCGTGGTCAGGAGGACCGCATCAACCAGGTCTGTCACGCCCTGGAGGGGGTGATGAATACTCTGCACCGATGGGAGACCAGCGGGGTTCCCACACCTCCAGGAACCGAACCAGCCCCATCGGCCAGCCCCCCCGTCTCATCTCCGGAACCTAGTGGGATTCGGCTCTCGCTCCCGAGGGCGTACGACGGCTCCACTGCCGGGTGTCAAGGATTCCTGCTGCAGGTGGAGCTCTACCTCGCCACCGTCCACCCGGCGCCCTCGGGACACGAGAGCGTCTCAGCCCTCATCTCCTGTCTCACCGGCAAGGCGTTGGAGTGGGCCAACGCCGAGTGGAGGAGAATGGACGCCGCTACTACGAACTATGCGGAGTTCTCCCGCCGCTTCCGTGCTGTGTTCGACCATCCACCGGAAGGGAAGGCGGCGGGGGAACGTCTGTTCTACCTCCGACAGGGGATGAGGAGCGCCCAGGACTTTGCCTTAGAGTTCCGGACCCTAGCGGCTGATGCAGGGTGGAATGAGCGGGCCCTTATCGACCATTTCCGCTGCAGCCTCCGGGAGGACGTCCAGCGAGAGTTGGCGTGCAGGGACACGTCGTTGACGTTCGACCAGCTGGTCGACATGGCCATCCGGCTGGATACCCTGCTCGCCACCCGTGGGCGTCCCGGAGGGGGGGGTTCGTTCATTCCACTCTCCAGCACCTCCGAGCCGAGCCCTATGGAGCTCGGAGGTGCTGGCGCTAGGGAACGGAGGAGGAGGAGCCCGAGGGGACCCGGCCCTTGCACCAACTGTGGTCGTGGAGGACACACCGCGGCTAGGTGTTGGGGCGGGTCCTCCAGTGAGGGAGATGGCAGGTCACGCATTGGGGGGTCCCCCCAGGTGAGTAGGCGCCCTGCTTACCCAGAGCTTTCTGTCGTGCACCTAACCTTGCCTGTTTGTTTCCCACAGGTTGCACCTCGTTCCCAGCATAAGGCGCTGGTAGATTCAGGCGCAGCTGGGAATTTTGTAGATCGCCAGTTCTGTATAGAGTTAGGGATTCCCCTCCTTCCAGTGGATAAACCTTTCCCCGTCCATGCCCTAGATAGCCGTCCGTTAGGGTCTGGGTTGATTAGGGAAGTCACAGCACCCATTCAGATGACGGCGCAGGAGGGTCATGAGGAGAGAATTCAGCTCTATCTGATTGACTCTCCTGCGTATTCGGTAGTGCTGGGTCTTCCCTGGTTGATGACTCATGACCCTATAATTAGGTGGCGAGAGAAAGCTCTTAAAGGGTGGTCTGCTCAATGTGAGGGGCGGTGTCTGGGTGTTTCCATAGGGGCGACCTCGGTGGAGAGTCCGAATCTAATGCCAGCACTGCAGATTCCCCCCGAGTATGAGGATTTGGCACTGGCGTTCAGTAAGACTCGGGCGGCGCAGCTGCCGCCTCATAGACGGGGGGATTGTGCGATAGATCTCCAGTCAGGAGCAGCTCTCCCGCGGAGCCATGTGTATCCCTTGTCTCAAGAGGAGAGAAAGGCTATGGAGACATACATCTCTGAGTCTCTGAGACAGGGATACATACGGCCCTCCGTTTCACCCGCTTCCTCAAGTTTCTTTTTTGTAAAGAAAAAGGATGGAGGTCTGCGCCCGTGTATTGATTACCGCGGTCTCAATCAGATCACAGTGAAGTACAGCTATCCACTTCCTCTGATTGCGACTATGACGGAGTCACTGCACGGTGCGCAGTTCTTTACAAAATTGGATCTTAGGAGCGCATATAACTTGGTACGCATTCGAGCGGGCGATGAATGGAAGACAGCGTTTAGCACGACTTCCGGACACTACGAGTATCTAGTCATGCCATATGGGTTGATGAATGCTCCCTCAGTCTTCCAATCCTTCGTCGATGAGATTTTCCGGGACATGCAGGGACAGGGAGTAGTTGTGTACATCGACGACATTCTGGTGTATAGTCCTACCCGTGCTGAGCATGTAGCCCTGGTGCGCCGAGTATTGAGGAGGCTGTTGGAGCATGACCTATATGTCAAGGCAGAGAAATGTCTGTTTTTCCAGAAGTCGGTCTCCTTTCTGGGTTACCAGTTGTCTGCGTCAGGGGTGAAGATGGAGGTAGACCGGGCGTCAGCTGTGCGTAATTGGCAGACCCCAACCACTGTGAAGGAGGTGCAACGGTTCTTGGGTTTTGCGAATTATTACCGGAGGTTTATCCGGGGTTTTGGACAGGTGGCAGCTCCCATAACGTCTCTGTTAAAGGGGGGTCCGGTGCGCTTGCGGTGGTCAGCTGAGGCGGACAGGGCATTTGGGAGACTAAAGGACCTGTTTGCCTCGGCGCCGGTGTTGGCGCATCCGGATCCTTCTTTACCGTTCCAAGTAGAGGTGGACGCGTCAGAGGCCGGGATAGGGGCCGTTCTTTCACAGCGTTCTGGCACTCCACCTAAACTCCGTCCCTGTGCGTTCTACTCTAAGAAGCTCAGTCCGGCGGAGCGGAATTATGACGTAGGAGACAGGGAGCTGTTAGCCGTGGTACAGGCCCTAAAGGTGTGGCGGCATTGGCTCGAGGGGGCTCAACACCCTTTCCTCATTCTAACTGACCATCGTAACCTGGAGTACATCCGGGCAGCTAGGAGACTGAATCCTCGCCAGGCTCGTTGGACTATGTTCCTAGCCCGGTTTGTGTTTAAGATCACATACATCCCTGGGTCCCAGAACGGGAAGGCAGATGCTCTGTCTCGGCGGTATGACGCAGAGGAGAGGTCAGTTGAGTCCACGCCCATACTACCGGAGTCTTGTCTGGTTGCTCCGGTGGTGTGGGAGGTTGATGGTGAGATCGAGCGGGCGTTACGCACCGACCCGAGTCCTCCACAGTGTCCTGTGGGTCGGACGTACGTTCCGCTCGAGGTACGCGATCGCCTCATTTGTTGGGCTCATACGTCCCCCTCCTCTGGCCATCCGGGTATCGGCCGGACAGTGCACTGCCTTAGCACGAAGTACTGGTGGCCAACGTTAGCTAGGGATGTGAGGATTTATGTCTCCTCCTGTTCGGTGTGTGCCCAGTGTAAGGCGCCCAGACATTTGCCCAGGGGTAAGTTACAACCCCTGCCTATTCCACAACGACCCTGGTCCCACCTCTCGGTGGATTTTGTTACCGACCTCCCCCCCTCACAGGGGAATACTACCATCCTGGTCGTTGTGGATCGGTTCTCTAAGGCCTGTCGTCTCCTTCCCATGCCGGGTCTACCCACTGCCCTACAGACCGCTGAGGCTCTGTTCACCCATGTCTTCCGGCATTACGGGGTACCCGAGGATATAGTGTCTGACCGAGGCCCCCAGTTCACCTCTAGGGTGTGGAGAGCATTTATGGAACGGTTGGGGGTTTCGGTAAGCCTTACCTCGGGGTACCACCCGGAGAGTAATGGGCAGGTTGAACGTGTCAACCAGGATGTGGGTAGGTTTCTGAGGTCATACTGTCAGGGCCGGCCGGAGGAGTGGGCGAGATATGTGCCCTGGGCCGAGATGGCACAGAACTCTCTTCGCCACTCCTCCACCCAACTAACCCCTTTTCAGTGTGTATTAGGGTACCAGCCGGTTCTGGCACCATGGCATGAGAGCCAGATCGAGGCCCCCGCTGTGGATGAGTGGGTGCGGCGCTCGGAGGAGACGTGGGACGCTGCACACGTCCATCTGCAGCGTGCCATACGTCGACAGAAGACGAGCGCCGACCTACACCGCAGTGAGGGGCCAGTGTACGCACCTGGAGATCGAGTCTGGCTCTCAACCAGAAACCTGCCCCTCCGCCTGCCCTGCCGGAAGCTGGGTCGGCGGTTTGTGGGGCCATTTAAAGTCCTGAGGAGATTGAACGAGGTGAGTTATAGGTTAGAACTACCTGTTGATTACAAAAATATTAACCCCTCGTTCCATGTGTCTCTCCTCAGGCCGGTGGTAGCTGGTCCACTCCAGGACTTTGAGATTGAGGAGACTCCTCCGCCCCCGTTGGACATCGAGGGGGCTCCGGCGTACACCGTGAGGTCCATCCTGGATTCTAGACGCCGGATGGGGGGTCTTCAATATCTCGTGGAGTGGGAGGGGTACGGCCCGGAGGAGCGGTGCTGGGTGCCAAGGAGGGACGTCTTAGACCAGTCCCTACTGACCGATTTCCATCGGGGTCATCCTGCGCGCCCTGCTCCGCGTCGTCCGGGTCGTCCCCGAGCTCCGGGTCGGCGCACGGCTGGAGCCGCGCGTCAAGGGGGGGGTACTGTCACGGTTTCGGCCGAGGCTGCTCCTCTTCCTTGTTCGGGCAGGCTTCGGCGGTCGTCGTCTCCGGAGTACTAGCTGCCACCGTTCTATGTTTCATGTTCTTTTGGTTTTGTCTGTTTCATAACACCTGTCCCTTATTTGTGTCTTAATTGTTTCCCTTATTTAGTTCGTCTGTTTGGGTCAGGTGTTATGCGTGATTGTCTTGTTGTCAGCTGTTGCTCGATATTTTGAGTCACTCGTATGTATTACGAGAGTTCGCACTGCGTGCGCTTTTCTTGTTTTCTCCGCACAGTGTTTCGTGCGTAATCTGTTTGCGCCACCCGGTTGGGTTGACGTTTCTTGTCTGTCAGACTTGACTAAAGTTCTGTGATAGTCCTCCTGGTTTCCTGCGTTTGATTCCTTCCTCATCTACACACACCACTCTGACAAGAAGCAGAGTAATATCCGCTGGTAAATCCCCAGTTCCCTTCAGAACTGCTCTAAGGCCTGAGGGAAACACCTTGTTGTTTCAGACTTTGTGTATGTTTCTAGACTTCCTTCCTGTTGGGGGGATTTTGATCCTGTCAAGTTTAGAACTTTAATTTCTGTCTCATTATTGGTCCTCTTGAATCTCATCTACAGCAAATCCTCTAATCTGGTCTGATCTGCCCCAGAGACTATATACAGTGGGGAGAACAAGTATTTGATACACTGACAATTTTGCAGGTTTTCCTACTTACAAAGCATGTAGAGGTCTGTAATTTTTATCATAGGTACACTTCAACTGTGAGAGGCGGAATCTAAAACAAAAATCCAGAAAATCACATTGTATGATTTTTAAGTAATTAATTTGCATTTTATTGCATGACATAAGTATTTGATCACCTACCAACCAGTAAGAATTCCGGCTCTCACAGACCTGTTAGTTTTCTTTAAAAAGCCCTCCAGTTCTCCACTCATTACCTGTATTAACTGCACCTGTTTGAACTCGTTACCTGTATAAAAGACACCTGTCCACACACTCAATCAAACAGACTCCAACCTCTCCACAATGGCCAAGACCAGAGAGCTGTGTAAGGACATCAGGGATAAAATTGTAGACCTGCACAAGGCTGGGATGGGCTACAGGACAATAGGCAAGCAGCTTGGTGAGAAGGCAACAACTGTTGGCGCAATTATAAGAAAATGGAAGAAGTTCAAGATGACTGTCAATCACCCTCGGACTTGGGCTCCATGCAAGATATCACCTTGTGGGGCATCAATGATCATGAGGAAGGTGAGGGATCAGCCCAGAACTACACGGCAGGACCTGGTCAATGACCTGAAGAGAGCTGGGACCACAGTCTCAAAGTAACACACTACGCCGTCATGGATGAGACAAAAATTGAGCTTTTTGGTCTAAACCCCACTCGCCGTGTTTGGAGGAAGAAGAAGGATGAGTACAACCCCAAGAACACCATCCCAACCGTGAAGCATGGAGGTGGAAACATCATTCTTTGGGGATGCTTTTCTGCAAAGGGGACAGGACGACTGCACCGTATTGAGGGGAGGATGGATGGGGCCATGTACCTCCTTCCCTCAGTAAGAGCATTGAAGATGGGTCGTGGCTGGGTCTTCCAGTATGACAACGACCCGAAACACACAGCCAGGGCAACTAAAGAGTGGCTCCGTAAAAAGCATCTCAAGGTCCTGGAGTGGCCTAGCCAGTCTCCAGACCTGAACCCAATAGAAAATCTTTGGAGGGAGCTGAAAGTCCGTATTGCCCAGAGACAGCACCGAAATCTGAAGGATCTGGAGAAGGTCTGTATGGAGGAGTGGGCCGAAATCCCTGCTGCAGTGTGTGCAAACCTGTTTAAGACCTACAGGAAACGTATGATCTCTGTAATTGCAAACAAAGGTTTCTGTACCAAATATTAAGTTCTGCTTTTCTGATGTATCAAATACTTATGTCATGCAATAAAATGCAAATTAATTACTTAAAAATCATACAATGTGATTTTCTGGATTTTTGTTTTAGATTCCGTCTCTCACAGTTGAAGTGTAGCTATGATAAAAATTACAGACCTCTACATGCTTTGTAAGTAGGAAAACCTGCAAAATCGGCAGTGTATCAAATACTTGTTCTCCCCACTGTAACTATCAGTGGTGATTTTAGCATGTCAATCAAACTCCCCCCAAAACATTTTTTGGATACATGCCAGCAAAGCCACAAACAACACTAAACAATACATTAATTGCACTTTATCGGTGACAAACGGTGCCCACAAACTGTTAGGGCCTCCATAAAGCTGTCCCAACAGCAGAGCTTTCTTTTCAGCACCATGGAGTGAATCCTTACTACACTTGACTTTCAGTGGATCCTTGTCTGGCAGCGAAACAGTTCATTCAGCCTAATTTACTGCCTTTTTAAAAAACATAGCTGGTATGGGCTGACTTGCTTGAACAAATGTGGTTTCCACTGACAATTGAGATGTACAAACTATGGCATAAGGGAACAATGAGCGGATAAGAGGCAATCCGTAATTTCGATTAAGACATTAAATGAGCGAGCTAAGACGGACGTAATCAATATAACTATTTGTTCAGCACTTTTGAAATGTACAGTACAGCGACAGAATTCAGAACATGGGTCGTTCTTACAGTGTTCTCCCTGTACACCAAGTCAGAACCGTAGGATAAATAAAGGGGGATTGTAAACAGACAATGAAAGCTCTTATAATATTAGATGATTCCATTTCTCTAAAAGGCTACAGGCTACATATGCACCACCAAGTCAGAACAGTAGGCTAAGTTATGAGGGGGAAAGGGACCAAATTATTAGGGTGAGGCACATGGGCTACTAACAGCTTACTACACAACATACACTTAGTATTACTTTCTTAGCTTCAGTATACATATCTCCCTGGCATATTACATCATTTATGCAGCAGCATACAATACATTTTTGGACTCACCTTGTTGGGCTGTGCTCACTTGAACAGGAAGGTGGCGCGGCGGTCCTTCATGGGCAAATTTTGTCATTAAACTTTGTCATCAAAGTCTGGCATTCTCTGGATTTATGGGGCTTTCAAGACCACTGGGAACTCTGAAAAAAACAAGGTCGAATCATGACGTCAGTGATCTTCAGGTCGGAGCTCTAGAAAGAGGCCCGAGTTCCCGACTTGGAATTCCGAGTTGGATGACCGTTCAAAACGTATCTTCTCAGTCGGAGCTCATTTTTTTGTCTTGAACTCACTGTAGTCTGAGATTTCCCAGTTCCAATTTTCCAGTTGTTTTGAACGCGGCAGAAGTCATGCTGGATTGACAGCTTGGCCAATGTATTCCACCTTTTCTGGCCCGTGGTGTTGCATGTGAATGTTTATCCTTTTAAGCTTGGAAACGAGACCCTTAAACCCAGACTTGGACCACACATCCACTCCACTGAATAGCAGGCTACTGATTGCTTTGCAACGCTTGCAGTTAGCCACTGATTCCTTCCAAACCACTCATTGTTGAATTTGCGATTTCCAACTTGTTGTGTAATGTTTATGTCCAATGGCTGATGAGCACCGATACGTTTTATCTAAAATTTCTCTTCATATGACAAGGATTGAAAAGGATTTGCCAGAATATTGTCGACTTGATTCATGATGATGATGTTGACATGATCAGTCCAATCGAAGCTACGGTAGATATAACGTGATTTCACGTCATTTTCTCTGTGGCCAATGACCTTGAGCCTTCTTGGATGGGCACTTCTAATGTAAATCTATGGCAGCACCCAAAGGGGCTTGAACTGCTTAGCTCTCCCTGTAGATTTTGCGGTGACGTAGTGTCCCCATGAGTGACAGAACGCTGAGCTAATCACGGCGCAACTAGAGAACATTACCAACCCCTACGCTCTGTATTTTCCGCTGGCTGCCCCTCCACCACAGAAAGCACTGAGCTGGCTGCCCCTCCACCACAGAAAGCACTGAGCTGGCTGCCCCACCACCACAGAAAGCACTGAGCTAGGCTGAAACACCTGCATTTTGGAGCTGCAGAGCAGGAACCTGGAAATACAGACATTGTTATTTTACAAGAAACTCTCTATAGACAGGGCTTATACTTTAGAGGGTTAAGTGAAATACCACAGTGTGCCATCACAGAGGCAGTATTTGTGACCTGTTGCCATGAGAAAAGGGCAAACAGTGAACCACAAACACCATTTGCACATTGTTACAACACCCCCCCCCCCCCCCTCACCCCTCCCTTTTGCCCTCAGAACAGCATCAGTTTGTCGGGGCATGGATTCTACAAGGTGTCAAAAGCGTTCCACAGGGATGCTGGCCCATGTTGACTCCAGTGCTTCCCATAGTTGTGTCAGGTTGGCTGGATGTCCTTTGGGTGGTGGACCATTCTTGATACACACAGGAAACTGTTGAGCGTGAAAAACCCAGCAGCGTTGCAGTTCTTGACATAAACCGGTGTGCCTGGCATCTACTACCATACCCCGTTCAAAGGCACTTGAATCTTTTGTCTTGCCCGTTCACCCTCTGAATGGCACACATACACAATCCATGTCTCAATTGTCTCAAGGCTTAAAAATCATTATTTAACCCGTCTCCTCTCCTTCATCTACACTGATTGTAGTGGATTTAAAAAGTGACATCAATAAAGGATCATATCTTTCACCTGGACTCACCTGGTCAGTCTATGTCATGGAAATAGCAGGTGTTCATAATGTTTTGTACACTCAGTGTATGTTTCCCATGCCAATAAAGCCCTTTGAATTAAATTGAAATTGAGAGAGAGCGAGAGAGAGAGAGAGAGAGAGAGAGGGGGGATATGTTCTATTAAAACACTTAATTGATACATCCTCCTATTCAACCATATGACACGTTCACACCACAGAGACAGGTGGTGTGCATGTGTTTGCGTGTGTGTGCCGTGCATGCGTGTGTTTGCGTGTGTGTGCCGTGCATGCGTGTGTTTGCGTGTGTGTGCCGTGCATGCGTGTGTTTGCGTGTGTGTGCCGTGCATGCGTGTGTTTGCGTGTGTGTGCCGTGCATGCGTGTGTTTGCGTGTGTGTGCCGTGCATCTTTCTCTCACAGCTAATTGACACACAGCAGATGGCAACTGTCTTGATGACGGTTGTTATGGAAACCCAAGCAGGGTGGTGGCCAACACTTCGCCAACACAGATGTATACGGTAGTAAAATTTGGATCAGATTAAAGTATGGCAGCCCAGAAGGAACAGAAGGGACAGAAGACCAGAGTTTTATTGAGACAGAACAGAAGGAAAATAATAACAGGGTTTTATTGAGACAGAACAGAAGGGACAGAAGACCAGGGTTTTATTGAGACAGAACAGAAGGGACAGAAGACCAGGGTTTTATTGAGACAGAACAGAAGGGACAGAAGACCAGGGTTTTATTGAGACGGAACAGAAGACCAGGGTTTTATTGAGACAGAACAGAAGAGACAATAAAAAAGGAAATAGCAAGAGAAAGAGAATAAAAACTGATTTATTGTTGAACTGTTATAAGATGAATCACATGAGGGAGAACTGGGTCTGCGTCCCCATATTCCTGGGTCTGCGTCCCCATATTCCTGGGGCTGCGTCCCCAAATTCCTGGTGCTGCGTCTTCACATTCCTGGGTCTCTGTCCCCGCATTCCTGGGTCTCTGTCCCCGCATTCCTGGGTCTGCGTCCCCATATTCCTGGGTCTGCGTCCCCATATTCCTGGGTCTCTGTCCCCATATTCCTGGGTCTCTGTCCCCATATTCCTGGGTCTGCGTCCCCATATTCCTGGGTCTGCGTCCCCATATTCCTGGGTCTCTGTCCCCATATTCCTGGGTCTGCGTCCCCATATTCCTGGGTCTGCGTCCCCGCATTCCTGGGTCTCTGTCCCCATATTCCTGGGTCTGCGTCCCCATATTCCTGGGTCTGCGTCCCCATATTCCTGGGTCTCTGTCCCCATATTCCTGGGTCTGCGTCCCCATATTCCTGGGTCTGCGTCCCCATATTCCTGGGTCTGCGTCCCCATATTCCTGGGTCTGCGTCCCCATATTCCTGGGGCTGCGTCCCCATATTCCTGGGTCTGCGTCCCCATATTCCTGGGTCTGCGTTCCCATATTCCTGGGTCTGCGTCCCCATATTCCTGGGGCTGCGTCCCCGTATTCCTGGGTCTGCGTCCCCATATTCCTGGGTCTGCGTCCCCATATTCCTGGGTCTGCGTCCCCATATTCCTGGGTCTGCGTCCCCATATTCCTGGGTCTCTGTCCCCATATTCCTGGGTCTGCGTCCCCATATTCCTGGGTCTGCGTCCCCACATTCCTGGGTCTGCGTCCCCATATTCCTGGGTCTGCGTCCCCATATTCCTGGGTCTGCGTCCCCATATTCCTGGGTCTCTGTCCCCATATTCCTGGGTCTGCGTCCCCATATTCCTGGGTCTGCGTCCCCACATTCCTGGGTCTCTGTCCCCATATTCCTGGGTCTGCGTCCCCATATTCCTGGGTCTGCGTCCCCGCATTCCTGGGTCTCTGTCCCCATATTCCTGGGTCTCTGTCCCCATATTCCTGGGTCTGCGTCCCCATATTCCTGGGTCTGCGTCCCCACATTCCTGGGTCTCTGTCCCCATATTCCTGGGTCTGCGTCCCCGCATTCCTGGGTCTGCGTCCCCATACTGGACTCTACCCACACACTGGACTCTACCTACACACTGGACTCTACCCACACACTGGACTCTACCCACACACTGGACTCTACCCACACACTGGACTCTACCCACACACTGGACTCTACCCACACACTGGACTCTACCTACCACACACTGGACTCTACCCACACACTGGACTCTACCCACACACTGGACTCTACCACACACTGGACTCTACCCCACACACTGGACTCTACCTACACACTGGACTCTACCCACACACTGGACTCTACCTACCACACACTGGACTCTACCCACACACTGGACTCTACCTACCACACACTGGACTCTACCCACACACTGGACTCTACCCACACACTGGACTCTACCCACACACTGGACTCTACCCACACACTGGACTCTACCCACACACTGGACTCTACCCACACACTGGACTCTACCCACACACTGGACTCTACCCACACACTGGACCCTACCACACACTGGACTCTACCCACACACTGGACTCTACCCACACACACTGGACTCTACCCACACACTGGACTCTACCCACACACACTGGACTCTACCCACACACTGGACTCTACCCACACACTGGACTCTACCCACACACTGGACTCTACCCACACACTGGACCCTACCCACACACTGGACTCTACCCACACACTGGACTCTACCACACACTGGACTCTACCCACACACTGGACTCTACCACACACTGGACTCTACCCACACACTGGACTCTACCCACACACTGGACTCTACCCACACACTGGACTCTACCCACACACTGGACTCTACCCACACACTGGACCCTACCCACACACTGGACTCTACCCACACACTGGACTCTACCACACACTGGACTCTACCACACACACTGGACTCTACCCACACACTGGACTCTACCCACACACACACTGGCCTCTACCACACACTGGACTCTACCCACTCACTGGACTCTACCCACACACTGGACTCTACCCACACACTGGACTCTACCCTTTTTTTGCTCGCTTGTGTCACTGCACCTATGAACGACATGTCCACTATCCTTGACCTCTGTTTCAACAGCAGCAACATCTGTCCCTGACCTACACACAGCTGCAAAGTGATTTCTCTTGCCAAATTGTTTACACTCAACATTGAATGCAGGACACCTCGTTGGTTTGTGTGTTTTTGTCTGCTGCTTGCTGGTTAAGCGCGCGGCTTGCCTTTGTTCTGACTGTGCTCGTGATTGCTTAGCATGGCGGACCTTTTTTTCTATAGCATGGAAAAAACTGTTCTGTGCTATTGCTAGCTGACGTAGCTTTAGCCTGGGCTGATGTAGCATCTACGGCCTTAGCTAGCGTTGAACCTGAAAGAGTTTCTCTCTTAGCTCACTATCTGTGATGCTAAACACTATTTTGTCCCTCAGCATTAGATCCTCAGTGTCTTTGAACTCACAGCTGTGTCCTCTCAGTCTCAGTTCGATTATAAACCCATTTTATTTTCTACTTCCTGTATATAGCCATGTTATTTTCAACTTCCTGTATATAGCCATGTTATTTTCTACTTCCTGTATATAGCCATGTTATTTTCTACTTCCTGTATATAGCCATGTTATTTTCTACTTCCTGTATATAGCCATGTTATTTTCTACTTCCTGTATATAGCCATGTTATTTTCTACTTCCTGTATATAGCCATGTTAGTTTTCCTCGTTATAGTTATTCGTTATTCACTGTGTATTTATTCCTCGTGTCACTATTTCCATTTTATCTTTAACTCTGCATTGTTGGAACAGGACCGGTAAGTTAACATTTCACTGTTAGTCTACACCTGTTGTTTACGACGCATGTGACAAATACAAATTGATTTGATTCATTTGATTTGACACACATGCACGCACACACGTACACACACACACACACAAGCACAGACGCAGGCACGCACGCACACATACAGACACACACGCAAGCGTGCACATGCACGCACGCACACACACACACTCACCTGACACAAAGCCTCACAGTAACATCTCCCGATCAGCACAAAGGAAGACTGCAGGGATAATGTACAGTGACCATCTTCACCAGGGAGACATGTTGACTGAGTCTGAAATGCCACCCTATTCCCT